>NC_080163.1:17348526-17652907 GCF_950295315.1 Erinaceus europaeus
GAGGAATTTATTCAAGGTCTAGGTTCATTGTGTCTGATTGGGAATCCCAGGATTCCCCAACTAGGGCTCCAGCTGATGGGGTGGCCTGATAGTGACTAAAGAGTCATCATTAAAATATGCCAGTCTCTTGCCCTTGTTCAACTTTTGTAGTCCTTGCTTTGATAACGTTAACTTTGGAGTGACTGAGGGAAGTGTAATAGTGTAAGTGGTCTTGATTTTTATTTCCATAAGGACTAGTGATGGTGAGCATCTTTTCATGAATTTGCAAGAGAGAACAGACCAGAAACCACTGGCATAAGCAGTGTCAGGAGTTGAACCTCAGATGTGCTGCATCACCAACCAGGCCATTTCCCACTTTTTCTTTTTTCTTTTTTTTTTTTTTTACATCATTTTACTAGGGAAATAATGACTTATAAGATAGCTGTTGTCACATGAATAGGTACAAGTTCTCATCCTTCTGAGATAGGTGTCTGCACACCATTTCCACCATCAGCCTAGGTCCAGCCTCGTGCACAGGGTCTCCAGAACCCACGGAGGACTCCTATCATCCCCTTACTACAACAGACAATTCCTACTTCAAAGGTTTACCCCATGCCTGGCCTTTCTTTCCTTGTTTCTTAAGTTCCACCTATAAGTGATGCATCTGTTATCTATCCTACTTCTTATTTATTTATTTATTTATTTATTTTATTTAGAAAAAGGAAACACTGGCAAAACCATAGGATAAGAGGGGTACAACTTCTACCTGATCATATTTGACATGAATCCTTCAAGTTCCACCCAAGATGAGACAAAGGAGATAACACCATCATTTTTTGATAGCTGAATAATAACCCACTGTGTGTATAACTCTAACCCTAACCATGAATTCTATTTATTTATTTATTACTATTTTTTATTATTGATTTGCCTCTAGGGTTATCGCTGGGGCTTAGTTCCAGCACTACTCCTTGTCGTATGCTTTACATTGGTTTGTTCTAGCCCTCCCCCGCCCAAGAGAATTGGATGAGTCCTGTTAATTTCGCGGGCCTGCATGGCCCCGCCCAAAGGAACCCAGAGAGAGGGTTCCTGAGTCCGAGAGTTCCTGAGTTCCAGAGTTCGAGAGTTTGAGGGTTACAGAGTAAGAGAGAGTTCCAGTGTGCCAGAGTTTCAGAGGGTTCCCGAGTACGAGAGTTCATGAGTTCGAGAGTAAGGGAGAGGGTTCCTGAGTTCGAGAGAAAAAGAGAGAGTGCTTGCGCCGCCGCAAAGAGATAGGAGAGTTCTGTTTGGTGATTAGTTTGTCTTAGTTTGTGAATCGTTGTTCCTGAATAAAGAAATACAGCTGCCCTGCCCAGCCGTGTGTCTGGTCGTCTCTGTTACCCGCCCGTGAAGCTAGCCCGGCCAGCCAGAGCCTTCCCGAATTTTAACAACAACTCCTGACAGCCATCTTCCATTCTCCTCCTCCTCCTCCTCCTCCTCCTCCTTCTTCTTCTTTTCCTTTTCTTCTTCTTCTTCTCCTTCTTCTTCTTCTTTTTCTTCTTCCCCTTCTCCTCCTCCTTTTTATTGGATAGGACAGAGAGAAATTGAGAGGTGAGGAGAAGACAGAGATGGAGAGAGAAAGATTGACACCGCAGACCTGCTTCACCCCTCATGAAGTGTCCCCGCTGCAGCTGGAACAGTGATCCTTGCATGGGTTCTTGCATTTAACACTATGTGTGCTTAACTGAGTGCACCACTCCTCAGCCCCCCAACAGCTTTATTTTTTTACGTATTTGATTTATTCACTCATTAATAAATTGTGGAATAATATTCCACTAAATATATGACTATATACCCCATAGCTTCTTTTTAAATTAAATACCTAATTGATTTTATTTTAATGAAAGTGATACAGGGACCAAAAGCACTGCTCAGCTCTGGCTTATGGTGGTGCTGGGTATTGAACCTGGGGCCTTCAGAGCCCAGGCATGAAACTATGGTGCACAATCACTGTGCTATCTCAGTGGCCCAACTTACTTATTTTAAAATTACATTAATAAAAGAGAAAAAGCACAATTACCTTTTTTGTCATTTAATGGTAAGCCTTCTTTATGTATTGTGGATACTAGAACTCTTATTAGTTACATAATTTTCAAATATTTTCTTTCATTATACAAGTGCTTTCTTGATCGCATCCCTTCCTGCCCAAGACTGCAAACTGTTACTTAATCTAACATAGATCTATTGTTTCCTTCGATTTACTTTTAGTACCATACCCAAGACATTGTTTTCTAGGGACAGAGAGATAGTTCACCAGGTAAAGCATGTGCCTAGCTATGCATTAGGTACTGGGTTTGAGCCCCAGAACTATGAATGGCACTGAGGGAACTCCATGGATGCTGGAGTGGTGCTGAGATGTCCATACTCTCTCTCTCTCTCTCTCTCTCTCTCTCTCTCTTCTTTTCTCTCTTTTTTAACTTAAAAAAGAGAAAGGAAATAAATGGACTGGGGAGGATATGCAGTGACACTAAGCATACCTGAGACCCTGCACTCATTGGATTTATCTACAAGTGTCACATCAACACACACACACACACACACACACACACACACACACATTTTTTCAGGCTGTCCATTGCTAGTATATAGAAATACAGTTAGTTATTGTATATGAATTTTGTATTTTGCAACCTTGCTAAACTTGTTTGCTAGGTCTATTAGTTGTGTGTGTGTGTGTGTGTGTGTGTGTGTGTGTGTAATCCTCAGGATTTTTCTATATACAAAATCAGACAATCTTCAGGTAGAGACAATTTTACTTATTCCTTACCAATATGAATGTCATTTATTTCCTTTTTCAGTCTTATTGTCCAGGTAAATTACAATACGGTCTCGCAAGAGTAGACATGTTTAGTTATTATTTAGGTTTGATAAGGTCAAAAGGTCAGGAGATGACTGATCTTGAAAAGGTATTTCACTCCACTCCCAAGTCCCAAGAGAGGAAGTACATGTGACACCAAGAGGGTGTGTGTGTGTGTGTGTGTGTGTGGAGGGTGTCACCTGGGAGACTCACGGGAGTTAGTGATGACGTAGAGGAAGGCAGGTGGGGGTGGGTATTATGGACTGTAATCTGTACTTTGGTTTCTGTGACAAGAAATAGCAGAGGGACGATAAACTGGTTTAGGCTCAGCTAGTGTTTGAACAATGTCATCAGGCTTGGGAGCATAAGGCCTTAGGTGATCAGTGATTCAGAATGTGAGAACGCTGAGGTGGTTTGTAATGTAGACTCTGGATTGTGTGGTTTACATTTTAAAAGCACACCCCCCAAGTGGAGGGGGACGATTGGTGAGGTATAAGGCCAAGGCCAGACTCCAGCATATTGTTATGTTGCCTAGAACACGGTGTATTTAAGCATCTTGTTTACAAAAGTCAGAGATGCTGTGATTTCAGCGTATATTTTATCGTTCCTAATCAAAATTGAAGTCTTTTAGTTTTTCATCATTAACTACATGTACCATTTTCCATAGATGCCCTTTATCATATAGATAAAACTTTCTCCTCTTTGAGTTTCTTAGATGTGGACATTAATTTTTTCATCAAAATGAGGAAATATTTAATCATTCTTCTATTTTCTTTTTGAGCTCTCACTCTCTCGCACTCTCTCTCTCTCTCTCTCTCTCTCTCTCTGTTTCTTATTACCAGTACACTTATCTGCTTCTACTATTCTATAGGTCTCTTTGATTATGTTTATTTGTCTTCCCTATTTCTTTGTGTTCTTCAAAGTGTATAATCCCAATGGGCCTATCAATCTTCAAGTTGGCTGATTCTTCTGTCTGATCAAATTTGCTATTGAGTCCCTCTAGTGATTTTTTCATTTTAGATATACTTTCAAACTGTAGAATTGCTACAAGGTTCTTTTATTTTTTTAAACAAATTTATATTTTCCTCCAATTAAGAATGTAGGCAGAAAACCACAGTAATAGACCATTGTGTCTTCCTCTCCAATAAAAACCGAAGACATACTCATGCCCGTAACAACTGGACTACTTTTGCTAACAACTACTGCAAAATTATAATAATTTTAAATACTGCAACAGGCTTACTGCCAAAATTTATGCACTATATTACTAAATAAGAATATGCATTGTCACACCACAAGATTGAGTTAATCTTTATTTTTTTTCTGTAAAGCCTTATACATGGTGTTGTTAAAGCATTTAAAACATTACTCTTACAAGTACTCTACAGTCATCAATGCATTTCCAAAAACCTTCGTAGTGCAAACCAAGATCAGAATCACCATTTAGAGCAAAGTAAGACGAACCATTTAATAAATAAAAGCAAGATATCTTTACTCTTACTACTAGAGATTTATAGTAGTAAATCTGTCAAACTCATCTGTCAAACAAGTCACTTTACTTTTTACTGTAGGCCTCTCACAAAGTAACATTACCAGAGTCATCTGTATCTGGTATAAGTTGAAGCTGACTATACCATCTTTAAGAAGAACCATCTTTTTGGGGGCTGGGCAGTGGCACAGTGGGTTAAGCACACATGGAGAATAGCACAAGGGCTGGCTTAAGGATCCCAGTTCAAGGCCCCGGCTCCCCACCTAAAAGGGGGTTGCTTCACAAGCGATGAAGCAGATCTGCAGGTGTCTCTCTTTCTCTCCCCCTCTCTGTCTTCCCCTTCTCTCTCGATTTCTCTCTGTCCTATCCAACAACAATGATAGCAATAATAATGACTACAACAACAATAAAAAACAACAAGGGCAACAAAAGGAAAAAATAGCCTCCAGGAGCAGTGGATTCATAGTGCAGGTACTGAGCCCCAGTGATAACTCTGGAGGCAAAAAAAAAAAAATCAGGACTTAATTAATATGAGAGGAGAAAAATTGACTATGTCTCAAACTTTTTAAAGCATAGACTGAGTCTTTTTAATACATAGGCTGAATCTTTGATATGTTGACTCTCTAAAGCCTAGACCAGGGAGAACAGAAGCAACCGATGGCACAGCTATATACAAATAATGTCAAAGGACATAAATTATGGTGATATTGGGTATTATAAACTATCTATTGTCTTCTTGAACCCTAAAATAGCAGGAACCTCACATTTCCACTATAGAGCTTATATTCCTCCCAATCCTGGAACCTTAGGGTGGGGCGCACTTTCTTGTGTGCTTCTCTCAGTTCATACCAAATAATATTGCATCCACTGATCCCAGCCTAATCAATGCAACGAGTACAACCTTAGCATGCTTCACTTCAGACTGTGTCCAAAGACTTCAGGTGTGGAATGACAACCCTCCAGCTTCATTACTCGGGTGAGACCTTTCCTTTCATAGTATTCTCTAATTCCATTCCAGGAGGTTCACTTCCCAACAAAGTTCCAAAACCTAGATATAGACCAGGTTCTGTGAGATAGAGCATATGTTCACACGTATCCATAAACTAGGGCAAAATATATACCTGAAAGCAAAAATACACAAGAGTCTGCAGTGAGTATGCCCCAACACTTCATCTGCACTCTTCCAGCCTTTATGTAGGTCCATAATTGTTCAACAATTTGTTTGGCTTTGTATGTTAGCTCTCTTTTCAGCCACCAGGTTCCAGATGCCAGCATGATGCTGACCATCTCCTGGACAGATGACCCCACCAATGTGTCCTAGAGCTCCGATTCCCCAGAGACCCACCCTACTAGGGAAAGAGAGAGGCAGGCTGGGAGTATGGATTGAACAGTCAACGCCCATGTTCAGCGGGGAAGCAATTATAGAAGCCAGACCTTCCACCTTCTGCACCCCACAATGGTCCTGGGTCCATACTCTCAGAGGGTTAAAGAATAGGAAAGCTATCAGGGGAGGGGATGGGATACAGAGATCTGGTGGTGGGAATTGTGTAGAGTTGTACCCCTCTTGTCCTATGGTTTTGTTAATGTCTCCTTTTTTAAATTAAAAAAGAAGAAGAAGAAGAACCAATAGGGGATTTTAAAGATAAAACTGCCTCACAGAAGTCAATGGAAAGTTAGTTAGAGGCAATTATTGTATGTTCTGTGTTTCTTGTAAGGAAATTGACCTTTAAAAATAAAATTGTTCTTGATTCTTTTATTTAAAAAATTAGGAAAAAAAAAAAAAAGAAGAACATCTTTTTATAACTCTAGAAAGATAATTTGTTGAGAAAGAGAGCCTCGGGTAGGGAAGTGGCACACCTGGGTAAGCAGGGATTTGAGCCCCATCCCCCATCTGCACAGGGGCTGCTTCATGAGCAGTAGAGCAAGTACTTCAGATGTCTATATCTCTCTTTCTTTTTATCTTCCCCACCCTTCTCGATTTCTCTCTATCCTATCAGATAAAGAAAAAAAGAGGGGCTCTCTCCTCTCCCGGATCAACTAGGAATACCAAAGGAGACCACCCGGGACCGAAACAAGACAGGACTAGAATGACCACAGGAACCCAGTAAATCACCTGTGAGTACAAACACGTGTGGCTGGTGACAGAGAGAAGAGAGGGGCCTAAGGAGAGATTAAGTGACTGCTAACAGTTCAACAGTTTATCAGTGGAGACACCACCTCCAGTCTGCTCCACAACAAGGGGACAGCTGAAGGGAGGAGAGGACTCTCCAGAGAGTCACCAAGTGTAACTCTGAGTCTCCATTGCTACTACCCTCAGAATCTGGAGCAGCAACAGGGAGGGACACCAGGGGACAGAGATCTAACCGGGAAACTCAGGAGAAGACCTATACCTCGGTGGCATAGCTGAGGGGCTGTGAAAGTCTCTTTGCATAACCACTGGATTATCTCTGCCACACCCTGCTTTATCTCTTGGTCAGGAGTCAGTGATTAAGCTAAGAAGCATATTGATAGTTTAAAAGCCCTCAGGCTCCCATAGCCTACAGAGAAGAAAAAAAAAGAGGCTTTTACACCTGAGCTTCAACTCAGGGATTGAAAAAACTGTTAACTTCCACCACGGTAAACCCTTTAATTAAATTGCTTAGACACAAGTCAATCCAGGCAATAGTGATCAATAATTTGAAAAGTACTGATAAAGGGAACTCATAACATGATATATAAAATGGTTAAAACAACAAGAAAAAATATTGGAGACTTGAACCAGGACAAGAGTCCAGCTAAAAGTCCTCCAGAGGGTGAAGCACAAAACAACGAGTTCAACATCCAAACATTAGCTAAGGAAATAATAACAGGAGTGAGTAAAGAATTTGAAAAAATTTTAATCAGAAATGCAGGAACAACAAATGAGAATATGGAAGAAAATTCTAATTATCTCATGGTTATTAGAGAGCTGAAAGCTGAAATCGCTGAGCTAAGAAGGCAACTAGCTGAACAAGCTAAAACAGTATCAGAACAGGGCAACAAAATAGATAAACTCCAGAAAGCAGTAGAGGGCAGAGAGAATAGAATCTATGAGGCTGAAGACAGAATTAGCAAGATTGAGGATGAATTAGAGACAACTAAAAAAAGAGTAAGAGATTTCAAAAAGAGATTAAGAGATGCTGAAAACAACAACAGAGTCCTATGGGATGACTTCAAAAGAAACAATATACGCATTATTGGCTTACCAGAGGAAGAAAGAGAAGGAGAGGAAGAAAGCATTCTCCAGGCCATAATAGCTGAAAATTTCTCTAGTCTAGACAACATCAAAGACATAAAGATTCAAGAAGCCCAGAGGGTCCCAACCAGAATTAACCCAGACCTAAAGATACCAAGACATGTCATACTTAGAATGGAAAGGAATAAGGATAAAGAAAGGATCCTGAAGGCTGCAAGAGAAAAACACAGAGTCACCTACAAAGGAAAACCCATAAGATTAGCAGCAGACTTCTCCATACAAACACTACAGGCTAGAAGAGAATGGCAAGATATCTATCGAGTGCTCAATGAGAAAGGCTTTCAGCCAAGAATACTATATCCTGCTAGACTGTCATTCAGACTAGATGGAAGCATCAAAACCTTCTCAGACAAGCAACAGTTGAAGGAAGCAACCATCACCAAGCCTGCCCTGAAAGAAGTTCTGAAAGGTCTCCTATAAACAACCAGACCACCACAAATAGGACATATATCAAAACATTCTAAAACTCTATAAGAATGGCGTTAAAATATCTTCAATCTTTGATATCAATAAATGTCAATGGCCTGAATTCACCTATTAAAAGACACAGAGTAGGAAGATGAATCAGAAAACACAACCCAACAATATGTTGTCTACAGGAAACTCACCTAACTCAACAAGACAAACACAGACTTAAAGTGAAAGGATGGAAAACTATCATACAAGCCGATGGCCCACAAAAAAGGGCAGGAACAGCTATTCTCATATCTGACATGACAGACTTTAAAATAGATAAGATTAAAAAATATAGGAATGGACACTACTTAATGCTCAGAGGATCAGTCAGTCAAGAGGACTTAACAATTATTAACATCTATGCACCCAATGAGAAGCCATCTAAATACATCTAAATACATAAACTTCTACTGAAAGAGCTACAGCAATATATTAACAGTAACACAATCATAGTAGGGGACTTCAACACCCCACTCTCTCAACTTGACAGATCATCCAGGAAGAAAATCAGTAAAGACATAAGGGAGCAAAATGAAGAGATAGATAAACTAGAACTATTGGACATTTTCAGAGTCATTCATCCCAAGAAACTGGAATAGATATTTTACTCAAATCCACATGGGTCATTCTCAAGGGTAGACCGTATGTTAGGCCACAAAGACAGCATCAGCCAATTCAAGAGCACTGAAATCATCCCAAGCATCTTCTCAGACCACAGTGGAATTAAACTAACACTTAACAATCAACAAAAGATTAGTAACAGTGCCAAAATGTGGAAGCTCAACAGTACACTTCTTAACAACTTCTGGGTCAAAGAGGAAATCAAGGAAGAAATCAAAATGTTTTGAGAGTTCAATGAAAATGAAGACAGAAGCTATCAAAATATTTGGGACACAGCTAAAGCAGTCCTAAGAGGGAAGTTCATAGCTATACAAGCACACATTAGGAAACAAGAAAAAGCACAAATAAACAGCCTGATTGCACATCTTAAAGACCTAGAAGAAGAACAACAAAGGAATCCTAAAGCAACCAGAAGGACAGAAATCACTAAAGTTAGGGCAGAAATAAATAACACTGAGAATAGGAAAACCATACAAAAGATCAATGAAAGTAAATGTTGGTTCTTCGAAAGAGTAAACAAAATCGACAAGCCTTTAGCCAGACTCACAAAACAAAAAAGGGAGAAGACCCAAATAAATCGGATAGTAAATGAAAGAGGAGATATCACAACAGACATTGCAGAAATTCAACATATCATGCGAGGCTTCTATGAACAACTATATGCCACCAAGCTAGAGAACCTGGAAGAAATGAATGATTTCCTAGATACCTACCAACTTCCAAAACTAAGTAAAGAGGAAGTGGATAACATGAACAGGCCCATCACAGCTAATGAAACTGAAACAGTTATCAAAAATCTTCCCAAAAATAAAAGTCCTGGACCAGATGGTTTTACAAATGAATTCTGCAAAACTTTCAAAGAAGAACTAATACCTCTACTTTTAAAAGTCTTCCAGAAGATTGAAGACACTGGAATACTCCCTGCCAGCTTCTATGAAGCCAACATCACCATGATACCAAAAGCAGACAGGGACACAATCAAAAAAGAAAACTACAGACCAATATCTCTGATGAACATAGATGCGAAAATATTGAACAAAATTCTAGCCAACCGGATACAGCAGTATATCAAAAAGATTGTTCATCATGACCAAGTGAGGTTTATCCCAGGCATGCAAGGTTGGTTTAATATACGTAAATCAATCAATGTGATCCACCACATCAACAAAAGCAAGACCAAAAACCACATGGTCATATCAATAGATGCAGAGAAAGCCTTTGACAAAATACAACATCCTTTTATGATCAAAACACTACAAAAAATGGGAATAGATGGAAAATTCCTGAAGATAGTGGAGTCCATATATAGCAAACCTACAGCCAACATCATACTCAATGGTGAAAAACTGGAAGCATTTCCCCTCAGATCAGGTACTAGACAGGGCTGCCCACTATCACCATTACTATTCAACATAGTGTTGGAAGTTCTTGCCATAGCAATCAGGCAGGAGCAAGGAATTAAAGGCATACAGATTGGAAGAGAAGAAGTCAAACTCTCCTTATTTGCAGATGACATGATAGTATACATGGAAAAAAACCTAAGGAATCCAGCAAGAAGCTTTTGGAAATCATCAGGCAATACAGTAAGGTGTCAGGCTATAAAATTAACATTCAAAAGTCAGTGGCATTCCTCTATGCAAACACTAAGTTAGAAGAAATTGAAATCCAGAAATCAGTTCCTTTTACTATAGCAACAAAAACAATAAAATATCTAGGAGTAAACCTAACCAAAGAAGTGAAAGACTTGTATACTGAGAATTATGAGTCACTACTCAAAGAAATTGAAAAAGACACAAAGAAGTGGAAAGATATTCCATGTTCATGGGTTGGAAGAATTAACATCATCAAAATGAATATATTACCAAGAGCCATCTACAAATTTAATGCTATCCCCATCAAGATCCCAAGCACATTTTTTAGGAGAATAGAAAAAATGCTACAAATGTTTATCTGGAACCAGAAAAGACCTAGAATTGCCAAAACAATCTTGAGAAAAAAGAACAGAACTGGAGGCATCACACTCCCAGATCTCAAACTGTATTATAGGGCCATTGTCATCAAAACTGCTTGGTACTGGAACATGAACAGACACACTGACCAGTGGAATAGAATTGAGAGCCCAGAAATGAGGCCCCACACCTATGGACATCTAATCTTTGACAAAGGGGCCCAGACTATTACATGAGGAAAGCAGAGTCTCTTCAACAAATTGTGTTGGAAACAATGGGTTGAAACATGCAGAAGAATGAAACTGAATCACTGTATTTCACCAAATACAAAAGTAAATTCCAAGTGGATCAAGGACTTGGATATTAAACCAGAAACTATCAGATACTTAGAGGAAAATATTGGAAGAACTTTTTTCCGCATACATTTTAAAGACATTTTCAATGAAACGAATCCAATTACAAGGAAGACTAAGGCAAGTATAAGCCTATGGGACTACATCAAATTAAAAAGCTTCTTCACAGCAAAAGAAACCACTACCCAAACCAAGAGACCCCTCACAGAATGGGAGAAGATCTTTACATGCCATACATCAGATAAGAGTTTAATAACCAACATATATAAAGAGCTTGCCAGACTCAACAACAAGACAACAAATAACCCCATCCAAAAATGGGGGGAGGACTTGGACAGAATATTCACCACAGAAGAGATCCAAAAGGCCGAGAAACACATGAAAAAATGCTCCAAGTCTCTGATTGTCAGAGAAATGCAAATCAAGACAACAATGAGATATCACTTCACTCCTGTGAGAATGTTATACGTCAGAAAAGGTAACAACAGCAAATGCTGGAGAGGGTGTGGGGTCAAAGGAACCCTCCTGCACTGCTGGTGGGAATGTCAATTGGTCCAACCTCTGTGGAGAACAGTCTGGAGAACTCTCAGAAGGCTAGAAATGGACCTAACCTATGACCCTGCAATTCCCCTCCTGGGGATATATCCTAAGGAACCCAACACATCCATCCAAAAAGATCTGTGCGCACATATGTTCTTGGCAGCACAATTTGTAATAGCCAAAACCTGGAAGCAACCCAGGTGTCCAACAACAGATGAGTGGCTGAGCAAGTTGTGGTATATATACACAATGGTAGATATACACAATGAATACTACTCAGCTGTAAAAAATGGTGACTTCACCGTTTTCAGACGATCTTGGATGGACCTTGAAAAAATCATGTTGAGTGAAATAAGTCAGAAACAGAAGGATGAATATGGGATGATCTCACTCTCAGGCCGAAGTTGAAAAACAAGATTAGAAAAGAAAACACAAGTAGAACCTGAAATGGAATTGGAGTATTACACCAAAGTAAAAGACTCTGGGGTGGGTGGGGAGAATACAGGTCCATGAAAGATGATGAATGACATAGGCGGGGTTGTATTGTTAAATGGGAATCTGGGGAATGTTATGCATGTACAAACTATTGTATTTACTGTTGAATGTAAAGCATTAATTCCCCAATAAATAAATAAATTATTAAAAAAAAAAAAAAGAAAAAAGGAGGGGGCATGAATGGCTGCCAGAAGCAGCAGATTCATTGGGCAGATACTGAATTCCAGTGATAACCATGGGTGGAATGAAAGGAAGGAAGGAAGGAAGGAAGGAAGGAAGGAAGGAAGGAAGGAAAGAAGGAAGGAAGGAAGGAAAGAAGAAAGAAGGAAAGAAAGATAGAAAGGGAAAGAAAGAGCCTAGGCAGAGATTTATTCTATAAAAAAGATATTTTTTCTTTTAATCAGGACTCATATAATTTTAAATGAAAGAGACGATACTCTGGAACTTCAGCTGGATTTTTCCCCAAACGATATGCCCCAATTCCATTTTATCTTTCTCCTATTGAACTAATAAGCATGCTCACCTCTGCTTAGCAGCTCAACAGTGTTTAGCTTCTGAAACCAAAGGAGGTCATATTTTATCTTTCAGAATCTTCACAAAAAGGAACAAAGAGTCATATGACCAAAGTGATTTGATATGCGTAAGTAGTAAATTCAGGAATTCAAGAGCATTTCCTAAAATTACTGCATTGAGATTTATAGTCATTTTCACATCCCTGAGTAGAGGGCCTCACCAGTGTCTCCTGGAACCTCACCTCTCCAGAGCCTTACACCATCTGGGAAAGAGAGAAGCAGGCTGGGGGTATGGATCAGCCTCCCAACATCCATGTCTAGCAGAAAAGCAATTACAGAAGCCAGAATTCCCACCTTTTGTATCCCAAAAATAATTTTGGTCCATACTCCCAGAAGGGGAGAAATGACAAGGGGAAGATGACCAGAGGGCTCTGAACTTCAACTCCATCAGGACCCAGAGAGAGAAGAGGAAAAAGAGAGTGTTATTTGGATGTAGGAACAGGTATATGTGTGACTAGGAAAAGAAGAGAAGATGAGACCATACGGTAACAAAAGGGCAAATATATGCAAATATACACAGATTGTTATAGAAATAATAGATGGAAGTCGGGAGGTAGCATAGCGAGTTAAGCGCAGGTAGTACAAAGTGCAAGGATCCCGGTTTGAGCCCCCGGCTCCCCATCTGCAGGGGAGTCACTTCACAGGCGGTGAAGCAGGTCTGCAGGTGTTTATCTTTCTCTTCCTCTCTCTGTCTTCCCCTCTTCTCCATTTCTCTCCATCCTATCCAACAATGACAACAAAATAATAACTACAATTATAAGACAACAAGGGCAACAAAAAGGGAATAAATAAATATTTGAAAGAAAGAAAGAAAGAAAGAAAGAAAGAAAGATAGATAGAATAGTTAATCCATATCTGCAACCTTAAGATAGTTGCTGTAGCTTACAGTGGAGGGACTAGGGATTTGGAACTCTGATGTGGATTGTACCCCTGTTAGCTTGTAATTTTGTAAATCAACATCAGATTGCTAATGATATGAAACTTAAAAAAGAGATTTATGGTCATTTTCATAGTTCAAGTTAAAGTTCTTTGGAAGGCCAATGACAGAGAGGACTAGACAGTAAGTCATTAGCAGTCATGTGTCTGTGTCAACAGAGTCTAGCATATTGTTTGACTTTAAAAGGTTGATGAAAGGGAATATGAACAGAGAATGGAGTTGGGGAGAGGCTGCAAAATCATGTGATTCATCAGTACCCAGAACACATTGAACAAACACCTTGTCTGGCCCCGTGGCACACTTGGGATGTCCTGATACTAACTTGCATAGAGATAGAAAAAAATGTATAACTCAGCACTGATGGTGCCAGTTATGGTGGCAGAGATGTTTAAGTCCCTTTGAGCTGATGGGCTAATGAAACCACTCACGCTCCCCTCTATTTCTTTCTTTTTTTTTAATAACTTTTTTTAAAAATTTATTTTATTTTATTTATTTATTCCCTTTTGTTACCCTTGTTGTTTTATTGTTGTAGTTATTATTGTTGTTGTCGTCGTTGTTGGATAGGACAGAGAGAAATGGAGAGAGGAGGGGAAGACAGAGAGGAGGAGAGAAAGATAGACACCTGCAGACCTGCTTCACCTGCCTGTGAAGCGACTCCCCTGCAAGTGGGGAGCCGGGGTTCCAACCGGGATCCTTATGCCGGTCCTTGTGCTTTGCGCCACCTGCGCTTAACCCGCTGCGCTACAGCCCGACTCCCCTGCTCCCCTCTATTTCTTTATTCCTCAGTGGTTAGAGTTTGTAGCAAGTTGTCAGATACCTCAGGTTATAAAAGGAAACCAGGGAAGTCCCACTGAGAGAACAAAAATGGGAGAGAATAGGATGAAGGACTGTGAGGATTCAGATATCCAAGTATGGCATCACAAAGATAGGGAGATACCATCAGGAACACCATAATGGACCCCTTTGTGGGCCTCTATAGGACAACATACTCTATCACCCGAGGAAGATGGGTCCTGAAGTTAGCACAGCCTGGAACGTTCCTATCCGTGACCACAGGATGCAAGCTCAGACCTACAGGGATGCAGAGGTCACATAGGCTCCTGTGCTGAATATGGGCCCCAGATCAATGGAGTTTACAGTTAACAGTATTTATATACTTTTCCCATATTTGGGAGCTACTCTCTTCCCTGATCCAGCATTCTAGTTCTTTTTCCAACACCATCTCCCCAGACGATACTTTGGGTCCACCTGTATGTCAACTGTCACGCTTAGGCAAAAACTAGTAAAGTCGTGGGCTCCTTGGAATATACCTAAAATAGACTTACTAGCTTTTTCCAAAATGGACACCTCAGATCTCAACTGCAATGTTCTTGCCTTTAGGTTCCTGATTAGTCAGCAATTTGTTCTGCTTTATATTTTAATTCTTTTCCAGCCACCAGGTTCCAGATGTTACCATGATGCCAACCTGACTTCCCTGGACAATCCATCCCACCAATGTGTCTTGGAACCCTTCCTCTCCAGAGCCCCACCCCACTAGGGAAAGAAAGTGACAGGATGGGAGTATGGATCGACCTGCCAACGCTCATGTTCAGTGGAGAGGTAATTACAGAAGTCAGACCTTCCACCTTCTCCACTTCATAGAGATCTTTGGTCCATATTCCCAGAGGGACAAAGAATAGGAAAGCTTCCAATGGAGGGGATGGGATATGGAGCTCTGGTGGTGGGAATTGTGTGGATTTTTACCCCTCCTATCCTATGGTCTTGTCAATATTTCCATTTTATAAATTAAAAAAAAGTAGGGAGATACTTTGTTAGGTAGGACACACATGGCATGTGTAAAGCTCATCACTGCATGAGAACATCTTGAACAACACCAACGGAGAATGGGGGTAGTGCAGTGCTTTGGTGTCTCTTCCTCTTAATCTGTCTGTCTGTCTTCTCCTCTTCTTCTTGTCTCTATCTCAATACAAAATAAATAATTGGGGGGGGCTGGGTGGTGCCACACCTGATTGAGTGCATATGTTACAATGTACAAAGACCTCAGGTTTGAGTCCCCAGTCTCCATCTGCAGGGGAAAAGCTTTGTGAGTGGTGAAGCAGTATTTCAGATGTCTTTCTGCCTCTCTCTCCCCTTTTATCTCCCCCTTCCCTCTCAATTTCTGACTGTCTCTATCCAATAAATAAATAAAGGTAATAAAAAATTTTCAAAATAAATAATTGTGTCAGAGAGCCCAGGAGTGCACAAAAGTATGATATCAGCCAGCAGATTTGCTACATGGTTTTGGTCAATAAATAATGAGTGGCCCATGAAAGAGACTCCAAGTGTGATCTGTGGATAAGAAGTATCATTTGAGAGCTTGTCAGAAATTCAGGCTCGCATCCTGGTGGCTAGGCTTCCCTGGATTGAAGACCCCACCAATGTGTCCTGGAGCTCAGCTTCCCCAGAGACACACCTTACTAGGGAAAGAGAGAGGCAGACTGGGAGTATGGACCGACCAGTCAACGCCCATGTTCAGCGAGGAAGCAATTACAGAAGCCAGACCTTCTACCTTCTGCAAACGACCCTGTGTCCATGCTCCCAGAGGGCTAGAGAATGGGAAAGCTATCATGGGAGGGGGTGGGTTATGGAGATTGGGTGGTGGGAATTGTGTGGAGTTGTACCCCTCCTACCTTATGTTTTTGTGCATTAATCCTTTCTTAAATAAAAAATTTAAAAAAAAATAAAATAAACAAGTCATATATATATTTACTACTATAGTAAATATATATATTTCAACTTTCAACATCTAAAAAAAAAAATTCAGGCTCTCAGCATACAAACCAGATGCACTGACTGAATAAAAATCTCCAGAGGTGAGGCACAGATGTCTGTGTTTTAATAAGCCTTCTAGATGATTCTTAGTCACCCCAACACGTGGGAAGTCCTGGCCTGGGTAACCTTGGACAGGCTACTCTTCTTTGGAATATGTCTTGGCAGTAGCAGCATGATGGAGGTATCTATTAAATCACAACATTTTGCAATGAAAGGTACCAAACACATGGTCTCATTGGACATAGATCAAAGAGGGGGGAAAAATGCTAGCTTTTCTTTAACTTGCCAACCACATAATTGCCAATGATTTCAAAACATGACACAATCCCACTGTGTCTAATTGTTTTGAAATTGGAGACAAGAAGAGAAGCTGAATACTTGAAAGAAGGCACAACAACTTGTTCAGGAAGCCTAAAACCCTTTTCTGGTCCTTCTACTGAATTTCATATGTTGGCTGCAAAATAGGACACAATCTTAACTTAGGCTTTTAATACCAGCAAGTGTGTAGTGTTTTTATATCTGTTCAATGGATATTTGGAAAATGAACATATAGATGCATGAAGCTAGATGAAGAATTTCTTTTCATCTATGTGTATCAGTTATATGCTATTTCCAAAATGAACTACGACTAACTTAATGACTTAGACAACAAAGACTTACTATTATTTTTCTACATTAAAAATCCATCAGGTTTTTCTGAGCCTTTTCCTTCCATTTTTAAGGGGTCATATGGTTAAGCAAGTTTTAATCAACAAACCATGATTATTTCCCCATAACAAGGTTCAGAATCGTTATGACAGCTGCAAGGTCCTTTATTCCAGGGGGCCATGTGTTGGTGCACCTGGTTGAGTGCACACATTGCCATATGCAATAGGTGTGAGTCCCCGCTCCCTACCTGTGGGGGCGAAGCTTCCCAAATGGTGAAGCAGGTCTGCAGGTGTTTATCTTTCTCTCGCCCTCTCTATCTTTCCCTCCTCTCTCCATTTCTCTCTGTCCTATCCAACAACGACAGCAGCAGCAACAGCAACAACAACAGCAACAACAACAGGAAAAGATGGCTAGTAGGAGCAGTGGATTTGTAGTGTAGGCACTGAGCCCAGCAATAACCCTGGAGGCAAAAAAAAAAAAAAAGTCCCCTTAAAGTGGTATCTCACAACATTCAGTGGCTCATTACTTGTAAATACAATAAAATACTTTGTTATTTGCATACACAGTCTGCTGGGAGCAGCAGCAGAAGAAGGACAAGAAGTAGTATAAGGAGGAGGAGAAGGACGAGGAGGAGGAGAATACACCCATTATCATAAGCAAGGGTCACCACATGGGAGCGCCATGAACAGCACCTAGAGTTACATGGATGATGAACTAGTGCTTTAGCATCTCTCTGTCTGTCTGTCCTCAATAAAATGTGAAAGAATTTTTTAAAAGAAATGAATGCAGATTTCAGCCACAGATTGAGATACCTTCATCAGCAATTCTAATCAACATGCTCTCATGATATCAATATAGAGTCCAGAGCACTGCTTCAATGTGTTGTGTAGTGCCAGTGATCAAATTCAGGCCATAGCACAAACAAGGTATGTATTCTGTTACTGAGCCACTTCCTGGGTCCCTAAATTCTCTTTATCCCTACCCTAGATTATACTTTAAAGACAGGAAGGAAGGAAGGAAGGAAGGAAGGAAGGAAGGGTTGATGGAAGGTAGGAAGAAAGGGAGGGAAGGAGGAAGAAAGAGAAGAAGCATGAGTTTAATTCTAAATAGCTTATTTAGAATTAAGTTGAAGGCTTGTTCCAAGGACATTCATTTTTAACAACCGTCCCATTCAGCACAGAGCAGCCCATTTCATTTTTGTTCCCAGAAGCCTTTGCTCTATCATTCACAGAAAGGAACTCTGTTCCAGAGACCAGACTGCAATCCAGCACTCTGCCCCTACCCACCACTAAAGATGGCCTCATCTTTAGATCTCCCACTAGCTTTCCAGAAAGAAAGGAGGGAAGGAGGGAAGGAGGGAAGGAAGGAAGGAAGGAAGGAAGGAAGGAAGGAAGGAAGGAAGGAAGGGAGGGAGGGAGGGAGGAAGAGAGGGAGGGAGGAAGGAAGGAAGAAAGAAAGAAAGAAAGAAAGAAAGAAAGAAAGAAAGAAAGAAAGAAAGAAAAAGAAAGAGAGAGAGGTGTGGAGAGGGGAAGGAAGGGGAAAGGAAATAAGATTGTCAGGAATTACTTTAGTACCTATCTGCCATGAATCTCAAGCCCTTCTTGAAGGAATATCCATGAAGTTAGGCCAAACTGGCATATATATTATATTCACCCAGTATATGAGTGGATGAAGCTAGGGACCCTGTTTGATTTGTTCATAAACATAGCTCAGGTCTGAAAGACTGATTCCTCTTCAATAAGTGCCTATCCATCAATGGATGAGTAAATAATTTCTTGTATCATGCCTATCATAAAGAAAGGAAATAAACATAAGAAGGAATGAGTCTAGAAAACATCCTTACCATGGGGGCCGGGTGGTGGCGCACCTGGTTGAGCATACATGTTACAGTGTACAAGGACCCAGGTTCGAGACTCCTGTCCCCACCTGCAGGGGGAAAGCCTCATAAGTGGTGAAGCAGAGGGGCAGGTGTCTCTCTGTCTCTCTCCCTGTCTATCACCCCTTCCCTCTAGATTTCTGGCTGCCTCTATCCAACAGAGATAATAAAAAGATTTCAAAAAAAAATCCTTACCATGAATCTGATATAAAAACATAAAGTATAAAATATAAGTATAATAAAATAAGAATAAAAGTGTAAACAATGGACCCTTGACACTCCTGAGTCTTAGTCAAGCTAGTCTGTTTTCTACTACACAGTGATGTAGGTGAAGACAGTGCTTTGTTGGGGAGTGTGTCAGTGGTGAAATGTCTGCCTTGGATATCATGAGGTCTTGGGTTTGATTCTCAGCGCCACACAAGCCCAACAAATAATAGCACTCCACTCAGAACAGAGCGGTGCTTTTTGTATTCCTCCCCCTCTCCCATATCTCATTTTCTATTAAAATACAAACTGAACAATTGGGAATGTGACTTTGTGGTGATTGCATAAGAGAGAACCTGAGTCCAATGTTTAGTACTATATATAAAAGAGAGAGAGCAAGAGAGAGAGAGAGAGAGAGAGAGAGAAGAAAGAGAAAGGGAAAGAGAATCTATATGGTTGACCCAGAAATAAGGGAGGAGGAAAACAGAATCTCCAGGAGTGATTGTTTCAGGTAGAATCTGATTTCTGAATTCTGATTTCTTTCAGAAACCAAATCTATACTCAGGGAGGTTTGATGACCAGACTCTGCCCTCAGGGAAACATGGAAGAGCTAAAAAAAAAAAAGTCAGCAAGGATACTTTATTTTTTTATTTTTAAAATTTCTTTATTGAGGAATTAATGTTTTAATTCAACAGTATGTATAATAGTTTGTACATGTATAACATTTCTCAGTTTTCCATATAACAATACAACCCCCACTAGGTCCTCTGTCATCCTTCTAGGATCTGTATTCTCCCCGCAACACACACACACACCAGAGTCTTTTACTTTGGTACAATACGCCAATTCCAGTTCAGGTTCTACTTGTGTTTTCTCTTCTGATCTTGTTTTTCAACTTCTGCCTGAGAGTGAGATCATCCCATATCCATCCTTCTTTTTCTGACTTATTTCACTTAACATGAATTTTTCAAGCTGCATCCAAGATCAGCTGAAAACAGTGAAGTCACCATTTTTATAGCTGAGTAGTATTCCACTGTGTATATATACCACAACTTGCTCAGCCACTCATCTGTTTTTGGACACCTGGGTTGCTTCCAGGTTTTGGCTATTACAAATTGTGCTGCCAAGAACATATGTGTACACAGATCTTTTTGGATGGGTGTGTTGGGTTCCTTAGGATATATCCCCAGGAGAGGAATTGCAGGGTCATAGGGTAGGTCCATTTCTAGCCTTCTGAGAGTTCTCCAGACTGTTCTCCACAGAGGTTGGACCAATTGACATTCCCACCAGTAGTGCAGGAGGGTTCCTTTGACCCCACACCCTCTCCAGCATTTGCTGTTGTTACCTTTTCTGATGTATGACATTCTCACAGGAGTGAAGTGGTATCTCATTGTTGTCTTTATTTGCATTTCTCTGACAATCAAAGACTTGGAGCATTTTTTCATAAGGATACTTTATTTTTTTTAATATCATCTTATTGGGAGTGGGTGAATGGTTTACAGTACAGTTACTGACACATGGGAACAATTTCTCATCTCACCATGAGAGGTGTCTGCAAAACACTCTCCATCCCCGGCTTAGGAAAAAAAGGAATTTCTGTGTTACATAGAATTGTTTGAGGTCCATTAAATATTAAGTAAACAGCAACAGTAGTAATAGAAAAAGAAAAGTAATTAAAAACTCTCAAAATGATAGTGGATAATTATCATGCTCTAGACTTCTCAAATAATGTATATTTATCCCTCACTTTAGTTAACACTAAGGTGCTTTGGGATTTACCTGAAAGTTTGTAAAAATAAGTAAATAAATCACCTAGAGAAAATTGTTAACAAGTGTGTTAATGCCTTCAATTTTTTTTTAATATTACCATTTTAAACCCTCAGGAAAGTATTTGTTTCTTCATCTCCAAGTAGTAACATTATACATGAGAGACAAAACAAACAAAGAAAGAAAAAAGGGTAGGCAGTGACTAAAACAACCAACCTTGGAAAACCTCAGTGTTAAATTGACTATAGGAGCCAACCGAAAATCAAAGCCAGGTCATCATTGGTGTAATTGTATCCTTGACTATCCATTTTAGAGCATTTTGGGATACAGCCCACCATATTATACTAAATTTGAACCAGGTGAGAACACTATGGATATGGAAATATATAGAAATAAGAGACACAGAGACAAGCAAGCACAGAAAACCTTCAAGACGGGATCTTTGCCATTATTTTACTATTTGTAGAGACAGGACAGGGTGGGAGGTAGATAGCGTAGTGGTTATGCAAAGAGTCTCTCATGCCTGAGGCTTTAAAGTTCTAGGTTCAGTCCCCAACACCACCATAAACCAGAGTTGAGCAGTAATCTGGTAAAGAAGGAAGGAAGGAGGGAGGTAGGGAGGGAGGGGAGGAAGGAAGGGAGAATGAGAGAAAGAAAGAAAGAAAGAAAGAAAGAAAGAAAGAAAGAAAGAAAGAAAGAAAGAAAGGAAGGAAGGAAGGAAGGAAGGAAGGAAGGAAGGAAGAAAGAAAGGGAGAAAGGAAGAGAAAGAAGAAAGAAAGAAAGAAAGAAGAAAGAAAGAAGGAAGGAAGGAAGGAAGGAAGGAAGGAAGGAAGGAAGGAAGGAAGGAAGGAAGGAAGGAAACAGGACAGAATGTGATGGGCAAAAGAAAAGGCTCCAAGCTAGACAAAGCACATGCTTAAAACATTGGCCGTTGGTGTATATGTTTGTGACTGTGTGTGTGCCAGGGTAGGTGCAGGCATAAAGAGAACCTGTCCAGCTGCAATTTCTGCAGTTACGCACTTACGAAGGAGAGTAATAAGAAGCCCTTTCAGAGGGGAAGAGAAAACAGTGGGCTTTCCCAGACAGAAATTCATGGAGAAGTACAAGGATCAGAACTGAGGACTGCCTTTCACTTCCCCCTCAGTGGGTTTTCTGCCCTCCAAAGGCACAGAAACTTAAAGGATAAAGTTTCTATTCACAGGCTGAGTCTTCCACAAATATTTATGAATCAGAAGAAATTACATGACTAAGAGGGAGATCCAGAAACTCAGCCAGGGAAAAACAAAAAAAACCCCAAGAGGAAGGGATTAATTCCCAAGAAGGAACAGTGAACCACTACAAACGAAAACAAAGGGAAAAAAAACAAACCCAACGAAACAGTGAATAATCATCACAGTGTTTCCATTCTGTGCTGCTCTTTGTCCTAGGGGATCCTAACATGTTATCCTCAGCTTTGTGGATCACAGCAGATGACGCAGGGGAATAGAGCCGCCCACTTTATCTCTGGAGGCCTCTTCATTTTGTTCTTTGCCTGATTTCCATTTCCTCTTAGACACAATACTTTTTTCTTTTTTTTATTCTTTTTTAAAAAATATATTTATTCCCTTTTGTTACCCTTGTTGTTTGATTGTTGTAGTTATTATTATTGTTGTTGGATAGGACAGAGAGAAATGGAGAAAGGAGAGAAAGACAGACACCTGCAGACCTGCTTCACCGCCTGTGAAGCGACTCCCCTGCAGGTGGGGAGCCGGGGGGCTCGAACCAGGATCCTTACTCTGGTCCTTGTGCTTTGCACCACCTGAGCTTAACCCGCTGCATTACCGCCCGACTCCCACAATACTTATTTCTAACACTAACCCAGTACTTCTGACCGGATAAACTGGTTGTATGGAAAACCTCAAAACAAACAAACAAACAAATAAATAAAAACATTTGTTCTCCTTCCATGAAACAAACCATCTCCCTATCCCAACTAGCCACTAGGAAGTAAATGCTGACTAATGTTTGTGACTGTAGATGAAATTCAGGGAAGTCCTATCTGAACTTGGAATTAACAGGATGAGAAGAGCTTTATTTTCACTACCCAGAATGCACAGTGGAAAACTTTAGTGACTAATGAAGGGCAGAATTCTTAAAACTAGCTACCAAGATAAGACAGTCACAAAGATTTCTCCTTAGTTCAAGGTATGAAAGCCATGGGGCTTCTAGTTGCATTCTTTGGGTACACCATGAGCTAACAGATCATATAACAAACTCAGTGGACTGAAACATTAGTTGGCACTCTATTTGAGCGCCAACCATGCCAAGGATACCATGCCAAGGATGCTGAGACATACATAAGGGTGGTAGTGATGTGGTTTTTTTTTTGGGGGGGAGGGAGGGGTGAGGAATCAAAGCTTTAAGGCCAGACCTTTAATTGATACAAATTATCCATAAAAAGAAAGAAGGGGGAGTTGGGCTGTAGCGCAGCGGGTTAAGCACACATGGTGCAAAGCGCAAGGACCGGCATAAGGATCCCGGTTCAAGCTCCCGGCTCCCCACCTGCAGGGAAGTCACTCCACAAGCAGTGAAGCAGGTCTGCAGGTGTCTGTCTGTCTCTCCCTCTCTCTGTCTTCCTTTCCTCTGTCCATTTCTCTCTGCCTTATCCAACAACAACAACAAGAATAACTACAACAATAAAACAACAAAGGCAACAAAGGGAATAAATAAATAAATATTAAAACATTTAAAAAACATTTTTAAAAAAAGAAGAAGGAAGAGAAAAGACAAAAGGTAGTAAACAGGCAAGTGTCACCACAGAACTTAGGGATAAGACACAGCTTCAACAAAATTCAAATTCAGCTTTTGTGCTTGAAAAAAAAAAAAAGAGATCAAAGATGGAAAACAAGTAAATCTGGAAGTTGAACAGGCTAAGAAGTAGGAGTCTATTTTGGCATTTGAAACTGTACAACTCTTAATCAAGATTATGTAAATAGATTCACTAAAATGTATCCTGTAAACTAACAACATATCGAAGTCTTATTGTTGCTTTCAGATTTTTTTTTTTTCCCCACTGAAGAATCTGGATGGTCACATGGATGATGGTAAAGAAGAAAACACATGCATAAAGTTTGATAATGCCACTCCTTTCATACACGCTACCATGTGCCTGGTGTTGAGTCCCCATGTCAATCAGGGAGAAGCTATTCAGTGCTGACTGCATTCACCTGGGGAGCACTGACTCTGTCTGCTGGTGCTGCTACAACACAGGGCCATAGCGGATGGTTTCCACAACAGCAACTGTTTCACACTTCTGGAAACCAGGAGTCTAAGGTCTGGTAGGAGGAGCAGGACTGATTTCTACTGAGGCCTCACTCCTTAGCTTGCAGATGGCTTTCTTTTCCCTATGTCTTCACATGGCCTTCCCTCTGTCTGTGTCACTTCTTATAAAACACAAGTCAGAAGAGCATAAGGTGTATCATCATAATCTCATTTTAACTTAAAATCTTCTCCTCCTCCTTCTTCCTCTTCCTCTTCTCCTCCTCCTCCTCCTTCTTCTTTCTCCTCCTCCTCCTCTTCCTCTTCTTCCCCTTCTTCTCCTTCTTCTTCCTCTCCTTCCTCTCCTTCCTCCCTTCTTCTTCTTCTTCTTCTTCTTCTTCTTCTTCTTCTTCTTCTTCTTCTTCTTCTTCTTCTTCTTCTTCTTCTTCTTCTTCTTCTTCTTCTTCTTCTTCTCCTCCTCCTCTTCTTCCTCTTCTTCCCCTTCTTCCCCTCCTCCTCCTTCTTCTTCTTTCCTTTGCCTCAGTGCCAGCACTACAAACCCGCTGCTCCTGGTGGCCATTTTTTTCCCCCATTTTATTGGATAGGACAGAGAGAAATTGAGAGGAGGGGTAGTTAAAGGCAGACGACTTGCAGACCTGCTTCACTGCTTGTGAAGTGTTCCCCTGCAGGTGGGGAGCGGACACTTGAACCCGGATCTTTGCACTGGTCCTTGCTTGTAGTACTATGTGCTCTCGACTGGGTGTGCCACCACCTGGCCCCCAGGAACTTCTTATAAAAGAGCTTTTTTTTCCCAAGTATAGTCACATTCTGTGGCTGTGGGAGACAAATTACTCTTGGGAGGTGGAGACCAGCAGGGTAGCTTTCAAAAGGATCTCCTTTCTTTCTTGGTTCTCCCATAGCCCACAGAACACCACTCCTTCTGAGAGTTGTGCTGATGGAAGAGGGTTCCCAGGCCCCCCCTCTTGAGACCAGGAGTGATTTCTTAATTTGAGAACCCACTACTGAGTCTGCAATTTGACCTCAAGGCCCTCTGTAAACACTCAGGCAATGAGTCCAAGGGACCCTGCAGCAGTCTGCCTTTACTTCTGTACTACACCAAAGTTTTACTTTTAAATCAGTGATAGCCTCAAAGACAGAAGCACCTTCCATGAACACCTTTCCCTTCACTAGGAAACATAATAGCTTCACCTCAACTTTCAGTTATGTTGCATGTAAGCCAAATACTAGATGACAATTTTCTTAAATAGTGAGAAAGTTATTCCCTTCTGATCATTTTTCAGGTTTAAAAAAATTAAATTAAAAAAGGGTCAGATTAGTGTTAAAATGTCTTGAATGTCTCACAATATCTTTTCTTTCTCTCTCTCTCTTTTTAAATAAAGGCACTGCTCAACTCTAGTTTATGTTAGTGCCAGGGACTGAACATGGGACCCTGGAGTCTCAGATATGAGAGTCTTTTTGTATAACCGTTGTTATCTGCCCAGCCCAATAATTTGTCTTTTTAAAGTGTATTTACTATTTGGGAGAAAGGCAGAGAGAAATTGATAGGAAAAGGAAGAAAGAGAGACACCTGCATCAATACTTCACCATTCCTGAAACTTCCTCCCTGCAGGTAGAGGCCAGGCACTTGAAACTGGGTCCTTGAACATGTAATGCATAAACTCTGCCAGATGCACCACTGCCCAGACCCATAATTTTTTTTTTAACAGACAGAGCAAACTTTAGAGCTGAGATTTTGGCAGATAAAATATACAGTTGGATGTAATGACATTGTTTAGTTTTAATTACATTTTTTACACTTAAGTTCTATCACCAGGGTCACTATAACATCTTTTTTTTTTTTTTTTTTTTGCCTCCAGGGTTGCTGCTGGGGCTCAGTGCCTACACTATGAATCCACTGCTCCTGGAGGCCATTTTTCCCATTTTGTTGCCCTTGTTGTTACCCTTGTTGTAGTTGCTATTATTTGCTGTTGTTGTTTTTGGATAGGACAGAGAGAAATAGAGAGAAGAGGAGGGGAAGATAGAGAGGGTGAGGGGAAGATAGAGAGGGGGAGGGGAAGACAGACACCTGGAAACCTGTTTCACAACCTGTGAAGCGACCCCCTCCCACCCCCGCAGGTGGGGAGCCCGGGGCTCAAACCCTGGGTTCAAACCCAGATCCTTAAGCTGGTCCTTGCGCTGGGCGCCCAGCCCCCAACAGTATCATTTTACCAGTGTCCTTTTAAATTAATCGGCATTTACTATTTAGTTAATTTAAGGAAAACTTTGGGTGGGGTGGGGAGAGCATAATGGCTATGTAAAAGAATCGTCATCCCTGAGACTCTAAAGTCCAGGTTCAATTCCCTACACCCTCACAAGGCAAAGTTGAGCAGTGCACTGGTAAATTAAAAACAACAACAACAACAACAAAACATTAATGTAATAGCAGCACAGGTGGCATTTGAACATTGCAGAAATTATATAACTCAAGTTACGAACGAGTGAAATTTGGGTAAAAATGCTTTATTTCATTTAGTTCTCCCAATAGTTTCATAGGGTTTTTATGAAATTTTAATGAAGAAGAAACTGAGGTTCATAATCTTCTTCTAGCGTTTGCCTTTCTTCCATAGCCAGTTAATGGCTTTGAAAGTAACTGGGATCCATGTGGATTCAGTCGGCTAGGAAGGATCATCAGTTTCCCCAATGAATGGGTACTCACGGGATGCACCATGGGAAGGTCGATCCAATGCATCCCAGGTTCATAATGATTGTTGTTTAAGATCTTCCAGCTAGGGGGCAGGTGGTGGTGCACCTGGTAGAGTGCATATGTTGCAATGCACAAGGTTCTGGGTTTAAGCCCCCAGTCCCTACCTACAGGGGGAAAGCTTTGTGAGTGGTGATGGATCTGCCTCTCTCTGTTACCCTCTCCTCTCTCTATTTCTGGCTGTCTCTATCCAATAAATAAATAAAGATAATTAATTAAAAAAAAAAAAAGCTTCCAGCTTTCATCTGCAAAGCCAGCTATCACAACCAGGTAGGTCTGATGACAAAACTTGGGTTTTCAGCTGCCATCAACATCACATCACTATTTCATCAGTGAGTCTTGAATAAAATGGGATGTAAAATGCTTAAAAGAATCAACTTAGGTAAGGGAATATAACTAAGGAGAGTTAGTACAATTTGAAGGGGTTTTTGTTTATTTCTTTTTCTTTCTTTCTATTTTTCTTTCTTCCTTCCTTTCTTTATTTCTTTTCTACTAGAGCACTGTTCAGCTCTGGTTTATGGTGGTGCAGGGGATTAAACCTGGGACTTTAGAACCTCAAGCATGAGAGTCTGTTTGCATAAACATTATGCTGTCTACCCTCCTCCCTCTTTTTCTTTTCTTTTCTTCTCTTTTTTTTCTTTTTAATCTCTAGTTCTGGGGCTAGGTGCCAGCACTGTGAATCTACTGGTCCTGGAGGCCTTTTTTTTTAAATTTAATTTATTTTTAATGAGAGATTATTGTTGTTGTTGATTCTGCTATTGTTGCTGGATAGGACAGAGAAATTGAGAGAGAACGGGAAGACAGAGAGGGGGAGAGAAAGATAGACACCTGGAGACCTGTTTCACCGCTTGTGAGGTGACCCCCCCTTCAGGTGGGGAGCTGGTGGCTTGAACCAGGATCCTTGCGCCCATCCTTACGCTTTGTGCCATGTGCGCTTAACTCGATGTGCCACTGCCTGGCCCCCCTAAAGACCTTTTTTATGTTCTCCTTTTTACTGGATAGGTCAGAGAGAAATTGAGAGGTTATAGGGAGATGGAGAGGGAGAGAGAAAGACAGACACCTGCATACTTGCCTCACTGCCTGGGAAGCATCCCCTGCTGCAGGTGGGGAGCAGATCCTCGAACCCAGGATAAGCACCCAAGTTGGAGTTTTTACTATTATGTGAATAATCTTTTATTTCTAAATCAGTCATTAAGAAGTTGCATCGAGTGTCTTCTTATTACCAGCCAATAACATTTACCTTAGTATTGAATTATAACTTTTCTTGGAGTAAACAAAAACTTCAGTCCCCATATCAAAAAAGGGGGGGGGCAGGGGGAAGTGTTATTTCTCCATGTAGAAAACCAAATAGTTTGAGTAAGATCGGCTTGGCTTGATAAAAAAAAATCACCAAGACTTATCTGTAACAAATTGTACTGATCTGCTCTGGGTCGGAAAGTAAACATTACTATCTCCTCTGTAAAGGAACATCAGACCACAATCACTGCAAAGCATGGGACATTACAGCAAAAGGTAGGAGTTTTCTTCCTAGTCAGCCTCTGCCAGTATGGGTTTCTTAGTGTTGGCAGTAGTGCCCAGTAATTTTGCCAGGGAAGTCATGCAGTCTTTTAAAGACTTTGCCTAGGACGACTGCCAAGACAGAAAACTCCCAATGCCACAGGGACCAGAATCCAACTCACTCATGCTTCTCTCTTCCCTCCCCACAACACAGCTATTTATTATATATATATGTGTGTGTGTGTGTGTGTGTGTGTATATATATATATATATGTATATATATATATATATATATACATATGATCTAAGCACTTTTCTGTACTATTGAGCACATGACCATAAGAGGATGAAGACTTTTCTCTCTTTTTTAAATTTCTTTTTTAATTGGGGGGGATTAATGGTTTATAGTCAATAGTAAGCACAGTTGTTGGTACATGGTAAAATTTCTCAGTTTTCTAAAAACAACAACCACAAAAAAACACTAACACCCAGCTTAAGTCTTCACCATCCTGCACCAAGACCTGAAACATGCCCCCACCCCAGCCCCTCTGAGTCCTTTACTTTGGTGTAATACACCAAACCCAGTCCAGATTCTGCTTTGTGTTTTCCCTTCTGTTCTTAATTCTCAACTTCTGTCTATGAGTGGGATCATCCCGTATTCATCCTTCTCTTTCTGGCTTAGCTCATTTAACATGATTCCTTTAAGTTCCATCCAAGATGAGATTAAAAAAAAAGTGAATCATCATTCTTAGCAGCTGTTTAGTCTTCCATTGTGTGAATGTACTATGAAATACCCAGCCTCTCATCTGTTGTTGGACACCTGGGTTACTTCCAGGTTTTGGCTATTACAAATTGCTTTGCTGTGAACATAGGTCTACACAGATCTTTTGGGATGGGTGTCTTGGGTTTATTAGGATATATTTCCAGGAGATGAACTGCAGGATCATAGGATAGGTCCATTACTAACTTTCTGAGAATTCTCAAGGAAAACTCATAAAATCTTTTTTTTTTTGCCTCCAGGGTTATCAATGAGCCTCACTGAATCCACTGCTCCTGGAGGCCGTTTTTTTTCCCCATTGTTGTTGTTGCTGTTATTATTGTTGTTGCTACTGATGCTATTGTTGGATGGGACAGAGAGAAATGGAGAGAGGAGGGGAAGACAGAGGGGGGAGTGAAAGACACCTGCAGACCTGCTTCACCATTTGAGAAGCAACCCCTCCCCCTGCAGGTGGGAGCAGGAGGTTTGAATAGGGACCCTTGCACTTGTATTATGTGCACTTAACCCGATGCCCTAACACTTGGCCCCCAAATATTTTTATTTTTTAAGAGAACAGGAACAGCAGGAGCAAGAAGAGAATCAGATGCTTTTCTGCACCCTCCATCTCTTTGATGGACCCTCAGCTGCAGCCACACCCACCAGCAGGAACAACTATGAGCTGCCCTCTTCCATGCCCAGGTCCTGAAGATTTTTCTCTTCTGCTGGATCAGGACAGCAGAAGAGTTTGCTCCTAAACAGAAACCTTTCTCCTTGGGTCAGTTTTGAATTCTCTCTTACCTTTCCCAATGGCTTTTGAAGGAAGCCATTGGAAGCTCCTTGAATTCAATACTCCCTGAAAGTAAATCTCTAACTTGCAACACCTTGGTCTAGATCACGAGCTCAGCAGAAGCATGAATCCCTCGGAGATAGTATTTCCTCTGGGATCACGATAATTCCATCAGACTGTAACCACTCAGCCAGTATGTTCAGAGCAATAGATACAGTTTCCAGAAACTACTTTTAATATCCCTCTAAAATATCAGGGACCACAGTACTAGATGGTCTATCATGACAAAATATGAAATAAAAAGTTCATCTGAATGATTATAGCAAGGGGCCAGGTTGTAGGACAGCGGGTTAAGCGCACATAGTATGAAGCGCAAGGACCGGCATAGGGATCCCAGTTCAAACTCCTGTTTCCCCACCTGCAGGGGGCTGGTAGCTTCACAAGCGGTGAAGCAGGTCTGCAGGTGTCTTTTACCCCCCCCCTTTCCCCTCCTCTCTCAATTTCTCTCTGTCCTATTCAACAATAACAACAACAACAAAGGCAACAAAATGGGAAAAAAAAACTGGATTCCAGGCACAATGGATATTCGTAGTGCAGGCACCGAGCCCAAGCGATAAACCTGGAGGCAAAAAAAAAAAAAAAAAATGATTATAGCAATTTTTTCTATATAGAGGCAGTGAGAGAGGGGGCAGGAAACTAACAGACAGCAACAAACACAACACTAATGCTTCCTCCATGTGGTGGTGAGGAGATGGAGTCCAGCCTGGCTCACACACGGCAAAGCAGGACACTAACCAAGTGAGCTACCTTTCTGGCCTGATTGCTACCCTTTGTTTTTAATCTCAAGATAACTACATCTATTTTTTTTATATTTATTTATTTTCTCTTTTGTTGCTCTTGTTGTTTTAGTTATTATTGTTGTTACTGATGTCGCCATTGTTAGATAGGACAAAGAAAAATAGAGAAAGGAGGGGAAGACAGAGGGGGGAGAGAAAGACAGACATCTGCAGACCTGCTTCACTACTTGTGAAGCGACTCCCCTACAGGTGGGAGCCGGGGGCTCGAACCATGATCCTTAGGCTGGTCCTTGCGCCTGACTCCCAAAAACTACATCTATTTTAAAAATAATGCATATATGTCTCAAGAATAAAAAGAGTCTTAGGGGGAAAAAAAAGACTTCCCAAGCAAATTCCAGACTGTAGACTCAAAAGAAGTGCATCATATTATGACCCTAAACCCTGTAGTCATAGAAGATACTTCCATAACAGAGATATTTTGAAGGGGCTCACTAGGTCTTGCCACATTCACAGGGTACTTTTTATGTTCCAGGCACTACTCTAGGAGTTGGATGTGAATTCACTCACTTAAGCATCTAATAGTCCTTGGGAACAGATACTATTACTATTCACATTTGACAGAAGACAAAATAGGCTCAGAAAGCTTCAATCATTTACCCAAAGTTACACTGCAAGTAATCTGAAAAGCCAGGAAACAAACTTAAGATTGATTGGCTTTGAATTTAATTTCCTGGAGTCCACAACTATGGGTATTCAGTGGGGTCCAAGGCTCTCCGACAGATGGCATTAATAAAAGGCTACTTAGGAAAGTTTACCCCATAACAAGGGGTGAGGCCTTAGTCTTGGCTCCACGGTGCTAAGAAACCATTTCTCAAATATGTATCATGTCATGAATAGGTCACCAGTCCACACCTTATGCATTTTTACATAGTATGTTCTCTCCTATTTTTAAAAAATATATAGTTATTATTTTTAGTTTTATAGGACAGAGAAAAATTGAGAGAGGTGGAGATGATAGAGAGGTAGAAAAAGAGATCCTTGCTGCATGATTCACTGCTCATGAAGCTTCTCTATTGAAGGTGAGGACCAGGGGCTTGAACCTGGGTCTCTGCACATGGTAACACACGATGGCTCACACCATCCATCCCCTCTCTCCTAACTTTTTTTCTTAAGTATTTGATCTTATTTTTATTGTTACTTATCTCACCCTATGAAGAATTATTCAATAATGACAGTGATTGAGATGATACTTACAATGCTAATAATAAGTTTAATGCCTTAGATAGGGTCCATGATACCAGAAAGCATTGATTCTTTCTTTCACCTAATAAATAACTAATTAACATTTCCCTTAATTATTCATATGTATCAGCATAAGCATATGAGTTTTCTTTACTTGAAAAGATCTTAGTGAGGGAGTCGGGCAGTAGAGCAGCAGGTTAATCGCAGGTGACACAAAGTGCAAGGACCATTGTAAGGATCCCAGTTCGAGCCCCCGGCTCCCCACCTGCAGGGGAGTCGCTTCACAGGCGGTGAAGCAGGTCTGCAGGTGTCTATCTTTCTTTCCCTCTCTCTGTCTTCCCCTGCTCTCTCCATTTCTCTCTGTCCTATCCAACAGTAACTACATTAATAACTACAGTGATAAAACAACAAGGGTAACAAAAGGGAATAAATAACTAAATATTTAAAAAAAAAAGAAAAGATCTTACTGAGGCAATGTTATTTGCAGATGTTAGACTAGTACAGTAAATTCTGACCCTGGTCTATTATTGATAAGATACCACTAGGCTATTAGGTCAAAAGCAGAGGTGTCTAATGTTAACACAGAAAGAAAGGAAGAAAGAAGGAAGGGAAGGAAGGAAGGAATACTCCCATGGTGTAATGTCACAACAACTAAATTAACAATTTGACCTTCTCTCCTAATTTTGAAGGGGAATGATTGATTACAAGAATGAAGGATTGAGTAAATGAATGTCTATTCTTAGAGGAAGATGTCCCATTACATCCTTCACTTTTTCTGACTGGGTAACTTATGACTACAGTGTTAGCTCTTCTCTGGAAGGAAAATTATTTCAGCTGATAAGGAAATAGAATATAATGAAAAGAAAGCCAGTGAATGCTTCTAGAACCTCAGCCTCCTTTAAGTCCTGTTTCTTTAATTCCTTTTTGTAGTTAGTTAAGTTATTATTGGATAGAGACAGAGAGAAATTATGAGGGGAGGAGGGAGATAGACAGGGAGAGAAACAGAAAGACACCCACAGCCCTGCTTCACCACTTGTGAAGCTTTCTCCCTGCAGGTGGGAACCAGGGGCTTAAACCCAGGTATTTGTCACTGTAGTGTGTGTGCTTAACCAGGTGCATCAGTTCCATTAATTCCTGAGGCTAACCTGACCCCCCACCTGGACACAACTGTACAGGAAGAGATAACAGTACCCCCCCCCATCTGTGTGAGACTTAGATCAAGGAAACCCAAAAAACAATGCACATACCCCCCACCCCCACCCCCACACTCTTTATGTTTTCCTGAGGAGAAGATCAGAAATGAACATTAAAGATAGGACACCCTCTTCTCCCTGACTTTGCTATGTTTGGCTTCTGTACCCATGCCTTTTGTTCTCAGCCTGCAGCCCACTATAAAAATCTGTACCTTTCCTTTGTTCAAAGCCTGAAACGCTGGAGCAAGAGCTCTGTCTAGGCTCACTAGTGAGAATAAATGGCATTCTTCCTCACATTCCAGGACTACGGCTTGTCTGTTAGTCGAGGGAGGTCCTGGTTCCCCTAACACAGATCTTATTTCTAGTGGTGAGAGAATTAAGAGAGAGACAGAGACATGAGGCAGAGAGACTGGAAAGGTCAGGACTCTGCTGTGGCCTCACCACACTGTGTGAATCAGAGTATAGAAACTAAGGAAAACAAAGAGAAATGTGGTGGCATCTGCCCTCACCAAACTCATAACTGATTATAAGGATGAAACACATCACAGAGCAAAAGTGTGACTGTGTTCTGTTCAGAATTAAAGGAAGGAAGAAAGAAAGGAAGAAAGGAAGGAAGGAAGGAAGAAAAAGGGAGAAAGAAAGAAAGAAAGAAAGGAAAGAAGAAAGAAAGAAAGAAAGAAAGAAAGAAAGAAAGAAAGAAAGAAAGAAAGGAAAGAAAAAGAAGTGTTTGAACCAAGTGTTCTGGGAACACAGACAGGGGCCTGATGACTTCCAGCTAGGAGAGGAAGAAGTGCCAACCTCTCAACTAGCAGTATTTTGATTAACAGAGATTAACTGAAGAGAATTTTCTACATAAGCAAAGCTCTATGGAGACGTGAGGGAGGTGGAGGTGGGGGAGAGAGAACTGGCAGTTCATTCTGGTTGATTAAACAGTGGTTGTACACTGGCCAATTCTAGGCTAATCTTTATTTGTCTAGTATATTATTGCATTTTTAAAAAAGCAAATGTTATATCTGAATGTCATAGAGAAAGACTTAGACTTTGCAGTCATCAGCTGTTGGACTTTCCAGCCCAGTCATATAATCCTGTGACCTGCTATCTCTCAGGTTTTGCTGTGAGAGATACCAGTATGAAAGCAGAGAATGTCTTGGGGTTTGCTGAGGAGTTATAGATTAGGCAGGGTTTTTTAAAATTTTAGCAGTGATTTAATATTGATTTACAGAATTACAAGGTAATAGGGCTACAACTGTATCATTCCCACCACCAGAGTTCTGGGTCCCTATTTCCTCCATTAAAAGCTACAGCAGTTCTGCTAAGGTTGTAGATATGGGTTAACTCTTATTTCTACAACTGTCTATATTTGTGTATATTTTTCTATTTTTTCCCCCTATGGTCCCATCTTCTTTTCCAAGTCACACAAATGTCCCTCCCTTTTTCCTCCACTCTCTCTGGGTCTTTTTTCTTAATTAATTAATTTTTTTTTCTCCAGAGTTACTGTTGGGGCTCTGTGCCTGCACTATGAATCCACTGCTCCTGGAGGCCATTTTTCCCCCTTTGTTGTCCTTGTTGTTTATCATTGTTGTTGTTGTTGTTGTTGTTGGATAGGATAGAGAGAAATCGAAAAAGGACAGGAAGACAGAGAGGGAGAGAAAGACAGACACCTGCAGACCTGCTTCACCACTTGTGAAGCACCCACCCTTGCAGGTGGGGAGCCTGGTGCTGCAACCGGTATCCTTAAGCGGGTCCTTGAGCTTTGCGCCAGGTGCACTTAACCCACTGAGCTACCGCCCCGCCCCTCTGGTCCGGTCTTAATGGAGTTGGGAATTCACAGCCTTCTGGTCATCTTCCCCCTAGCATTTCTCCCCCACTGGATATGTGGACGACAATTTCTTTGGGGTGCCGAAGGTGGGAGTTCAGGCCTCTGTAATTGATTCTCTGCTGAACATGGGCATTGGCAGGTCCATCCGTACCTAGGGAGGGATTGTTAAACTGGACTTAAGGCAGCAAAGGAGGTAGAAGTATGTGTGGAAGGAGACTGGATTTGATAGGGGAGAGAGTGTACCTTTATGTTGACTGTTCCCTAACTTAAATTTAGTGTTTTACAAGATTAGAGGGGAAAACACAAAACAGAACTTGGACTGGAGTTAGTGTATTGTATCACTTCCCCCCTTCCCCCCCCCCATTCTTTTTGCTTTAAATAGGCAGAGAGCTGGAAAAAGCAGAGACACCACAGTACTATTGTAGCAGCTTCGAAGCTTCTCCTGGTGATGTGAATAACGTAGTTGTTCCCATGTGCCGCCGGCGCGCAAAGCCAGGTAAGGTATGTACTCTACCAAGTGTCTCGGCCAGATCATGCTGGCATCTGATGCTACTAACCATACTGACACATGGACGGCTGACCCCTGTTTTATGCCACAACGGTAAAGTTACATCTTGCTGAAAGTCCTATCACTCTCTGGGAATCTGAGAAATCAGCTCAATTTGCTTTGTCAGTGCCTACAAATATTTACCAAGATGGTATGAGAAAGACGTGTGTTACAAAACTCTTTGCTTTCAGTTACTGCTTTCTTTTTCGCATTAGGCTGAGTCTCAATTGCACTAAAATTGCATTTTACTCTTTAAGAAAAAAAAAAAAAAACAGCCTGGAGTCGGGCTGTAGCACAGCGAGTTAAGCACATGTGGTGCAAAGCTCAAGGACCTGCTTAAGAATCCCGGTTAGAGCCCCCGCAACCGACCTGCAGGGGAGTTGCTCTGCAGGTTTCTCTCCCCATCTCTGTCTTCCCTTCCTCTCTCCATTTCTCTCTGTCCTATCTAACAATGACAATATCAATAACAACAACAATAATAACTACAACAACAAAAAACAAGGGCAACAAAAGGGAAAATAAATAAATATAAATTTAAAAAAACAAAACCTGGAGTGTGGGCAGTGGCACACCTGGTTAAGCACACACATTCCCAGGCACAAGGACCAGGATTTGAGTCCCAACTCCCCACCCGAAGTAGGGGAAGCTTCACTAGCAGTGAAGCAAGTACTGCAAATCTCTCTCTTTCTTCCTTTCTATTTCCCCTCCCCCTCTCAAATAAAGAGGAAAAAGAAAAAGGAAAAAATGGCCACTGGGAGCAGGGAATTCATCATGCAGGCACCAAGCCCCACTGATAACTCTGATAATAAAAAAATATATTTTCATGAAAGAGACAGAGAACATTGCTCCACTCTGACATCTGATAGTGCTGGGAACTGAACCTCGGACCTCAGGGGCCTCAGTAGACTCAGGCATGCAATTCTAGCACAATACCATGGTGTTATTCCCTCAGCTCTACTTTTTCCCTTTAAAGACCAAAAATCACTCACTTTAAAAAAAAAATACTTATTTATCTATTTATTTATTTATTTTAAAAGTTTTTAAAACATATTTATGTATTTATTCCCTTTTGTTGCCATTGTTGTTTTATTGTTGTAGTTATTATCGTGGTTGTTACTGATGTCGTCATTGTTGGCTAGGACAGAGAGAAATGGAGAGGAGAGGGGAAGACAAAAAGGGGGAGAGAGACACTTGCAGACCTGCTTCACCACCTATAAAGCGGCTCCCCTGCAGGTGGGGAGCCGGGGCTCTAACCGGGCTCCTTACACAGGTCCTTGTGCTTCGCACCACATGCGCGTAACCCACTGTGCTACCACCTGACTCCCTTATTTATCTATTTATTTAAGAAGAAAAGAGATACTGCCTTGCCACATTATGCTGCTGCTGACTTATTACTGAGTATTGCCTCCAGACATACCAAGCCTGAGATGTCAACCTGCCACCTCCCTCTAATCTGGTGAGACTACCGAGATCCATTTTAAATGGCTGGTTATCTAACACAGCTACAGACACTAGATACAGGCTAAGGACTAGGGAACAGGGTACATGTATCCATCAGCAAGCGACAATTAGTAAAAGTAAAAGTGCCTATTAGCCCTCCAAGATTAGACTTAGACCACATAAGTCTGGTATTCTAGTAGAATGGTTTAAAGAAGGCATCATAAATTCTCTAATCATGTACTTACTACTTAGGACTAAACACTCTCCTCTCCTACCACTGACTTCACTTCCCTCAGTCACCCTATACACTCAATTAACTACACAAAAGAAAGTAAGATACATTCTTCCATGTTTTTTACTCTCTTCTGACAGAGCAACAGTATTATTGTTACCCCTTGATTAGTTTAGAAGAAACACAGTTATACTAGAGTTATACTAGATAAAACTATATATCAAGTAAAAGACAATTATTGTCCCCATGAAAACCTTTATTATTAACATCAAACAAGCAAATTCAGAAAAACTCGAGGCTAACTAAGACCCCCACTAAAATCCTAGGTCTTTCTCCTCCCATGAGGCCAGATCCCATATGCCTCATACCACTTTGGATACAACAAATGACAATAGACACTTTAACAACTGGGAGAAAGTCCAAGCTTGTCAAATCAAGAGGTGACAGAAGCTGGATAAGAGGAAGAGACTGTTGGCCAGGCTTCCCTGGATTGAAGACCCCACCAATGTGTCCTGGAGCTCAACTTCCCCAGAGACACACCCTACTAGGGAAAGAGAGAGGCAGACTGGGAGTATGGACCGACCAGTCAACGCCCATGTTCAGCGGGGAAGCAATTACAGAAGCAAGACCTTCTACCTTCTGCAACCCACAATGACCCTGGGTGCATGCTCCCAGAGGGATAGAGAATGGGAAAGCTATCAGGGGAGGGGGTGGGATATGGAGATTGGGTGTTGTTAAAATTTCGGAGGCTCTTGCCTGGCTGGCTTGCTTCACGGGCGGGTAACAGAGACGCGGAGACAACGGCTGGGCAGGGAAGCTGTATTTCTTTATTCAGGAACAACGATTCATAAACTAAGACAAACTAATCACCAAACAGAACTCTGCTGTCTCTTTGCGGCGGCACAAGCACTCTCTCTCTTACTCTGGAACTCAGGAACTCTCCAACTCTGGCACTCTGGAACTCAGGAACCCTCTCTCGGGGTTCCTTGGGGCGGGGCCAAGCAGGCCCGCGAAATTAACAGGACTGATCCAATTCTCTTGGCGGGGGAGGGCTAGAACAAACCAATGTAAAGCATATGACAATTGACAATAGACACTTTAACAACTGGGAGAAAGTCCAAGCTTGTCAAATCAAGAGGTGACAGAAGCTGGATAAGAGGAAGAGACTGTTGGCCAGGCTTCCCTGGATTGAAGACCCCACCAATGTGTCCTGGAGCTCAGCTTCCCCAGAGACACACCCTACTAGGGAAAGAGAGAGGCAGACTGGGAGTATGGACCGACCAGTCAACGCCCATGTTCAGCGGGGAAGCAATTACAGAAGCCAGACCTTCTACCTTCTGCAACCCACAATGACCCTGGGTGCATGCTCCCAGAGGGATAGAGAATGGGAAAGCTATCAGGGGAGGGGGTGGGATATGGAGATTGGGTGGTGGGAATTGTGTGGAGTTGTACCCTCCTACCCTGTTGTTTTCAACGGGTAATGTTGTTTTCGCCAGGCTGGCTTCACGGGCGGGTAACAGACAACCAGGGACTCATGGTTGAGCTGTAGGCAGTATCTCTTTATTCATGCAGGACGCAGCACAATCTAAGATGAACTAAGTTAAACTCAAAGTACAGTACCCTAAAACTCACAATGCTGTCTTTATATATACTTGCCAAGTAGGGTGGAAACAGGATGTGACATAGAGAGGGTGGAGAGAAAAGTGACTGGTGAAAATCAGGGTGTGATAAAGAAGGGATCAGGGTGTGACAAAGAGGGGGCAGAGCAGGTGAGAATCCTATCACTGAACCACAAATGCCCTGGAGGGAGGGTGGAACTTGTTAACAGTGGTTATGTAAATAGAATGAAGTGGTTATGTAAATAGAATATTGTTAAGCAGGGGGGATTTAAACCAAATGAAACAGAAGGGGTCTCATGCATACCAACAATTCCCCCTTTCTTTTTAACTAATGGCCATTGTGGGGTGAACAGAAACCTATATTGTACAGGCGTTTTCAAAAGAACTGGCATAAGACATGGAAAACAAAATAGGCGAGCAGCAATAACCAGTGTGATGCCAAGGGGAGCTTTTCTTGCCTCAAAGGGCAAGGCCTAGCAGGCGAAAGGGCATTTCTTGCCTCTGGGAATGCTTCATGCCTCTGGGGGCATCTCTTGCCTCTTGGGGCACTTCATGCCTCTGTGGGCATAACCTAATAAGGAGGGGGAGTTTTCTGACTCTGGGGAAGAGCCTGCAGGCGAGGGTACATGGTTTATAAAGTCTCAAGGCAATTGGCTGAAGTTAGTCTTTGAGAAACACAGCAGCGTGTACCAGTAAGTCCGATGGAGGTGTCAGTCTAAAGTAGCTGACCACAGAAGAAAATGCCAGAGGATGAAACGCTGCACGTCTGTCTCGATGGGGAATGTCGGCCACCAGAATTCTGCTTTTCTGTAGAGAGTGAGCTTTGGAGTCTGTGAATCTGTTTCTTCAGGTCGTGCCAGGTCACATCATTGGTTTCCGGGGGTGATGTCAGAGAACAGGGTCCAAATGGATTTCCAGAAATTCTATTTGAGTAGATGCTTTTTCATGTGAAGACTTGACAGCTGAAATTCACTTACTTGTCAAACAAAACTTGTAGCAGATTAGAAGTTTACTATAATTGATAACTCCATTATAATTGGAAGTCCTTTCTAGTATGATTTTAAGGTTGTTTAAACAGTTTAAACTCAACAAAATGTGGAAAGGTAAATGGAAGAACCTCGGTTAAAAGCCTCAGGCATGAGAATTATTAACATAATCATTGCACTATCTGCCCCACCCATAACTCATACCGTTTTGAGGATTAAACATTTCAGATTTATGCCAAGACATAAAAAAAGAAATCAAAGGAGGAGAAAACAATTTTTTTGATTGTTTCTGGATGTCTCTAGAAATCATGGCTGCGTCCAGCATTTTTTTTTTAAGTCAATGTCAAACAAAAATTCAGTCATTCAAATCATTCTCTTATGAAATGCAACTTGAACCAGATTATCAAGATCTCACCATGTAGGATTAAGAATCCCCGGAGGGCGTCCTAGTCCAAAAAGCTCCTCGAAATTCCATTTAGGGTGTTTCTGACTGTTCCTGCTGGATTGCTTCAGGCACCCATTTTTAAAAGCGTCTTCTCATTGAAGAAAGAATCCAATCAGGAGAGTAGAACTAACCACGTGTCTCCATACTTGGGAACTGCCAGGGTACTCGAGAATGTTCTTCAAATTAGAGTAGTCCTTCTCCATGGGAAACATTCAAGAAGAAGTCCAGAAAGTTCCAGGGGAAGTCCCCATGCATATCCCAAGGTCTACGATCACAGTCATAAAGAACCAAACTGTGTCCCGGAGCAAAATGTAGTCCTTTTCCTCAGGAAACATGGGAGAGGGAATCCAGAAAGTCCAAGGAGAAATCTCTGTGCATCTCCCAAGCTCTATGATCCTGGTCATAAGAAACCAAAGTTCCCAGTCAGGGAAACAAAGTTTGGCCCAGAGAAAAATGTTCCAGAGACAGAGTAACTGTCTCATGATGAAACAGTAGAGGCTTTGGCAAACCTCTTCATAAGTAGAAGAGAAGACCATAGTGCATAGGTAGGCAAAGTCTTCACTTATCTGGGAGTTGCGCAGGTCTGGCCCCACGTTGGGCGCCATATGTTGTTTTCGAAGGGTAATGTTGTTTTCGCCGGGCTGGCTTCACAGGCGGGTAACAGACGACCAGGGACTCATGGTTGAGCTGTAGGCAGTATCTCTTTATTCATGCAGGACGCAGCACAATCTAAGACGAGCTAAGTTAAACTCAAAGTACAGTACCCTAAAACTCACAATGCTGTCTTTATATATACTTGCCAAGTAGGGTGGAAACAGGATGTGACATAGAGAGGGTGGAGAGAAAAGTGACTGGTGAAAATCAGGGTGTGATAAAGAAGGGATCAGGGTGTGACAAAGAGGGGGCAGAGCAGGTGAGAATCCTATCACTGAACCACAAATGCCCTGGAGGGAGGGTGGAACTTGTTAACAGTGGTTATGTAGATAGAATGAAGTGGTTATGTAAATAGAATAGTGTTAAGCAGGGGAGATTTAAACCAAATGAAACAGAAGGGGTCTCATGCATACCAACACTACCCTATGGTTTTGTTAATTAATCCTTTCTTAAATAAAAAAAAAAAGAGGAAGAGACTGGCTCACTTAATGGTGGTCTTTTTGGCCACTATCAGGCCCTCTCATCACCTGCGGTCCTAGACAGGGAATCTTTGGATTCCCCCATAGATCATATGAGTCTAGACCTCTGACAGATCCCACTCTACCATTACTTGTCACACCCATTGGGAGCATCATCATAAGCCCTTTGGAGCCTTCTCCAGGACTGTACCCTCCCTGTGAACTAGTGATTGTAGGGACCGCCCCACTCACTGAAAGGAGGCTGGCTTATCCTGCTCTGTCACTCAATAAAGACTGGTTCTGAAATGAATGCAGCCAATAATGTTCCCAGCTGTGACTATCTGTGGACTGTGAGCTCAGTTTGACAGGGACTCAGAGGTTGTACAGGCTCCAGTACTAAATAGGAATTTATGTGGGACTTGGGCTAGATCATTGTTAATTGCATTTATATATTTTCTTCAAGTCTGAAAGCAACTCTCGGCCCTGGCCCTCCTTTCTAGTTCTACTCTCAACTCTGACACCATCTTCCCAGACAACTTTTCTAGTCCATCCTCATGTTCAATACCAAGCTCAAACAAAGATTATTAAGACATAGGCTCCTGGGGATATTTCTAAAGTAAACTTCCTAGCTCCCTTCTACTCAAAGGCCCCTACTTCTATCTGCTCTATTTCTACCTTATGGTTTCTGTTTATTAAACATCTTATCCTGCTTTCTATCTTACTATATTTCAGCCACCAAGTTTCGAATGCTACTAGGATTTCATACTGACCTTCCTCAGCAGATGACCTCACCAGTGCTTCTTGGAACCTCACCTCTCCAGAGCCCTAACCCACTATGGAAAGACATAAATAGGCTGAAGGTATGAATCAGTCTGTGAATGCCCATGTCCAGAGGAGAAGCAATTACAGAAGTTATAATTCCCACCTTCTGCATCCCAAAAAGAATTGTGGTCCATTCTCCCAGAGGGGAAGTTTCCAGTGGAGGGTATGGACACAAAACTCTGGTAGTGGGAACTGTGGGGAATTATACCCCTATTATATTTCAATCTTGTAAATAAAAATTAACTTATATTAACAAATGAACACTTTTTAAAAAGAAGAAAAGAAAAAGAACCAGAACATTCCTCTGTCACAGGCAATGCCAGGATCAAACTTGGGACTTTATGCTTGACAGGCTAAAGTTTTATGCACTCTTCCACTTCCTGGGCCACAAAATCACTCACTTTAAAATAGCTCTCTCTTTCTGTACCCCATAATGACCCTGGGTCCATACTCTCAGAGGGTTAAAGAATAGGAAAGCTATCAGGGGAGGGGATGGGATACAGAGTTCTGGTGGTGGGAATTGTGTGGAGTTGTACCCCTCTAATCCTATGGTGTTGTCATTGTTTCCTTTTTATAAATAAAAAAATTTAAAAATAAAATAAAAAACAAAAAAATAGCTCTCTCAACCTTCTTTAAGGAATCTTAAAGTTGTTATTGACATGTTTCCAATACATACTTGGGGTGTGAAATAAAATTGAAAGAAGGTAATGTCTTAGGAAGGTTTAGATGTGGATCCTTTCTTGATTATTATAAAAGGCTTATTTTATGCAACATTTTATATTGTTTATTTCATTCAGGAAAATTCTGTTAAATCAATGCATTAGCTCCTAATTGACTCTCCTGTAAGAATGTTCATAAGCTCATCATTACATAATGATGATGAAAATGGAGATGAGTAGTTTTGTTATACAAATGATCTTCCTCCAGTGTGTGAATGGTAGGTCTCTTAGCGATTGTTAAATAATCCAGTGAACTTGCTGCTATGAAGAATAGCTAATAACAGTAACTTAGAATTCAAAGAAGAGATGATTAGGTTTAATCTTCTTGTGTATGGAACTGGGGACACACACACACACACACACACACACACATTATTTCTCCATTTAGCCTCTTTTATTTTCATTCAGACAGACTGGGGTGGGAGAGAGCGAGGAGACACCACCTTTATCAAACTTCCTCTGCTGTCATAGCACTTGCCATGTGGTGCCAGGGCTCCAATCTGAAATGTGCACGTGGTGACTCAGGGACTCTGCTCAATGTACTATGTCTCCAACTCCATCTGGTATAATCCTTTAAAAAAATTTTTTTTATTTATAAAAAGGAAACATTGACTAAACCATAGGATAAGAGGGGTACAATACCACACAATTCCTACCACCAGAACTCTGTATCCTATTGCCTCTCCTGATAGCTTTCCTATTCTTTCACCCTCTGAGAGTATGGACCCAAGGTCATTGTGGGAGGCAGAAGGTAGAAGGTCTGGCTTCTGTAATTGCTTCCCCGCTGAACATGGGTGTTGACAGGTCAATCCATACTCCCAGCCTGTCTCTCTCTTTCCCTAGTCAGGTGGGACTCTGGGTAAGTGGGGCTCCAGGACACATTGGTGGGGTTGTCTATTCAGGGAAGTCTGGTTGGCATCATGGTAGCATCTGGAACCTGGTGGTTTAAAAGAGAGTTAACATACAAAGCCAAAAAAATTGTTAACCAATCATGGACCTAAAGGCTGGAATAGTACGATGAAGAGTTTGGGGGGGTCTCTGCTTTGTAGATACTGGTATAATCTTAATGCACATAGATATGGCTGTGTAGTAACCGGAATTCTTTTTTTTTTTACTGATTGCTTTTTAAAAAATATTTGTTTATTTATTCCCTTTTGTTTCCCTTGTTGTTTTTTTATTGCTGTTGTAGTTTTTGTTATTGATGTCATCGTTGTTAGGACAAAGAGAAATGGAGAGAGGAGGGGAAGACAGAGGGGGGAGAGAAAGATAGACACCTGCAGACCTGCTTCACCACCTGTGAAGCAACTCCCCTGTAGGTGGGGAGCCAGGGGCTCGAATCAGGATCCTGACACCAGTCCTTGCCCTTTGCGCCACACGCTTGACCCACTGTGCTACCACTCGGCTCCTAGTAACTGTAATTCTAAAAGCTTCTTCAAGTTGCTAGAAAAGAATTCCACTGACAGAGTGGTTCAAACAGCAAACATGTCTCACCATTCTAGAGGCTGGATCATCCAGGTCCAAGTAACAGCACATCTGGTGTCTGAGGAGACACACTTCCTGGTCTGCAGATGACTGAAGATACGTGGGTGTTGTAGAGAGCAAAGAGGAAACTAGCTCTTACACCTTTTCTTATTAGGACATTAATCCCATCGCAAGAGTTCCACCCCTATGAACTGTTTACTTTCCAAAGGTTCCACCTCTAAATATCATCACATATTGGGTATTAGGATTTCAACAGATGAAAACATTTTTTTGTTTGTTATTGCTTTGGCAGAGTAGGGAACACAAATATTGAGACTACGGTCAGATTTGGATGAGCTCAGTCTTAGAAAGAAGGGTGAGGGGCCAAGTAGTGGTGCACCTGGTTGAGCACACATGCTACAATGTTCAAGGACTGAGGTTCGGGTCCCTGGTCCCCACCTGTGGGGGAAAGCTTTGCAACTGGTGAAACCAGGCTGCAGATTTCTCTCTTCTCCTTTCCCTCTCTAAATCTTCTACCCTCTAGATTTCTGGCTGTCTCTATCCAATAAATAAAGATTTTAAAAAAAAATTAAAAGAAAGAAGGATGGAGTCAGTCAGTCCTGGAGAACTTGGTGATATTATGGTCTATTCCCTCCTTGAAGACCTATCCCTCACCACTTATAAAAGATAGGATTCTCCTTTGCAAAACAGAATCCATACATTGTAGTTCACACGTTTCAATCCAGATGTTAGTATGAGATACTGAAGCACACTTAATGATCTGTGATGAGTGAGAGAACTAGTTTTAAAGAGTGAAAGGAGTGTAATCTAGGAGGAAAGTCAAATCTGCTGCTTAATACTCAATGTATCTCAGTTCCCTCATCTGTAAAAAAAAAAAAAAAAAAAAAAAAAAAAAACCTCAGGTGTTAGTACTGCTTTTAGAAGTGTTGGAACTATTAAATGAAATCGTGTTGCCAGGGAATTCTGCTAGGATAAAAACAAAAAAGAAAGAAAAAACCTGGAGCCATGGTGGGAGAAGTAGAAAAGAGTTTTATTCACGTGGACTGAGAGTCCAGATCACTCTGAAAGCTCACAACCCCAAACAAAGGGACAACAGTATCAGCTTATATGGGGGGTACAGGTCGAGAACAGGAGGCATCTTCACAGAAGCAGAGGCTGCACGGTCAAGGGATGGGACATGTGCCCATAGCTCAGGGTAAAACTGGGGGTGATTATGCTCAGTGAAATATAAGTAAAAACATGGAAAACAACATACTCACATGTGGAATCCAGAGATCTACTACACATGGACTCGGAGACAAAAAGAAAGAAAAATAGAAGGAAGCAGACTGTAAGACTTAGGAGAACTATGGTGCTTATCGTTGGGAGGTAAGCGGGTGAGGACACCAAAATTTGGTGGTGGGTATGGCATGGAACTATACATAATAATCTTATAATCTTGTGATCTACTATTCATCGCCAATGAAAAAAAGAGAGAGAGAGAGCAAATGGGTTATAATATCTGTTCCATAGACATCAATTCTTTGATTTGTTCCACATTTTGGTAGTTTGCAATAATCAGATGAACTCAATTCTCATTATCCTGAAAGCGATTTTGTCTTTAATTTCCTGTGAGGATTTTTCACATGAGCCCAGCATACATCTGTCTTGTAAAAAAATGTAGGTGTCTCTAGCCCTCTTCTCAACTCTGACATCCTCTTCCCAGACAATATTTTTAGTCCACTGGCATGTGAATTATCAGGCTGAGACAGAAAATTACTAAAGTCATGGGCCACTTGGAACATATCTAAAATAGACCTCCTAGCTTCTTCACACACAAAGACCCCTGGTTTCATCTGCTCTGTTCTTACCTTTGGGTTCCTGTTTATTGAACAATTTCTCCTGCTTTATTTTTGTCTTTCAGCCACCAAGTTGCAGACACTACTATGATACCATCCTGAATTTCCCTGGGCAGAGGACCTCACCAGTGTGTCACCTATGTGTTCCAAAGTCTCACCTCTCCAGAACCCTACCCCACTAGGGAAAGACAGAAATAGGCAGGGGCTATGGATCCACCTGCCAGTGTCCATGTCCAGCAGAGAAGCAGTAGAAACCAGACCTCCCAACTTCTGCACCTCATAAAGAATTTTGGTCCAGACTCCTACAGGAAAAAAAAAATAGGGAGGCTTTCAATGGAGGGGATGAGACACTGAACTCTGGTGGTGGGAACTGTGTGGAATTGTACCCCTGTGATCTTACAATCTTGTTAATCATTATTAAATGACTAAGAAAAAAGAAATCATAAAAAATTGTCAGTGATGTATATTCTAACTAAAGATTATCGCACTATTCTGAGTTGATGGATCTGTGCTGTTGATGGGCTACTATAATTCTTCAGAAATATTTACTTTTAAGTTAACAGTGGCATGATCAAAATGTTAAACACAAATCCTTTTTTCATCTCTCTCCTGCTGCACTCAGAAGTATGTCAGCAATCACTATGGTTACTGCATCAGCATGCCAGTGACCAGGTTGAGGAGAGTATGGAATTAAGGACACAAAAATTTTTAAATTTTTTTTATTTATTTAATAAAGGAGACATTAACAAAACCATAGGATAAGAGGGGGTGAAACTCCACACAGTTCCCACCACCAGATCTCCATATCCCCTTCCCTCCCCTGATAGCTTTCCTATTCTTTATCCCTCTGGGAGTATGGACCCAAGGTCATTGAGGGATACAGAAGGTGGAAGGTCTGGCTTCTATAATTGCTTCCCCACTGAACATGGGTGTTGACAGTTCGATCCATACTCCCAGCCTGCCTCTCTCTTTCCCTAGTGGGGTGGGTGTCTGGGAAAGTGGGGCTCCAGGACACATTAGTGGGGTTGTCTGTCCGGGGAAATCTGGTTGGCATCATGGTAGCATCTGGAACCTGTTGGTTGAAAAGAGAGTTAACATACAAAGCCAAACAAATTGTTGAATAATCATGGACCTATTTGCCCATTTTTTTCTGTAGTCCTGCCTTCACTTCTTTTCTAAGTCACATCTACACCTATTACTACTTCCTTTCTTTCCTCTTCTGTCTCTGGATCCTGATGGATTAGAATTCAGGACCCTCTGGTCATCTTCCCCTAAACATTCTCCCCCTTGGAAGTATGGACTAAAATTCTTTGTGGGGTGAAGAAGGTAGGAGTTATAGCTTCTGTAATTGCTTCTCTGCTGGACATGGACATTGACAGGTTTATCCATACCCCCAGGCTGTTTCTATTCTCTAGTTGGGTAGAGCTCTGGAGAGGTGAGGCTCTGGGATACATTGGTGAGGTCGCCAGCCCGCCTCAAGACTTGTGTACGCGAGATGCCTCGATCATATGATCCTTATCCTGTCCCTATATATCAGATTTGCATCAACTTAATGATATTCTTCAGTACCTTTTGTTAGCCAGACACTATTCTTGTTGCTGGACCAGAAGAGGAGCAAGCTGATGAAAGTCCCTCTTCCACACTGGATTGACAAACATGCTTTGGAGAAAGCTAAAACAGAGCAAAGGAACACAGGAGAATCAAGTTAGAGCATGGGGTGTCGCTTTAAAACAGACCAGCCAGAGAAATCCTTGCTGCAAAATGACATCTGAGCAAAGAACTGAAAGGGAAGTGAAATGTTTTTGAATACTTGACAAAGTGTGCAAAACATGTCATGAGTTTGCTGCCAACAGTCTGTCATGAAGAGAGTTCATATATGTGTCTGACACCTCGTGATGAAGCCAGAGGTCTGGCTGTTTAACATGGCCTATATAACAACCAGATAGCTTTTGGACGGACCAACCTGAACACGTCTGATCTTGTCCAGTCTTGGCAGCTAACCAGAGTGCAGCCTGGTTAGCACTCAGATGGGCAACATCAATTAGTTGGAGCTGAGAGAAGCTGGCCACGGTGAACCCTGCCAGGCCTCCATCTGCCTGCCTTCCTTAACTAAGCACTTGTCTGCACCGGAAAGGCATATGAGTTTGAAATTTTTTGGCTCCCTTCCTTAAGAGAGACCTCAGATGCCACTAGTCTTCTTCCAAATGCTAACTAACTCCAAGGCTTCGTGGCAACTGCAATGAGATGGCCTGCTGAGCAGAACACAGCAAAGTAAAATCATTAGTGAGACAAGAAGACCTTGAATTGGAACTCCAGGGGTGAGTGGCTGCTCAGAGCTGAAGAGAGCTAGAACTTACTGAGCTGATGTCTTGGGCTGTGTCTGACACTAACATCACCTGACTGAAATCCTGCCAGCTTAGTTACACATATGTCCTAGTTTTCAACTAGTCCTCTTATTGGAACAAAAGAAAAATATATTAATTCTGGGGTGTGCCAGGTATGATTTTTCTGTCTCAGAATCTCAGTCCAAGAATCAGTCACAGACCTTTAAAACCCCACCTACCAGCTGGCACATGCCAAGCCCCGGAATTTTCCACTTGAACAAGACACTCACTGAAAGAACCTTGAGGAAGAGATCTGTGGTGACTGATAACACCAGAGGAGACTTCAGTGAGCTGGTGGCAGCACCACTCCCAATGCCTCCAGGAACAGAACTCATGTGTTGCTCTAGCAACTACCACATTTACTTTCCATGCTTTGGGAATATCTTGGTTTCTGTACTATCTGCCGAAATTAAAATACAATTTTAAACCAAGAGCCAAGTTGGTGAGATGGAGACAAGATTTTGCAATTCTGCCTTATGCAAAAAAGAAAGAAAGAAGGAAAGAAAATGAAAGAAAGAAGGGAAGGAAGGAAGGAAGGGAGAAAGAAAGAAAGAAAGAAAGAAAGAAAGAAAGAAAGAAAGAAAGAAAGAAGGAAGGAAGGAAGGAAGGAAGGAAGGAAGGAAGGAAGGAAGAAAACCTCAACTGTGAAATTGTTTCAGGCCAGATTTCTAATGTTGTCGAATGACAATATCAATAGCTGGAAGCTCTGTGACTTTGAAGCTGAAGCTGACAAGGTGTGTTTGACAAACAGTACAAGATTCTGGATCTATTTCTGTTGACTCACCAGATTTGCACCAGATTAAGAAAACCCCAAGCCCAGCCTAATGCACAGAGCATGGTATATGCTTCTTCTGCCTCATTTCACAATCAGTTGTGGAGAAAAAGGGGAAGAGCATAATATTAGCTTAATTCCAAGTGGGGCATTGGAAAGTTAAATTTTCTTACTAGTAGAATGAAAGCCATGTATAAAAAGAAAAAACCAGAAATGTTTCATAGACAAGTTTCCAAACAACTACCTGGCCATCAAGGAATGGCTACATTTCTATGAATTGAAAGAGAATTCTGTTTTATTCTTTTCTTCATCTTCTTGTTGGTATGCTTCTAAATTCTGCTTCTAAGACCTTCTGTTTTGATCATCACATTAGGTTCGCTTGTATTACTTACAATGTGGTCTATTTACATAATCACTGTTTCACCTGGGTCCCGCCCTGCCTGCAGGGTATTGGTTTAATCCCCACTGGTTAGATGGAAGCTTTCTATGTTCTTTTTGCTCTTTTTTTTGCTCCGCCCCCTCTCCTAGTCATTTCCTTTTGCTTACCACTTCCAGTGAAGAGATGCATAAAAGGCAATGTATCTGATTAATAAACGAGATACTGCTTCCCAGCTCAGCCATGAGTCCCTGGTCGTCTCTCTACCACCCATGAAGCTAGCCCAGCTCGGCAAATGGTGCCTGAACAGGGACTGGCATCTTCTCTTTCATACTTTTCAAAAAAAATAATCACATCCATCATGCAGTAGCCCAGCGGGTTAAGCACAAGTGGTATAAAGTGCAAGGACTGGCGTAAGGATCCCGGTTCAAGCCCCCAGCTCCCCACCTGCAGGGGAGTTGCTCCACAAACGGTGAAGCAGGTCTGCAGGTGTCTATCTTTCTCTCCCCCTCTCTGTCTTCCCCTCCTCTCTCCATTTCTCTCTGTCCTATCCAACAACGACGACGACATCAACAACAATAATAACTACAACAATTAAAAAACAAGGGCAACAAAAAGGAAATAAATATATTTTTTAAATCTTTTAAAAAATAATAATCATATCCTTCTCACTTCTCCCTAGCAGCATCCACTCCCTAGCAGCATCCACTTATTGAAAAGCATCTATCTAACATAATCCAATCTGTCTACCTACCTATTATTTTCTTTTTAAAAATTTATTTTCTTTATTATTTTTCTATCTATATATTTTTCTCTCTTTTTTTATTTAAGAAAGGAGACATTAACAAAACCGTAGGATAGGAGGGGCATAACTCCACACAATTCCCACCACCCAATCTCCATATCCCATCCCCTCCCGATAGCTTTCCCATTCTCTATCCCTCTGGGAGTATGGACCCAGGGTAATTGTGGGTTGCACAAGGTGGAAGGTCTGGCTTCTGTAATTGCTTCCAATCTATATCTTTTTATATTTTTCATTTGTTACTAATAATTAATTGCAAGATTCTAAGGTTACAGCATACACCCTCCACCTTTCTACCTGTCATAGATCTTTGTTATTTTTAAGGTATATTTTTCTTTTATTGGTTTAATAATGATCGACAAGACCATAGAATAATAGGGGTACAATTCCACACAATTTCTACCACCAGAGTGCCATATCCAATCTCCTCCTTTGAAAGCTTTCTTATTCTTTGTCTCTCTGGGAGCATGAACCCAGGATCATTATGGGGTGTAAAATGTGGAAGGTCTGATTTCTGTAACTGCTTCTCTGATGAACATGTGCATTGGCAGGTCAATCCATATTCCCAGACTGTTTATTTGCTGATTTATTTATTTTTAAAGAAGAATGGGAAGGAAATAATGGAGAGAAGAGAGGAAGAGAGACTTTTTAAAAATTTGTATTTATAAAAAAGAAACCCTGACAAAAGCCATAGGATAAGAGGGGTACAACTCTACACAGTTCCCACCACCAGAACTCCGTATCCCATCTCCTCTCCTGATAGATTTTCTGTCTCTCTCTTTCCTTAGTGGGGCAGGGTTCTGGGGAAGTGGGGCTCCAAGACACATTGGTGGGGTCATCTGTCCAGGGAAGTCTGTTTGGCATCATGGTAGCATCTAGAACCTGGTGGCTGAAAAAAGTTAATATATAGAGCCAAACAAATTGTTGACTAATCATGAACCTAAAGGCTGGAATATTGCAAATGATTTTGGGGTTTCCGTTTTGAAGATAGCTGGTAGGCCTATTTTAGTTATATTCCATAGGGCCCATGACTATACTAGTTTTTCCTGAGCCTGACATCTGATATGCAAGTTATTGTCTAGGGAGATGATGACATGGCTGGAAAAGGGTTGGAAAGCTGGATCAGGGAAGAGAGTACCTCCCAAATATGGAAAAGGTGTATAAATATTGTTAACTGTAAACCCCATCAATTTAATCTGGGGCCCATATTCAGCTTAGGAGCCAATGTAACTCTGCATCCCTGTAGGTCTGAGCTCTCATTCTGTGGTCATAGCTAGGAGCATTCTAGTCTGCACCCATTGCCAGACCCATCTTCCTTGAGTGGTAGAAGATTTAGATACAACTTCCCTTCTGAGAATGGAACATTCCCTACCATTGTTGACCCACACTGAGAGTAAGGTCCTTTAGGGGCCCATAAAGGGGTCCATTATGTTGTTCCTGATGGAGATGGCCACTGACAGTGGAGGGAGAGATCTGTTAGAGGTCTAGGCCCATCATTTCTGTGTAGGGATCCTAGGATTCCTTGACTAAGGCCCCAGGAGATGAGGTAGGCTGGTAGTAATCAAAGGAGCCATCATTAAAGTATGCCAGTCTCTTGCCCTTATCCAGCTTTTGTAGTCCTTAACTTTATAGACAAGGTTATCCTTGGAGTGACTGAGGAAAGTGAAATAGGAAGTAGGTGAGAAGAGTGCCTAGGTCTAAATAGAAACTATATGATTAAGTACTTTATGGTGTCTTTTTTAGGTCTTTCTACTTGCTTGCTGTACTTATTGGGTCACTACAAACTATTGTGTACTTTGATTTAAGGTATATATTTTCCCCTAACTTATGGCCCAGTAAGCTTTTGAGTGATCTCTTTTCTGCTTTTGCTAAAAATCTTAAAAGAGAATCATTTAGATTCCCTGCACAACAGTCCTTCTCTCTTCTGTCTGGTTTCTGGGAAACTTTGACAACAGCCAAGATCTGGTCCTGACAGGAAAGTCACAGAGTAAGAATTACTCTTTTTTTAAATTTTTTATTATCTTTACTTATTCAATAGAGACTGACAGAAATTGAGAGGGTAGGGGGAGAAAGACAGACACCTGCAGCACTGCTTCACCACTTGCAAAACCTTCTCCCTGTGGAGACCGGGAGCTCAAACCCAGAGCCTTGTGCATTGTAACATGTGCACTCAGCCAGGTGTAGCACCAGCCAGCCCCAAGAATTACTCTTTACAATGAGATCTGTGTACACATATGAATATGTGTGTATGGACTGCATATGCGTACGGACAACATATAGGCTGACCCGGGAGATGGCGCAGTAGATAAAGCATTAGACTCTCAAGCATGAGGCCTTGAGTTCAATCCCCAGCATTATGTGTGCCAGAGTTATGCTGTGGTTCTTTCTCTCCTTCTCTGACTCTCACATACATACATGCATAATACATATATGGATATGGACATGTGTCATGTGTGTATACATGGTATCCCCTGGTTCCCTATATATTTATAAAAATCCAGGATGCTGTTATTCATTCAAAATATACCAGAGGGGAGTCAGGTGGTAGCACAGTGGGTTAAGCGCACGTGGCACAAAGAGCAATAACCAGCATGAGGATCTCAGTTCAAGCCCCTGGCTCCCCACCTGCAGGGGAGTCGATTCACAGGTGGTGAAGGAGGTTTGCAGGTGTCTATCTTTCTCTCACCTTCTTTGTCTTCCCCATTTCTCTCTTTCTTATCTAACAGTGATGACATCAATAACACCTACAACAACAATAAAAAATAAACAAGGGCAACAAAATGGAAAATAAATAAATATAAAAAATTATATATAAAATAAGATACCAGAGTTCAGCAGACCCAAGGATTTATTTATTTGTATTATCTTTATTTATTCGATAGAGTCAGCTAGGAATAAAGAGGGAAGGGGGTGGTAGAGAGGGAGAGAGAAAGAGAGACACCTGCAGCATTGCTTCACCCCTCTCATAGTTTTGTCCCTGCTGGTGGGGACCAGGGACTTGAACCTGGGTCACTGTCACATGTGCGCTCAACCAGATGCACCACTACCCGGCCCCCAGACCCAAGGATTTAAAAAAGGAAGCAGGAGCAAACTGAAAGAAGACTGGAGGCCAGTGCCCTTGCTGGAGGGACAATTTGATGATGGTTGAGATATGCTCACACTTACCTTGGTGACATATCAAACTGTACCCTGTGACAACATCAGTTTTGAAAAATAACATTTACACACACACACACACACACACACAATGTCATGCTCATGATCCAAGTTCAAGCTCACCCCCTACTGTACTGGCGGAGGCTTTGGTGCTGTGGTGTCTTCCCTCTCTCCCTCTGTAGCTTGCAGTCTGTTTCTATCTCTATCTGGAGACAGTCAGGTCCAGGCAGAGGAGACAGCAAAATAGTTTTGCAAATGACTTTCATGCCTGAAGCTCTGAAGTCCCAAATTAAATCATTTCACCACCATAAACCAGAGCTATAAAAAGGAGAGAGAGAGAGAGAGAGAGAGAGAGAGAGGGAGAGAGAGGGAGAGAAACAGAGAAAGAAACAGAGAAGGGAGGGAAAAGGAAGGGAAGGGGAGGGAAGGGAAAGGAAGGGAAGGGAAGGGAAGGGAAGGGAAGGGAAGGGAAGGGAAGGGAAGGGAAGGGAAGGGAAGGGAAGGGAAGGGAAGGGAAGGGAAGGGGGAGTGGAAAGAGGGAAGGGGAGGGGGAGGGGAAAGAGGGAACGGGAGGGGGAGGGGAAAGAGGGAAGGGGAGGGGGAGGGGAAAGAGGGAAGGGAAGAGAGGGAAGGAGGAAGGGGAAAGGGGGAAGGAAGGGAGAAGAGGAAGGGGTAGGAAAGATGTTAGACCAGAGCAGTGAAGCCTTAGCAGTGGGGAAAAAAAAAGAAAGAAAGAAAGAAAGAAAGAAAGTTAACAGTGGCTATCTCTAGTGAAGGTGCAAATGACCTTTATACTTTCTTTTTAAAATATAATGTTTATTTTCCCTTTTGTTGCCCTTGTTGTTTTTTATTGTTGTTGTAGTTATTGTTATTGCTATTGATGTCATCTTTTGTTAGATAGGACAGAGAGAAATGAGACAGGAGGGGAAGACGGAGAAGGGGAGAGACACCTGCAGACCTGCTTCACCGCCTGTGAAGCGACTCCCCTGTAGGTGGGGAGCCGGGGGCTCGAACTGGGATCCTTATGCCTTATGCCTTATCCTTATGGGGTCCTTGTGCTTCGAGCCACGTGTGCTTAACCCGCTGCACTACTGTCTGACTCCCGACTTTTATACTTTCTTAATACTTCCCTGACTTTCATTTTCACAAGCATGTACTTCTCTATTATCATGAAAGAAAAAATAACAACATGATTTCTATTATAAGGAATAGAGGAGAGTCAGTGATGACAAATCCATGTTTCCCTAAACCTCTCCAAGCCTTCTCTGCATAAATCCAGACTCTTTAAATTCATCTCAAATAATCTGAAAGCCTAAGGAGGTAACCCACATGCGTGCTGGTACCAGTCTGCTGATTACTACGTGAGGCTCCCATTGGCTGCCTGCCTGCAACCCAAGGAGCAGTGTCCTCACATGGCCCTCATATGATCCCACACTACTGGTGGCATCTCAACCAAGGGATTAAGGCCTCACCGGGGCACCACCCAGTAGCTTTGGCCAAACTGACCTACTACTGAGTTTCCTTCTCCATCTACTGTAGATCTGGTATTGTCCTCTTTCCCCCTTTTCTACTCTTGATAGAAGGGAAAGATTAAAATAAATAAGTAAACAGAGTTTAATGTTTCAAACAGTTCTGCAGTGTTCCTTTCTTCTCGGGTCAGAGAGAGCAAAGAATGCCTGTATTCTTGTATGCCTGCCTTCCTGGAAGCCTCTCTTCAGGGCTTCGTCGGGGACCTGCCTGGAGCAGCTAGGGACCAGCTGGACCACCCACAGAAACCTGTGTGAATTCCAGTTTGTTCTGATAGAAAGGTGGGACGGGGCCTGGTGGTGGATCACTTGGTTAAGCGCAAGGATTACCATGATCCAAGGAACCAGGTTCAAACCCCTGGCCCCCACCTACAGGGGAAAACTTTACAAGTGGGGAAGCAGTGCTGCAAGTGTCTCTGTCTCTGTTTATTTCTCCCCATCCCTTCTCTCTCTCTCTCTCTCCATATATATATACTTTATAATTATTCTATTTTGCCTACAGGGTTATCACTGGGGCTCAAATCCACTGCTTCTAGTGGCTCCCCCGCCAATTTTATTGGATAATAGGATGGAGAGAAATTGAGAGGGGAGGGAAAGATAGAGAGGGGGGAGAAAGATAAAACACCTGCAAATCTGCTTTACCACTTGCAATGGGGGCCCCTCAGGGTTTGAACTGGAATCCTTTCACACTTCCTTGCGCTTTGTACTATGTGCGCTGAACCTGGTGTGCCACCACTCAGCCTCCTTTATCTTTATTTATTTATTGGATCGAGGCAGACAGAAATTGAGAGGAAGGGGGAGACAGAGAGGAAAAGAGACAGAAAGATACCTGCAGCACTGCTTCACCAATCTCAGAGCTTTCCCCCTGCAGGTGGGGAATTCTTTCTTTCCCTCTCTAACTCTCTCCCTCTCCATTCCTCTCTGTTCTATCCAATAAAACATATTTAGAAAGCTTTTTAAAAATTTAAAGATTTGGGAGTCGGGCTGTAGCGCAGCGGGTTAAGCGCAGGTGGCGCAAAGCACAAGGACCGGCATAAGGATCCCGGTTCGAACCCCGGCTCCCCACCTGCAGGGAGTCGCTTCACAGGCGGTGAAGCAGGTCTGCAGGTGTCTATCTTTCTCTCCCCCTCTCTGTCTTCCCCTCCTCTCTCCATTTCTCTCTGTCCTATCCAACAACGACAACAACAATAATAACTACAACAATAAAACAACAAGGGCAACAAAAGGGAATAAATAAATAAAATAAATATTTAAAAAATTTTAAAGATTTGATAGTTTCCAGTCTAACATCGAGGTCCTTGATCCATTTGGAGTTTGTTTCTGGTGAGATAAGGTGGTTCAATTTCATTCTTCTGCATGTTACAACACAGTTTTCCCAGCACCATTTATTGAAGAGAGCCTCCTTCTTCCATTTAATACTTTGGGCCCCCTTATCAAAGATTAGATGTCCATAGGTGTGGGGGGTTAGTTCTGGGCTTTCAATTCTGTTCCACTGGTCTGTGTGCCTATTTTTGTTCAGTACCAGGCTGTTTTGATAATGATGGCCTTATAATATGGTGTGAGATCTGGAAGTGTGAGGCCTCCATTTCTGTTTCTTTTCCTCAAGATGGCTTTGGCAATTCTAGGTGTTTTCTGGTTCCAGATAAATGATTGTAGTTTTTGTTCTATTCTCTTAAAGAAGCTTGATGGAACTTTGATGGGTATTGCATTAAATTTGTATATGGTTCTGGGGAGAATATTCATGTTGATGAAATTTATTCTTCCAACCCATGAGCATGGGATGTCTTTCCATTTCTTGGTATCAGTTTCTATTTACTTGAATAGTGACTCATAGTTTTCAGCACACAAGTCTTTCACTTCTTTGGTCAGTTTTATTCCTAGGTATTTTATTGATTTTGCTGCAACAGTGAATGGGAGTGATTTCTGGATGTCTTCTTCTTCAGTTTTAGTGTTTGCATAGAGAAATGTCACTGATTTTTGTACATTGATTTTGTAGCCTGACACCTTGCTATATTGCCTAATAACTTCCAGTAGTTTTCTGCTGAATTCTTTAGGTTTTCTATGTATAATATCATATCATCTGCAAATACCTCAGAGGAGATCCAAAAGGCTAACAAACATGAGAACGGCTCCAGGTCGCTGATTCTCAGAAATACAAAAGACAACATTGAGATACCACCTCACTCCTGTGAGAATAACATACATCAAAAAGGACAGCAGCAACAAATGTTGGAGAGGCTTTGGGGACAGAGGAACCCTTCTGCACTGCTGATGGGAATGTAAATTGGTCCAGCCTCTCTGGAGAGCAGTCTGGAGAACTCTCACAAGGCTAGACATAGACCTTCCATATGACCCAGTAATTCCTCTCCTAGGGATATACCCCAAGGATTCCATAATGCCCAACCAAAAAGATATGTGTACACCTATGTTCATAGCAGCACAATTCATAATAGCTAAAACTTGGAAGCAACCCAGGTGCCCAACAACAGATGAGTCGCTGAGAAGGCTGTGGTATATATACACAATGGAATACTATGCAGCTATTAAGAACAATGAACCCACCTTCTCTGACCCATCTTGGATGGAGCTAGAAGGAATTATGTTAATTATGTTAGCTAAGTCAGAGAGATAAAGATGAGTATGGGATGATCCCACTCCTCAACAGAAGTTGAGAAAGAAGAACAGAAAGGGAAACTAAAAGCAGGATCTGATTAAATCGAGAGTAGGGCACCAAAGTAAAAACCTTGTGGTGAGGGGGAGGGTGGACATTTGGCTTCCTGGGGCAGTGGGGGGGGGTGTGGGATGGGACACAGTCTTTTGGTAGTGGGAATGGTGTTTTTGTACACTCCTATTCAAATGTAGTCATATAAACTACTATTTAACTAATATGAGAGGGGAAAAATTTATCATATGTCTCAAACTTTTTAAAACACAGACTGAGTCTTCTTAACACATAAGCTGAGTCTCTGATATGTTGACTCTCTCAAAAGCCTAGACCAGGTAGCACAGAAGCAACCGGTGGCACAGCTATATACAAGATGCTGGGTATTATACAGCAAACCCTAACAAAAGGACTTTTCAAAGTTAACCCAATTACCAAATAATGTGATGATAACAATAACTATCCATTGTCTTCTTGAACCCTAAGACAGCAGGAACCTCACATTTCCACTGTAGAGCCTATATTTCCCCCAGTCCTGGAACCTTAGGGTGGGACCCACTTTCTGGCATGCTTCTCTCAATTCATAACAAATAATATTGCATCCGCCAATCACAACCTAATCAACGCAAGGAGTGCCACCTCAGCATGCTTCACTTCAGTCTGTGTCCAGAGACTTCAGGTGTGGAATGACAACCCTTCAGCTTCATTACTCCGGTGAGACCTTTCCTTTCATAGTATTCTCTAATTCCATCCCAGGTGGTCCACTCCCCAATAAAGTCCCAAAACCTAGATATAGACCAGGTCCCCTGAGATAGAGCATATGTTCACACGTGTCCATAAACCAGGGCAAAATACATACCTGAAAGCAGAAGTACACAAGAGTCTGCAGTGAGTACCCCCCAACACTTCATCTGCATTATTTCAGCCTTTAGGTCCATGATTGTTCACCAATTTGCTTGCCTTTGTATGTTAACTCTCTTTTCAGCCACCAGGTTCCGGATGCCAGCATGATGCTGACCAGACTTCCCTGGACTGACAACCCCACCAATGTGTCCTGGAGCTCTGATTCCCCAGAGACCCACCCTACTAGGGAAAGAGAGAGGCAGGCTGGGAGTATGGATTGACTTGTCAATGCCCATGTTCAGCAAGGAAGCAATTATAGAAGCCAGACCTTCCACCTTCTGCATCCCACAATGACCTTGGGTCCATACTCCCAGAGGGATAAAGAATAGGAAAGCTATCAGGGGAGGGGATAGGATACAGAGTTCTGGTGGTGGGAATTGTGTGGAGTTGTACCTCTCTTATCCTATGATTTAGTCAATGTTTCCTTTTTTATAAATAAAAGAATTTAAAAAAGAAAAAGGTTAGGAGAGTGATTAACAAACAGATATGGAGGGGGTCAGGTGATGGTTTACATGGGTTTAAGGATCCCCCTCCCTACCTGTTGGGGGAAAGCTTCACGAGTGGTGAAGCAGGGCTACAGGTGTCTCTCTGTCTCTCTTCCTCTCTCTCCCCATTCCTCTTAATTACTGGCAGTGTCTAGCCAGTAAATAAATTTTAAAAAATTAAACAGAGAGCAAGTGCTCTAAAAAATACATATAGATCCATATCCCCAGAGAAGAGCATTTTTAAAAAGCATCTCAGAGGAGGGAGGTTGCCCAGTGTCTTGAATCAGAAACTGATTTTGGATGGGGGTAGATAGCATAGTGGTCATAATGTTTATGCAAAGAGACTCCCATGTCTGAAGCTCCAAAGTTACAGGTTCAATCCCCTGCACCACCATAAGCCAGAGTTCAGCAGTGCTCTGGGAAAACAAAAAAACTAATTTTATCTGGAGTAAAAGACTTAAAATATAAGATCTGAGACTATTGGGTAGGCATGGTGGAGAGTCCTGTACATTGTTGAAAGAGTTGGGCCAGGCGGGGACACCCCCAGTACAGCATACATGTTACCACATACAAAACCAAGAATTCAAAACCCCCAAATCCCACCTGTAGGGGGAAACAATTCACAAGTGGTGAAGCAGTGCTGCAATTGTTAGTCTTTCCCTCTCCCTGTCTATCCCCACTTCCCTCTCGATGTCTCTGTGTCTATCAAAACAAAAAACAAACAACAACAAAAAAAAAAAAAAAAAAAAAAAAAAAGAAAGGAAGGGAGGAAGGAAGGAAGAAAGGAGAGAAAAGGGAAAAGGGAAAGAAAGAAAACTGTGGGGGAAATGGTGGCCCAGAGTAGTGGATTTGTGTAGCTGGGGGCTCGAACTGGGATCCTTACTCTGGTCCTTGCACTTTGCACCACCTGTGCTTTACCCACTGAGCCACTGCCCGACTCCCTATTTTTTTTTTAAACCAGATCATTGATCAGCACGGGCTTATGGTTTATGGTGATTTGGGGAATTGAACCTGAGACTTGGAAGCCTCAGGCATGAAAGTTGTTTGTGTAAGCATATGCATGAAAGTCATTTGTATAACCATATTCCCTGCCTTAAGTAGCTCTACATTGAGAATCCAGAATATGTATCTGAATGGGGCCTCCTGAATAGTGGTTTTACCTCAGGGGATTCAAGGAGATCCTAGAGGCTAGGCATCAAGGAGTGGGGAGAACAGCGTGTTCTAAGGGGTGACAGGGCAGAGTGGTGTGGTCAGATACCTGAAGACTAGAGAAAAGATTGCCAAAGGTAGCACAGTCCTCAGAATCAATCACCGTGACTAACTTTGCCTACAGAGTGGAGAAAGTCAGCTATTGTGTTATGACATCCTGATGAATTGTGACAGGAACTGAAATAGCCAGAGGCCTATAGGGGCCAGAGTGATGGGGAGCTGGGAGCTCCAACTGGGATCCCTAAACTTCATACTAAGTGTGCTTAACCCAGTGTGCTAACCCCCGGCCCCACCGATACTCTCCTTTCTCCCTCCCTCCCTTCCTTCCTTCCTTCCTTCCTTCCTTCCTTCCTTTCTTCATTCCTTTTTTCTTCATTCCTTCCTTTCTTCCTTCTTTCCTTTCTCTCTCTTTCTTTTTAATTGCCACCAATTAAATTTCTCTCCTCCTCTCTGTCTTCCCCTCCTCTCTCCATTTCTCTCTGTCCTATCTAACAACAACATCAATAACTACAACGATAAAACAACAAGGGCAACAAAAAAGGAATAAATATATATATTTAAAAAACTTTTAAAAAAACTGACTACACATAAATTATGTTTTCCTAGAACTCTCTGATTTGAAGAGGAATTCCTAGTTGGGTCATGACCTGAGTTATTGTGGTATGGTGGATTCCATCTAGGTGCTATGGAATAGTTGCTTATTAGAGAGTTCTTTTGAGAAAGCTTCATGAAATCTATTTTATTTTATTTTATTTATTTTTTAAAGTTTTTTAAAATATTTATTTATTTATTTATTTTCCCTTTTGTTGCCCTTGTTGTTTATCATTGTGGTTACTGATGTCGTTGTTGCTAGATAGGACAGAGAGAAATGGAGAGAGGAGGGGAAGACAGAGAGGGGGAGAGAAAGATAAACACCTGCAGACCTGCTTCACCGCCAGTGAAGCGACTCCCCTGCCAGTGAAGCAGGTGGAGAGCCCCGGCTGGAACCAGGATCCTTTTGCCGGTCCTTGCACTTTGCGCCACGTGTGCTTAACCCGCGGCGCTACCCCCCGACTCCCGTGTAGTCAGTTTTAATTTCAAACGTATTAAATATCAACAGACATAATTTACAAAGAAACTCATTGATATTCTCAATAATGTTTTTCTCCATGTATAGGACCTTGAGAAATAAATGTTTGAGAGTTGCTGTTTTAAATATCTTACTTGATCTGGCAACAATTCTACTGAGTTATCACAAATGTAGCAAAAGCAGAAGCAGAGTGGTAATCATTACTAATTTTGAAATGGTATGTTTAGTAATTTTGAAGGAGTTGATATCTAAAAGCGAAACTGAAAGAGCGCGTATAAGAAAGCGCTCCAAAGTTCCTCAGGTCATAGGAAGAGGACATAAGCACCAACCTGAGGGAGTTTCTACTATCCAAATCAGGAGCATATGATGTGTGTCTCTACAGTTATTCAGGAATGTAAATGGTATGTTTTCCAGGATGAGAGAGAGCGTGTAAGGCAGGGTCTCACACATAGAAGAAATAAAGAAAAGAGTAATAATTTCTACACCTCTTAGGAGCAAACCATAAATGGAGCATTTAGGGTTGATGTTTTTTAAATAATTGAGTCTCTTAATACAATTATAAGAAATAATACAGAATTAAATAACATGAAATGTTTACTAAATATATAAATATCCAATTTAATAGTAAAAACAACTTAAATTTTATTTTCTAAGTCACTGGACAAAGACAACAAAACAAAAAGTATAGGGAAAAAGTCACTAATTTGGTCTTAAGAATGCCAAATTTGGGAGTCAGGCGGTAGCGCAGCAGGTTAAGCACATGTGGCACAAAATACAAGGACCGGTGTAAGGATCCCGGTTCAAGCCCCCGGCTCCCCACCTGGAGTCGCATCACAGGCCGTGAAACAGGTCTGCAGATGTCTTTCTCTCCCCCTCTCTGTCTTCCCCTCCTCTCTCCATTTCTCTCTGTCCTATCCAGCAATGGCGACATCAATAACAACAACAATAATAAGTAAGAGCAACAACAGGGAAAATAAATAAATATAAAAAATGAAAAAAAAAGAATTCCAAATTTGGTCCAATAGTCAGAATGGTATATTTATAATAAAGGAAAGTGTATAATAAAAAATTAAAAAATAAAATAAGTAGACATACCTCATTGAACACACATGTTATTATGCACAAGGACTAGGGTTTAGGTCCCTGACCCCCTGTTGCAAGGCGAAAGTTTTGTGAGTGGTAAAGCAGGCTTGCAGGTAGGTGTCTCTCTCTGTCTCTCTCCCTCTCTGTCAACCCGTATCCTCTCAGTTTTTAGCTGTCTCTATCCAATAAAGAAAGATAATTTAAAAATTAAAAGAAATAAAATAAAATAAAAGCATTTTTCTTTTTGTTTTGTTTTGTTGAGGTACTTTAATTCAGGATCCGTACGGTAGACATCCAGACAATACTCCCTTCACAAGGAACTTACAATACCCTCAAACTTACTCAGAACCACACCTCACAAGTAAACTCTGTATACAGAGCCCGTATTTGAAATAAGCTTTGAGATTAGAGGAGGCAGTTTCACTACTAAACCCAAAGCAAACCTAGCTTTAGTCATTTCCCCATTTAGGGGGAAAAAATGACTACTTACTTAGAAGGTCAGAAAGAAGAGAATTTGGTCTGAGGAGTTACATAATATTGTATGTAATACTGGAAAAAGAAAGAAATCTGACTAAAAGTAATCTGGCAAGATGCAACTTAAAAAAGCCAGTTAAGTCATACTTTAACTATGACTCTTTAGTCACTGTCAGGCCACCCCATCAGCTGGGGCCCTACTCAGGGAGTCCTGACAGACATGTTGGGCCTAGACCTCGAATAAATCCCTCTCTCCACTGTTACCAGTCATCTCTATCAGAAATAACAAAACAGACCCCTTTGTGGGCCCCCATAGGACCTTGCCCTCAACTTGGTCAACAACAGTAGAGCATGTTCCCCATCCTCCCTTAGGAGGATGGACAACATACTCTATGCTACACCTGAGGAAGATGGGTCCTGATATTGGGGCAGCTTGGAACATTCCTACTTATGACCACAGAATGTGAGCTCAGATCTATAGGGATGCAGAGGTCACATAGGCTCCTAAGTTGAATATGGGCCCCAGATCACATCAAATCGATGGGGTTTGTAGTCAATAATATTTATACCCCTTTCCCATATCTGGGAGCTACTCTCTTCCCTGATCCAGCTTTCTGGTCCTTTTTCTAGCCATGACATCATCTCCCCAGACAATAACTTGGATCTACCTGCATATCAGATTTCAGGCTGTGGGGGGGGGGGGGACAGAGAGAGTAAAAAAAAAAATCTAGTATAATCGCAGGCCCTTTGGAATATAACTAAAATATGCCTACTAGCTACCTACAAAACAGAGACACCCCCTCCCCCACTCTTTATCTGCACTATTCCAGCCTTTAGGTTCATGATTTGTCAACAATTTGTTTGGCTTTATATGTTAACTCTCTTTTCAGTCACCAGGCTCCAGATGCTACCATGATGCCGATCAGACTTTCCTGGACAGACAATCCCACCAATGTGTCCGGGAGCTCAGATTCCTCAGAACCATGACCCACTAGGGAAAGAGAAAGACAGGCTGGGAGTATACCTGTCAATGCCCATGTTCCGCAGGGAAGCAATTACAGAAGCCAGACTTTCCACCTTCTGTGTTCTACAATGACCTTGGGTCCATACTCCCAGAGGGTTAAAGAACAGGAAAGCTTTCAATGGGAGGGGATGGGATACGGAGTTCTGGTGGTGGGAATTGTGTGGAGTTGTACCCTTCTTATCCTATGGTTTTGTCAGTTTTTCCTTTTTATAAATAAAATAAAATAAAATAAAAAGCCAGTTAAGGGCTAGAGAGATAGCATAATGGTCATAAAGGCTTGCCTGAGACTCTTGAGGTCTCAGGTTCATTCCCCAGCACCACTGAAAGCCAGAACTCAGCAGTGCTGTCTGTCTGTCTGTCTTTCTACCCATCTATCTCTCTATCTCTACTTCTATATTTCTCTTTAATTAAAATAAATATAGTTTCAAAACCAATTAGAACAAAAGCAAGTCAGTAATATAAGATTTCTCCCAGACCTATATCCCCATTCATAAATGACAAATCAAATTCCTGAGGAGAGTTGATGGAATCAGTCAACCCAGCACAATCCACCTGGATGAAAGAACATTCTGAAGCTCAGTTGTTTGAAAATATTTCGATCCTGAAGACACGTCAGAAGAGTGCAAAGATATTGCCTGCAAGATCAATGCACATAGTCTGGGCCTTCCTCTGGGTATAGAGAAATCCTTGCACATTGTATATAAAACGAATATTAAAACACTGAGTAGCCTGGAAGGTGGCACAGCGGATAAGGAAATAGACTTACAAGCATGAGATTCCAAGTTTGATCCCTGGCATCACATATGCCAGAGTGATGTTCTGGTTATCTTTCTTCTCCTCTATTTTTTCCCCTCTCTATTTCTCTCTAGTAAGAAAATAAATCATTTTTTTTAAAAATTGTATCAATTTATTTTATGAGCAAGAAATCAAGAAGGAAGAGAGAGAGAGAGATAATCCTCCAACACTGCTTCATCACTTATGAAATATCCATCCCTCTTGCATATGAGGACTGGGGGCTTGAACTTAGGTCCTTGTACATAATAACAGATGTGCTCTACTGGGTGCATCATCATGTGAAAGCAAATAAATCAATGAAACTTTCAACAGAATGTCAAGAAAACAAATCAGACATCTCCAAATAGTTAAGAGAAGAAAACAAACACCATCCCCCCCCCCCACCTCCCCATCCCAGCCATGCATCCTGGAACCTTAGAAACATCATGTGGTGATTTCTCTAGATTTTTCTGTGTCCAGCAGGATGTCTGTATTCTAGACAAGAAAAAGCTGTCTTCTAGTCAGAGGAGTGAGGAAGGGTCAGCCCAGCAAGATAGAAAAGAAGTTGGCCCTGACCACCACTCAATTCTAGCCAAACCCCCAAGGAAAATCATAGCTTCCAAATAATAGATTCCAAATTATATTCCTCCATGAGGATAATTTCTGGAACCGTCCGTTCCACCCCGGTTCCATGGCTGCCAGTTCTTAGCAACATCGCCCCACCAGATATTCGTCGGGATGCGGCATCATCTAAATTCATTTCCCACGTCTACGCTCAACCGGACCTGCCAATAAATGCAGATATCTTCGCTCACCCTGTCCAACGCTTGACGTCTCATCACCCAATCTGGTCCCCTACACCTACACTGAACTTCTCTGTTGCATTCTCTTGGAAACAGAGTTGGCAGTCAGCTGAGGTAAAGAACAAACACCTCATCACAGACCCCTGCAAGTGTCAACCCGGCTTTGACCTAGCACGTTATGATTGGGCCTTCCTCAATCGCTATCGAACAGGCCATGGCCGGTGCATCGCTATGTTCCACTGCTGGGGAGCCAGAGACGACCCAAACTGCCCCTGCGGCTACAGACAGACTATGACCCACATAGTCAAGGACTGCCACCTCTCCAGATTCAAAGGAGGTCTCGAAACTTTACATCAGGCTCAACCTGACGCTGTTGACTGGGCAAACGCTAGAAGAAGAACCCTCCCTCCAGGGCATTGGTGGTTCAGTGGTAGAATTCTTGCCTGCTCCGCCCCCTCTCCTTGTCACACCCTGATTTTCACCAGTCACTTTTCTCTCCACCCTCTCTGCGTTGCATCCTGTTCCCACCCTACTGGGCTAGTATATTTATAAGGACAAGATTGTAGTTTTTAGTTTAGCTTAGCTTGGTATAGATTGTGCAGCATCCTGCATGAATAAAGAGATACTGCGTACAGCTCAACCATGAGTCCCTGGTCGTCTGTTACCCACCTGTGAAGCCAGCCTGGCAAAAACAACAGCCAGGTGGTGGCACACCCTGCTGAGTGTACATACTACCATGTTCAAGGCCCCTATCCCCACTTGCAGGAGGGGAGCTCCACAAGTGGTGAAATAGTGCTGCAGTTCCCTATCATCTATCTATCTATCTATCTATCTATCTATCTATCTATCTATCTATTTTTATCTATTGGATAGGACAGCCAGAAAGCAAGAAGGTATAGGGAAGTAGAGAGGGAGAGACAGAAAGACACCTGCAGCACTGCTTCACCACTCTCTTTCCCCCTGAAGGTGGCGACCAGGGACTTGAACCAAGGTCCTTACACACTGTATCATGTGCATGCAACTAGGTGCACCACCACCCAGCCCCTCCCTCTCCCTCTTTTTTTTTAAATTTTTATTTATAAAAAGGAAACACTGACAAAAACCATAGGATAAGAGGGGTACAACTCCACTCAGTTCCCACCATCAGAACTCAGTATCCCATCCCCTCCCTTCATAGCTATCCTATTCTTTATCCCTCTGGGAATATGGACCCAAGGTCATTATGGGATGCAGAAGGTGGAAGGTCTGGCTTCTGTAACTGCTTCCCTGCTAAACATGGGCGTTGACTGGTTGATCCATACTCCCAGCCTGTCTCTCTCTTTTCCTAGTGGGGCGGGATTCTGGGGAAGTGGGACTCCAGGAAACATTGATGGGGTCCTCTATCTCCCTCTTTATCTCCCTTTTCCATCTCAGTTTCTCTCTGGCCTAGGAAAGAAGGAAGGAAGGAAAGAAGGAACGGATGAAGGGAGGGAGGACTCAACTAATGAAAGAGCACAATAAGAATGCCAATATCAAGATTACACAAATGTTTTAGAGTTATCTAACAAAGACTTTAAAATAACCATGAAATGAAAAACACAGGAAAAAACAAGATGTAATCCCCCCCCCAAAAAAACCTGTTTATTACAGAAGCCTAAGTTCTAACATATGAGTAAGTTTTGAAAATGGCTATGGATAGACTGGGTAGACTCCCACATTCTTCAGAAACCTATTATTTTGTGCCTTAATGATTTATTTGTTAAAAAGAAGGCTTACATTTTTCAGATACAGCCAGAACACAAAACCCCATTTCATCCCTTTGACGTATGCTTGAAATTTTTTTCAAAGACAGATTCTAGAAATGAGAACAGCACTTATCAGATTTGGGTTTACAGCTAACTAGAGCTATGAAAAAAAGTACTTCCTCCAAATCAATGCTTTCCAAAGATTTCATAGTTAAATTAAGCCTTCCTCCTCACCATCATCCCCCACCCCTATATTACCTCTTCCCCTAAACCAAGTGTTAGGACAACGTTTCCAGGAAGAGTTAATGCAACTGGCTACAGGAAACCCACTCACACTGTGGTTGGAAACAAGACAAAGGACTCTGACATAAAACCACCGTGGCACAAAGCTGTTTCTCTAAAGATTCTACATAAAGGGAATTCTGTCTAGCTTGAGAATTAAACAAGTTTGGTAACTGCAAATGTATCTAGCACAAAATAAATAGGCAGTGATGAACTTGGTTGAGAGCACATGTTACCACAGGTAAGGTCTCAGGTTCAAGTCCCTGCTCCCTATCTGCAAGGGACCAGCTTCAAGGGCAATGAAGCTGTGCTGCAGGTGTCCTTCTTTCTCTTGCCCCACATCCTCTCCATTTCTCTGTCGCTATCCAGTAAAATAAAAATAAGTAAAATATTTTTTTAAAGTAAGTCTTAAAAAATTCAAATTAAGGTGCATGAGGAGGCCAGCCAGTGGCACATCTGGTTTACAGGATAAGTTAATGTCTTCAAGGAAAACACAAGAGAGCACAAGTTACTATATCAAGCCCCAAGTTCTCACCTGCAGAGAGGGGAACTTCATGAGTGTTAGAGCTGTGTTGCAGGTGTCTCTCTCTCTCTCTCTCTTTCTTTCTTTCTTTCTTTCTTTCTTCCCATCTCTATTTTTTCTGATTGTCTTTATTTATTTATTGGCTAGAGACAGCCAGAAGTCGAGAAGGAAGGGGGAGATAGAGAAGGAGAGAAATACAGAGACACCTGCAGCACTGCTTCAACACTTGCAAACTTTTCCCTTGCAGGTGGGGGCTGGGGGGTCGAACCCAGATCCTCATGCATTGTAACATGCTCTCAACCAGGTGCACTACGACTGGCCCAAATTTCCCCCCTCTCTCTATCTCTGTTTCTCTTTGTCTCTATGGGAAAAAGAAGGCAGGGTTTGGAGGAGATCATAAGGAGCAATGATACCATCATGCAAACACCAAGTCCCAGTGATAACCCTGGTGGGGGAAAAATAAGTAATATAGGTTTGCCTCCTTTCAACTCAATTTTCTGTTGAGAAGACAAACCAAGAAGTCTTTATAATGGCATTCTGCCATCCATGTTCAAATTTCCTTTTAAATTTTTTTTAGGTGAACCCAAGTATAATTCTGAAATACAGGCTAATTGGGGAAGAAATTATAGAATGTTTGATATCATACTCAGGTTCTCATTGAAAGGTGACCTTTTATTTTCCTGTCTGGGACACTCTAGTTCACTGGTTTTCAGGGGTATAATTCCACACTGTTCCCACCACCAGAGACTTCCATGTCTTCATTTCCTCCACTGGAAACTGCAGTGGTTCTCCCAAGGTCATGAATATGGGTTGATTAATATGTATTGCTCCCCGCACCCCGTGGCCCTGCATTCTCTTCACCTACACCTGTTACTACTTTGGAATGTCTTTTCTTTTTTCCCCTCTTTGCTCTGGGTCCTGATGGAGTTGGAGTTTCATTAACTCTAGTGAATGAAAAGATCACTCTTTATATTAACACAGAGCATCAGGATTACCAAGGATACAGTAGGATATAAAGTCCCAGCTCAGAACTCAGCTGTGAAGCAAGAGTTCTAAATTACAAGGATATCGAAACAGTCCACATGGAAACCCCAAAATAAATATTCCCTTTCTAAAGATGCTTACTCAAGGTCATACATTACATTTATTAGAAAAGTCTACCAGTTCTAAACAGAGTTTGTTTAGTCTTAGCTTACACCTAATTTATTAAGATTTCTTGTCTAGTTTCTAATTCATATGGAAGCTGCATAGGTTGGCTACAAGACATGACAAGTCTAAATTGCAGATGCTACTATATATAATTCTATCTTAACCTCCGTCAGCAGAAGACCTCACCAATGTGTCCCAGAATTTCATCTCCCAGAGCCCTACCCCACTGGGGAAAGATAGAAACAGCCTGAGGGTATGCTTCAACCTGCCAATGCCCATGGCCAGCAGACAAACAGTTATGGAAGCCAAACCTTCTACCTTCTGTATCCCATAAAAATTTTGGACCATAATTCCAGAGAGGGAGAAATGATAGGAGAAAAATGACCAAAAGGCTCTTAACTCCAACTCCATCAGGACCCATAGTGAAGAGGAGGAAAAAGAAAGGCCATTCCAAAGTACTAACAGGTGTAGGTGTGACTTAGAAAAGAGAAAACAGGGCCACGGGAAGGAATATATATTAGTCAACCCATATTCAAGACCTTGGGAGAACCACTGCAGTTTCCAGTGGAGGAAATGAAGACATGGAAGTCTCTGGTGGTGAGGACAGTGTGGAATTATACCCCTGTGCTCTCTTAATTCTCTAAATCAATATTAAATCACTAATAAAAAAATCTTTACAAAAGACATGACAAATGACAGTAATACATTAAGGGAAGTACTATAAGCATGAACAGAAGACAGAGATTATCCAGAGGAACAGAGGCTCTAGAATGGGGACAGAGTACCGGCCATCTCAGTAGGCAGAAAATAACTGTGTGATAAGAGTGCTGCCAGCAACCATGGTCATGTTGACACTTAGTCATTAAGACCAGTTTGACTCATGCTTGGATCATGCTCTTTAAATCATTGCTAAAGAGTGATCTGTACTTCCTTCCCACACTTAATAAAACTTGGTTTCTCGGTGGCCAGGCTGTGGTACACTTGTTGAATGCACATGTTATAATGCTCAAAGACCCTAGTTCAAGCCCCCAGTCTCCACCTGCAGGGGGAACGTTTGCAATTGTTGAAGCAAGTGTCTCTTCAGGTGTCTCTCTTTCTCCTTCCCTCTCTATCTCCTTCTTCCCTCTCAATCTCTGGCTAACTCTATTCAATAAATAAATAAAGAAGAAATCCAATCAATAAATAAGGATTCTTAAAAATTAAAAAAAAATTTAAAAACCTGTGTTCCTCAGTGAATAAATGTTTATCTATTGGAAATTCAACCAATGAGAAAATGTGATGCGGAGCTGGGAGGTGGTGCACCTGGTTGAGTGCACGTGCTACAATGTGCTCAAGGACGCAGGTTTGAGCCCCCAGTCCCCACCTGCAGGGAGAAAGCTTTTCAAGAGGCAAAGCAGTGCTTCAAGTGTCTCTTTGTCTCTCTTCATCTCTGTCTCCCTCTTCCATCTTGATTTCTGACTGTCTTTATCCAATAAAGATTTCTGAGAAACTGTTTCTTCCTGCTCTTCGAGTCACTCCTTCTTGGATCTTCTGGACTTCTCTATACTTCTGGCCTGGTTACACATCTGTGAAGGGTCCTAGAGAGTGGAACACTAACAAAAACCCAGGTGGTGGGCCAAAGCAGTGTCAGCAACACAGAGACACTCGAAGAACTTGGAAAAGACTGGGAACCATGGACAGAAGTAAGAGAGGTGGAGAAATTGTTTGCTGCCTGCATTATGAATCCACTGCTCCCTGCGGCCATTTTTCCTTTTTTATTTTTTTTTTTATCATTTTTTATTTGACAGAACAGAGAAAATTTGAGAGGACGGGGAGACAGAGAAGGGGAGAGAAAGCTAGACACCTGCAGACCTGCTTCACTGCTCATGAAGTGTGCCCCCCTGAAGGTGGGGAGAGGGGCTCAAGCCTGGGTCCTTACACATGGTATGCCACTACCTGGCCCCCTTCCACTCATTATTTAAAAGAAAAAATAGGCAAAAGGCTCAACGGAGAAATCAAAGCACACCTTTCTATGGAATAAGGAATGTTGAAATGAATGTGCAAATGGACCTGAAGTGGTATTTGCTTGAGGGTTGGGGGTAAGGTTGTCACTCTGTGTAAGGACTCATTTTCAACCCCATAGACAAGAGTTATTTTGCACTGTCATGAGTTCTTCTCAACTTAGATTCATGAAATAACATCTTCTGGATGAGAATCAGCTCACTTTGAAAAGTGTTCTCTCAGCAGCACCTGGCACTGGGTACGGTGCATACCTTGCCATACTTGAGACCCAGGTTTGAACCTTGACATCATATGGGAGGTGTTGTGCCACCAAGGGAAGTTGTGGCTCTGTTCTCTTCTTCTCTCCTTCTGTCTTTCTCTCTCTCTCTCTTTCCCTCTCTCCCCCCTCCTATCTCTTTGAAAACTAACAGTCTAGGAGTTACTAAATTGCGCATGCATGAGAACTCAGCTCCAGAAGAAGGAGTAGAAAGAAGAAGAAGGGAAAGGGAGAGGAGGAGGAGAAGGAGGAGGAGGAGGAGGAGGAGGAGGAGGAGGAGGAGGAGGAGAAGGAGGAGAAGGAGAAGAAGGAGGAGAAGGAGAAGAAGAAGAAGAAGGAGGAGGAGGAGGAGGAGGAGGAGGAGGAGGAGGAGGAGGAGGAGGAAAACTGAGCCTAGCCTGGAAATACAAGTTGTCTGACATGTGTAAGTTCCTGGGGCCAATCCCAGGCACCAAGGGAAACTAACAAACCAACAAAACTATGTTCAAAGAGTTTGTTTTCCCTAAAACGGGATGACTGTCTCAGTGTTTACAGCTACCATCCTGATATTGAGCTGTGTAATCTAAGGACAAACTGAAGCCTGCACAGCTGAGCCATCACTTGGGGACAGTGTATTTACTGAGGACAAGGCCAATGTCTACTTGCTCACCAGAAGCTGCTTTCAGGTGTCTCCTGAGGTCAGCCATGTACTCCACACATTTGCTGGGTCAGTCACTGCTACGTGGACAAAGTCGCCCTGGCAACAGTAACCAGCAAGTTCAAAATACTACGTGGTCTGAGGAAATGAGCCTCTTGTCCAAGCCTCAGTGGTGAAAAGCTGTCTGTAAGCTGTTCAGATTGACAGTCCTGAACCATCATGGCCACACATCTGTCAGCTAAAGCTGCCATTTTCCCACCCCAATTAATTCTGCTCCTTATCTGTTTTTTCAGGCTCACTGCAAATACATTCAAAATCTGAGACTCCTCTGGATTCAATTCCCCCTTCAAGCTGCAGTTACACAAGGACCAGCTAAGGAAGAGACGGGTCTCCAGAGTCCAGCTTCTGCCACTGCTTCAGCTGTGGTGGCATTCCTCTGCAAGGGAGAAAAAGGGATAGAGGGAGGCCAGAAGCATCAGGGATGCTGACATCTATCCCGTCAAACTTTCTTCATAGGAGATGGAAGACTGGGAAATATGTACACGCCTAGCACAAAATACCATTGGCTGAAGACGTATTTCTATTTCATGCATCACCAAGATAGAAAAAAGGGGCTGTCAGTTATGCCCCACCGTACAGTACAACGTAAGATGTATCCCTAGTAGAAAAAAGGTACAAGGGACTAGGTGGTAGTGCACTTGGTAAAGCATACATGTCACCATGTGCAAGAATCTGGGTTCGATCTCCCCGCTCCCCATCTGTGGGGATGGGAGGCTACAGGAGTGATGAAGCAAGTACTGTAGGCGCTTCTCTCCCTCCTTCGCCCCCCTCCTCCTGTCTATGTCTCCTTCCCCTCTCAATTTCTCTCTGTCCTAGTAAATAAAGATAAATAAATAAATAAATATAATAATAAAACGGGGAAATGGCCACTGGGAGCAGTGGATTCATCATGCAGGCACCAAGCCCCATAACCTGGTAGTAATAATAATAACTTTTTAAAAAGTAGGTGAGGAGGGGTATGAGTGGTGGTGCACCCAGCTAAGCACACATATTAGCAAATACAAGGACATGGGTTCAACCCCCCCACACACACACACACACACTCCTTACCAGCAGGGGGTTCGCTTTACCAGCAGTGAAGCAGGTCTGCAAGTGTCAACCTTTCTCTCCCTCACTGTTATCTTCTATCTCCTCGTCCTCTCTCTGTTTCTCTATGTTCTATCTAATAAAAATTAAAAAGAAAAAAATATGACTGTCAGGAGTAAAGTGGGTTCATAGTGCCAGCACCAAGCTCCAACAATAACCGTGGAGGCAAAAATAAATAAATAAATAAAAATTAAAAAATCTGGTACAAATGAGCGGAAAAAAAGTGGGTCTCAAAATCAATCAAGGGGAGTCGGGTGGTAGTGCAGGGATTAAGCGCACAAATGGTGAAGCAGGTCTGCAGGTGTCTATCTTTCGCTTCCCCTCCTTTCTCGATTTCTTTCTGTCCTGTCCAACAACAGTAACAAGGGCAACAAAATGGGGAAAATGGCCTCCAGGAGCAGTGGATTCATAGTGCAGGCACTGAGTACCAGCGATAATTCTGGAGACAAAAATGTATCAATCAAGTCTAGCAGTAAATGTAAAGAGAGCTAAAATTTGGCATTTGCTAGGCACTGCTTAAGCTCTTGTATTGTCTCATTTAATCCTCACATGAGTTTCAGGAAGGTAGATTTTACTATTGCCATTTTATTTTACAGAAGGAAATGGAATCAGAGGGAGATGACAGCTTGCCCAAGGTCACACAAGTATTAGGTATGGAGTACATTATCTGTGTCTAAATTCCTGCTCTTATATCCTTGTTGCATATTTGGAAAGGCAAGAGAAAAAAAGTCACATGTCACTCTATCTCCTGAAAGCTTACATCACAAAGTGGCCCTGTTCCTTTCAGCAAAAAAAAAAAAAAAGGGAGTCAGGTGGCAGTGCAGTGGGTTAAGCGCACATGGAGCAAAGCGCAATGACCGGAGTAAGGATCCTGGTTCCAGCCCCAGCTCTTCACCTGCAGGGGAGTCGCTTCACAGGCAGTGAAGCAGGTCTGTAGGTGTCTAGCTTTCTCTCTCCCTCTCTGTCTTCCCCTCCTCTCTCCATTTCTCTCTGTCCTATCCAACAACGACGACATCAACAACAATAGTAACTACAACAATAAAACAGCAAGGGCAACAAAAGGGAATAAATAAATATATATATTTTAAAAATCAAGAAACAATCCATTTTATATTTTATTTATTCATTTATTTCATAAGACAGACAGAAATTGAGAGAAGAAAAGGAAATAGAGCAGGAAAGAAAAAGAAAGACAACCACAGCACTGCTTCACCATTTGTGAAGCTTTCCCTCTGCAGGTGGGAGCTGAGAGCTTGAACCTGGGTCCATACGCATTGTGATATGTGTACCCAACTAGATGCACCACCACCTGGCTCCTACATTTTTATTTGCTTATTTATTTATTTAGTGTCATTTCCAGGGCTTCTGAGCTGGACTTCTCTGAGGAGACTTTCATTATCCAAGTGAGCTATTTTGCTGAGCTGACAACACATGTTCTGCATCTTTTAATGATCGATATTTTGAGGCAGCTGTTGTTATAAGAACCAAGTGGAATAATGCCATGGACCACCACAGCGGATGGGCAGCAGGAGAGTCAGGGGTCTCGAAGGCAACCTCCCCGGTGGGTCAGAAGTCGGCACGAGGGAGAACAGATAGACACCACACTCTATTGGAGGGTGAATCTGGACTCATTTTAATAGTGAAACTGCATTAGCTTTTATACTTTTTTCAGGTTACATTCAGGTTGCCTAGACAACTAGCTCATAAGGAAGTGGCAATAAGCATCATAGTCTTGTGGCTTTGGCAGGCTACATGTTACTCCCCTATAACTGTAAAGAATCAGGGTGATACTTAGTATCACCCTGTTCTCAGGGGAGGTCATACCCAGAATTGTTTTAGACTTTTGCTGAGGGCTATCTCTATCATTAATCTTCTATGGGGGGCATACGGATCTTTGCCTAGTCGTGGACCACTGCTCATCTAGATCTGGTACAGTTTAACTATTAATCTTTCTTTGTTTCAATATGTCAACTTGTACCTGGGAGGCCTCAATCTCTGCATTCTTTCTTTGAAGGGCAGGTCATAACATGACTTCTTTTGTCCGTCTATGTTGACCCACCTTCCCCACTTTCATAATGTAACTTTCAAATATGCCCCTGTGTAAGGGAGAGGGGGTGCTTCTGACTCTCCATTCCCACCAGGCATTGCCAAAGCATTATTAATCAATTGTGACAGTATAATTATTTGTAACAATAATGGGGGGGAGAATGCGTCGACCCATTCTCGTCCTCCTGCCCAGCTTCCTTGAAGTCTGAATGCAGGTCCAGAGGAGATGACCCTGTCAGGATCCCTGGCGATTGTGTTGGGGTGCCGCAGAATAACTGATAAATAGCACTCTGAGATTTTGCTGAATACTTCAGCAGAGTCCTTAGAAGCAGCAGGTTTCTATGGGGAGTTCCAGTCATCTCGCCCCCAGTTTTGCTTCGGAGTTTCCTCCAAGTCTTCCCAGGCTCTGTGCTCCGGGTGACCCAGTACTGTCAAAGACCTCCCTCAGACTCAGAACACTGCAACATGACTCAGCAGCATTCTTGCATGTGGCAAGCATCCAGGTATCACCATAAAAGCAAGATTCATATTTTGGGGGCAGTCAGCAGGCTCAGAGGACATTGGTCTTAGAGCTCTTGCAAATCTGGTAGCTGACTGGAATGGGCATCTCCTGGTGAGAAAACCTACTTCCGGGGGTGTCTGGCACTTGAGAATATAAGTGAGCTTAAAAGCTTGTACAAGGTGCTGGGCAGTGGTACACCTAGATAATCAAACACATTACCATATGCAGGGACCCAGGTTCAATCCCTCGCTCCCCACATGCAGGGAGATGAGCAAGTGGTGAAGCAGGTCTGTAAGTGTCTATCTTTCTCTCTCCTCCCTTTCAATTTCTCTGTGTTCAATCTAATAAGAATAGAAAAAAAAATAAAGAGGGGAAAATGGCAGCCAGGTGCAGTGGACTCATGGTACAGGCACTGAGCCCCAGTAATAACCCTGGTAAGTAATTGCATACACACACACAAAAAAAAATTCTAAATGGTTCAAAGACTTGGATGTTAGACCAGAAACTCAAATACTTAGAGGAAAATATTAGTGGAATTCTTTTCCATCTAATTTTTTTAGGCATCTTCCATGATAGAAATCCAGTTGCAAGGAAGACAAAAACAAAAACAAACCACTGGGACTACATCAAATTGAAAAGCTACTGTACAGCAAAAGAAACCATCACCCAAACAAAGAGACTCCTTAAAGAATGGGAGAAGATTTTTACATGTCATACACACCATCAGACAAAAGGCTAATAGCCAAAATACATAAATAGGTCACCAAACTCAACAACAAAAAAACCTCATTCGAAAATGGAGAGAGGATATGAACAAGAATATTCACCAGGGGCTGGGCTGTAGCACAGTGGGTTGGTCACACATGATGCAAAGCGCAAGGGCCAGAGTAAGGATCCAGGTTGGAGCCCCCAGCTCCCCACCTGCAGGGGGTCACTTAGTAAGCAGTAAAGTAGGTCTACAGGTGTCTTTTTCTTCTCATCTCTGTCTTCCTCTCCTCTTTCATTTCTCTGTCCTATCCAACAACAACAACTATGACAACAATAACAACTACAACAAGTGCAACAACAAGGGCAATAAAATGGAAAAAATACAGGAGCAGTGGATTTGATAGTGCAGGCACCAAGCCCCAGTGATTACCCTGGAGGAAAAAAAAAAAGAATATTCACCAAAGAAGAGATCCAAAAGGCCAACAAACATGAAAAAATGCTCCAAACCATTGATTTTCAGGGAAATGCAAATTAAGAAAACAATGAGATACCACCTCACTCCTATGAAAGGTCCTACATCAGAAATGACAACAACAACAAATGCTGGAGAGGTTGTGAGGGCAAAGGAATCCTCCTGCACTGCTGGTGGGAATGTCAGTTGGTCCAGTCCCTGTGGGGAGCAGTCTGGAGAACTCTCAGAAGGTTAGAAATGGACCTACCTTATGACTCAGCAATGGGCCCCCTTCTCCAACGTGTGTGTGTGTGTGTGTGTGTGTGTGTGTGTGTGTGTGTGTGTGTGTGTGTGTGTATTTTCCCTCAGGTCTGTTTTGACAATTCTGGGGATTTTTCAGTTGCAAAAAAAACTTTTGTAGCTTTTGTTCTATTTCTGTGAAGACGTCTGGTGGGTCATTAATAAGGATTATATAACATCGAACGCTGGTGAGGATGTGGGGAAAGAGGAAGACTTCTATACTGCCAGTAAGAATTTCAATTGGTTTAATCACTGTAGAAGACAGTCTGGAGATACCCCAGAATATTATAATAGACCTACTCTGTGATCAATTCCTCTCCTAGGGAAGATAACACAAAAACATCTATGTACACCTGTTTCTGATACCCTATGTCAGATAAGTGATTTTAAAAATGCAGTAGAAATTACCAATGATGATGGAGAGAGGGGTCTGTTAGAGGTTTAGGCCCATCATGTCTATATGAGAATCCCAGGTTTCCCTGACTTGGGCCCCAGATGATGGGGTGGCCTGGTAGTGACCAAAAGGGCCATCATTAGAGACACAGGTCTCTTGCCCTTATCCAGCCTTTGTAGTCCTTACTTTATCTGACAGGGTTACACTTAGAGTGATTGAGGGAAGTGAAATAGGAAGTAGGTAAGAGGGTATCTAGGTCTAAGTAGAAAACACCTGAGTAAGTACTTTATGGTGTCTCTTAGGTCTTCCTACTTGCTTGCTATACTTACTGAGTCATTGCAGACTATCGCACACTTTTACATTAAGGTATATATTTTCCCTTAACTTATGGACACATGCACCCTATCCTATGTGTCCTGGTCTATATCTTGTGGGCCTCTACAGGACCTTGCCCTCAATGTAGAACAACAATAATAGAAACTGCCCCCCCCCTCCAAAGAGAGGCTGGGTCAACATACTCTGCCACCTGACTAGTCCTGAAACCAGTGCCACCTAGAATATTCCTAACTATGACCATAGAATGCAAGCTCAGACCAACAGGGATGCAGAGCTTACACAGGCTTCTGTGCTAAGTATGAAAAGACAGAGGCCCTATGCCAGATCAATGGGGTTTACAATTAATGGTTTTTAAATATACTTATCCCATATTTGGCAGTTACTCTCTGTCCTAATCCAGCTTTCTAGTCCTATTTCCAACTCTGATACCATCTTCCTAGCAATACTTCTAGCCCACCTGCATGTTAGCTGTTGGGCTCAGGCAAAAATTTAAAAAGTCAGGGGTCGGGCAGTAGCTCAGCGGGTTAAACACACGTGGCGCAAAGCGCAAGGACCAGCAGAAGGATCCCGGTTTGAGCCCCCGGCTCCCCACCTGCAGGGGAGTCACTTCACAGGTGGTGAAGCAGGCCTGCAGGTGTCTATCTGTTGGGTAGTATGCCAGCTCCCCCTGGCTTCTGCTTAACCAAGCACCGGTATGCCTGTATAGGGATTGGTTTGATCCCATTCAAAGCTGCGGTCTATTTACATAAATCACTTTTACATTTACATAAAGCACCACACTCCCTCCAGGGCATTGGTGGTTTAGTGGTAAAATTCTCACCTGCTCCGCCCCCTCTCCTTGTCACATCCTGATATTCCACCAGTCACTTTTCGCTCCACCCTCTCTATGTCACATCCTGTTTCCACCCTACTTGGAGAGTATAAATACAGCTGCTCTTCTGATTAAAGACACTTGGAAATTGCTTTCCAGCTCAGAGGGTTCATCTCCTGCGAAGTTAGTGCGGCACGAGTTCCTGATCCCTCTCCCACGCAGCAGCCTAGATCGGCTCCAGTTGAGTTCTCTCCAACCCAGAGAGCACTAGCTCGGGAAGAAGCACCCTCAGGCTATCCCGGCATCTATCTTTCTCTCCCCTTCTGTCTGCCCCTCCTCCCCATTTCTCTCTGTCCTACCAGTAACAACGACATTAATAACAACAATAAAACAACAAGGGCAACAAAAGGGCCTCCAGGAGCAGTGGATTCATGGTGCAGGCACCAAGTCCCAGCAATAACCCTGGAGGCAAAAAAAAAATTCTTTTAAGTCATAAGCTCCTTAGAATATAGGCTAAGCTTCCTAGCTTCTTCCAGTATGAAGACCCCAAATCTTATCTGCTATATTCTTACCTTTAGGTTCCTACTTCCTAAACAATTTGTTCTGCTTTATGTTTTAATGTTTTTCAGCCACCAAGTTGCAGATGCTACCATAATGCTGACATGACTTTCCTGGGGAGACCACCTCACCAATGTACCCTGGAATCCCACCTCCCCAGAGCCCCGCCCCACTAGGGAAAGATAGAAACAGTCTGGGAGTATGGATTGACTTGTTAATGACCATGTCCAGCAGAGAAGCAATTACAGAAGTCAGAAATCCCACCTTTTGCTTCCCATAAATATCTCTGGTCTGCATTCCTAGAGGAATATAGAATAAGGAAGCTTCCAATGGAGAGGATGGGATGCAGAACTCTGGTGGTGGGAACTGTATGGAGTCGTATCCCTCTTATCCCACAATTTTATTGAACATTATTAAATCACTAATAAGATTTTTTAAAGTTGTGATAGACATACACAGTGGAATACCACTCAGCTACTGCCTCATCTTGGATAGCACTTCAAGGAATCATGTAAAGTGACAGCAGTCAGAAGCAGAGGATGAATACCAGATGATCTCACTTACAGATGGAATTTAAGAAACAAAAAAAGGGAAAGGTAAGACACAGGTTTTCCTTTGGATTAAACTTGAATTAGATGTGATCTGTTCCAACAAAACCAAAGACCTGGGCTGGAGGCAGGAAGAGGAAACCCTGAGGGCACTGGAGACCCCATACATAATGGCTGAGAAGGACGTAAGTTGGTAGTGGGATGAGTATGCAGACACATATCACAGAAGGTTGAGGAGTTATCTTCATATGACAACAGGAGGCTCTATGTCCTCTGGTGGAGAGAGATACATGGCACTTTGGTGGTGGCTAAGGTGTGTTAAAACTTACTTTGGGGGGCGGGGTGGGGCCGGATGGTGGCGCACCCAGTTGAGCGCACATGTTACAGTGCACAAGAACTCAGGTTCAAGTCCCCGGTCCCAACCTGAAGGGGAAAACTTCACAAGCAGTGAAGCTGTGCTCAGGTGTTTCTCTGTCTCTCTTCCTCTCTATCCCCCCTCCCTCTTGATTTCTGGCTGTCTCTATCCAATAAATAAATAAAGATAATTAAAAAAAACTATTTTGGGACAATGTAAAATTATATCTCTGAAACAACTACCATCTTCTAAAACAACATTTTAATAATAATAAAAATAATAAAAAGTGTTCTGTGATCTAGCTGCAGTGAAGTCTGAAAAGCTGAGTATTTCAACTGAACACTGTCTTTTATTCAGACAAAACAGGAGTTTCGTAGTCAAGGTTGGGTGTATACCTTGCCATGAAAGCCGCCCAAATTAAAGCCTTGGCATCACATGCTAGGTGCTCTGGAACTGGTGACCATTTTTCCCCCATTTTATTGGATGGGGCAGAGGGAAATTGAGAGAGAAGGGAAAGATAAAGAGGGAGAAAGACACGTGCAGACCTGCTTCACCACTTATGAGGCAACCTTCCCGACTCCCCCCACCCCCCGCAGGTGGGGAGCAGGGGCTCAAGCCCGGATCCTTTTGCTTGGTACTATGTGCACTTAACTCAGTGCACCACCGTCCGGCTCCCTGTCTTTCTCTCAGATTGAAAACGCAGCCAGAAGCAATGAAGTGGAGACTGTGCAAGGTCTCACACACACACACACACACATACACACACACACGTACAACTAGTAGAGTAATGAACGGTGCCTGCCACAGCATTACACTGAAGTGGAACGAACGCTATCCTGCCAGCCATTTTCATGGAGATCTTATTTTCTAGAAAACAGATGGCACTGGGGGCTGGGCGGTAGCACAGCGGGTTAAGCGCACATGGCGCAAAGCACAAGGACCCGAGTAAGGATCCGGGTTCGAGCACCCAGCTCCCCACCTGCAGGGAGGGGTCGCTTCACAAGCGATGAAGTAGGTCTGTAGGTGTCTGTCTTTCTCTCTCCCCTGTCTTCCTGTCCTCTCTCGATTTCTCTCTGTCCTATTCAACAACAACAACAACAGCTATAACAACAATAATAACAACCACAACAAGGGTAACAAAATGGAAAAAATAACCTCCAGGAACAGTGGATTCATAGTGCTGGCACCAAGCCCCAGCAATAACCCTGGAGGCAAAAAAAAAAGGAAAGGAAAAGAGAAGAGAAGAAAACAGATGGCAGTAATTATTACAAAACACTTTCATAGCAGTATCTCAGACTTTAATGTGCAGACTAACCTGGGATTTGGATTCAGCAGATCCATGGCAAAGCTCAAAGATCTCCATTTCTAACACACTTCCAGGATATACCAGTGCTGTTAATCCATAGATGTGTGTAGCCAAGATGTAAAAGATGGTTGCGGGGAGGGGGGGTTAAATGGTTTATTGACACATGATAGTAGGGGAAATGAACAACTCTAGTGTACTATCAGTGTTTATAAAATATGAATTACAGATTTAAGAAGCGAAACTGTATATGTAAGCATTTTAAATATTTCAACTTGGATTTAAAAAAATCTGTAAACTCAAGATGGCACCAAAGTTAATTTCAATGGGAAACTTGGAAAACAAGCTTTATTTGAAGTTTCTTTTTATTTGGGCAAACTAAGCAACGTTAGACTTTTGTACTATATACTAGAACTTAAATACTCTCCATGATTTCATACCTGACTCCTAGGACTACCGTTTAGATGACATACAAGCCTTTTTATTTATTATTATTCAGAAGCAATAAGTAAAAAGGATTAAGGGATGTTATTCTCAAGTTAGACAAGTATGGTCAAATCCCAACTAGATTAATAATCTCTTCCTACATAACAAATAGTCCCCAATTTTTGTGACTATGATTACTGGTCATCTCTAGTGTTTCTATGAGTCATGCATTCAGATTTCACTTGTTTGGAAAGTTCTGGCTTAGGATCTTTTTTGAAGTTGCTATCTGAAATCAGTTGGGGTTCAAGTACTCTGAAAGTTTGAGTAGGACTGGAGAATCCACTTCCAAGATGCTTACTGAGTTATTGCTGGTTCCTCGCGGGCTCTCTGGATGATTTCACATAGCTTGATAGCAGGGTGAGCAATTCAAAGTTCAATGTTTAATCTACAATGTCTCTTGTCCCTTGCCCCCTGAAATCATACACCATCATCACTTGCACAATGTTTCATTGAACACACAAACCATCTCTAATTACAATGCAGGACTAGATTACACATGGTTGGGAATCTTATAGGAGGTAAAAAATCACTGAGGACCTTCTCAGACACTCCCACAGTTGAGCTCTGTCACTTACCTAGAAACTCCCAGAATGCCTCTGAACACCAATGTCTTCATCTGTTAATAATAATTAATAATTAGATAATTAATAATGATCTCTAACTCATGAAATTGAACATGAGGTAATATGTCAAGTGCTTTGCACTTAGCAAGAATCCAGTAAACATTGACTATAAACAAAATACTACCATAAACATTGTCATTAGATGATAACTGTGATACTATGATTTGTGACAGGAAATTATGACCTTTCCCCCTAAACACAGTCACTGGTAATTTAAGAGTTAATAGGTGTTTCTTTCTGTTTCCTGATACATTTCCAGAACAATAAAAGTGAGATGTGTTTTGCTATTTACAACAGGTCTCTTTCAACCACATTTGAGTTTATTTTAAGGAGATGATTTTTAGAATGTCCCTAGCTGACCAAAGGCTGGAAACTAGTTGCTGTGTGAACCAGCCATTAAAAGATTAAACTTTTCAGGCCAGTCTCCAACATTCAGGGAGGGATAAGGATCTGGAGATAAAGTTATTCACCAATAGCCAAATGATTTAATCAATCATGACTACATGAAAGAAAAAACTCTATAAAAATAATCCGACGTAGGGGGGTGGGTGGTAATGCAGTGGGTTAAGTGCACATGGCACAAAACACAAGGACCAGCCTAAAGGTCCCAGTTAGAGTCCTCGGCTTCCCACCTGCAGGGGAGGTCACCTCACAAGTGGTGAAGCAGGTCTGCAGATGTCTATCTTTCTCTCCCCCCTCTCTGTATTCCTCTCCTCTCTTGATTTCTCTCTGTCCTATCTAACAACAATGACAGCAATAACAACAACAATAAAAAAACAACTGTAAAAAACAAGGGCAACAAAAGAAAAAAAATGGCCTCCAACATACTCTATGCTACACCTGAGGAAGATGGGTCCTGATATTGGGGCAGCTTGGAACATTCCTACTCATGACCACAGAATGTGAGTTCAGATCTACAGGGATGCAGAGGTCACATAGGCTCCTAAGCTGAGTATGGGCCCCAGATCACATCAAATTGATGGGGTTTATAGTCAACAAAGTTTATACACCTTTCCCATATCTGGGAGCTACTCTTCCCTGATCCAGCTTTCTGATCCTTTTTCCAGCCATGACATCATTTCCCCAGATGAAAAAAAAAGAACTAGTATAGCCGCAGGCCCTTTGGAATATAACTAAAATATGCCTACTAACTACCTACAAAATGGATACCCCCCCCAACCCTTCATCTGCACTATTCCAGCCTTTAGGTTCATGAATAGTCAACAATTTCTTTGGCTTTATATGTTAACTCTTATCAGCCACCAGGCTCCAGATGCTAGCATGATGCCAACCAGACTTCCCTGGACAGACAGCCCCACCAATGTGTCCTGGAGCTCTGATTCCCCAGAAGCCTACCCCACCACCAGGGAAAGAGAGAGGCAGACTGTCAATGCCCATGTCCAGCAGGGAAGCAATTACAGAAGCCAGACCTTCCACCTTCTGCATCCCACAATGACCTTGGGTCCATACTCCCAGAGGGATAAAGAATAAGGAAAGCTATCAAGGGAGAGGATGGATATGGAGATCTGGTGGTGGGAATTGTGTGGAGTTGTACCCCTCTTATCCAATGGTTTTGTCAATGTTTCCTTTTAATAAATAATAATAAAAAAAGAATTCAAATTGGAAAAAGAAACAAACAAAAAAACATCTGGCTGATCAATTCTTGTCTCTCTTGCAAGTCAAGGGGAGGCTTAATGGAAAAATGGAGAATCAAAGAGTTTATTCTTCAGCAGCGGGGTGTTCCACAGCAAGCAGAGTCACATGCCTAAGGCCCAGTGTCCAGGGTTCTATCCCAGCACTGCATCTGTCAGCAACCCCTGGAGTCTCGTCTCTCTCTCTCCCCCTCTCTCTCTTTCACTAAAAGTAAAACTAAATAAATAAATAAAATAGGGAGGAAAAAAAAAACAGTTGCTCTGCAGGCAGATTCCCATGCTGTGAATAAGTAAGCATGGTTAATTCAAGGTAAATTTGGATCAGTACATCTGGTGCAAGGAACCGGCAGCACTGAAGACAGCCTAACTCCTGTGACCCTGCTTCTGGAAAATGCACCTGACAATCTCACCGCCTGAAGCTAAAGTGAGCAAATTAGTAATAGCCTCCAGCTTCTGAAAGCTAATCAGTGATCAAGTCCTCTCCTTCTTCACAGCCAGCCAATCTGAGAGTGCCTCACTCCAACAGTCCAGCTAGCTCCTGGAGGTCATGGCCAGCCATCCACAGCAACCTGCCCCCAGTGGCCACTCCTAGGGGGCTGAAAGGTCTTTGGTCAGTGCACACAGGCCTGCTTCTGAGATTTCACGATCCCCTGAATGGCAAGCTTAGCAAAAGTTTGCATGAGGTCAACTCTAGTTCTGCACAAAGAAAGAAGACTTGGGCTAGGGAGATAGTATAATGTTATACAAGAAAATGAAAAATAAAATACAAAAACACTTTTATGCCTGAGACACCAGTAGTCCGAGGTTTAATCCCAAACTCCACTATAAGCCAGAACTGAGCAGTACTCTGGTTAAAAAAAAAAAAAGGCAGTTGGGGGGGAGGGTCGGGCTGTAGCACATTATATTAAGTGCACCTAGTACTAAACCACAAGCACCCATACAAAGTTCCCGGTTTGAATCCCCCAGCTCCCTACCAGCAAGGGGGTCACTTCACAAGTGGTGAAGCAGGTCTGCAGTGTCTCTCTACCTCCCTCTCCCCTCTCAATTTCTCTATTCTACAAAATAAATAAATAGATAGATAAATAAATAAATAATGGCCACTGAAGCAAGCAAGTAAAAAGACCTACGGAGATACCTTAAAGTATTTAATGAAACAGTTTCTACTTAGACCTAGATACCCATCTCACCTACCTCCTATTACACATCCCCCAATCCCTCCAAAGCTAACTTTGTCAGATAAAGTAAGGACTACAAAAGCTAGATAAGGGCAAGAGACTGGCATACTTTAATTATGACTCTTTAGTCATTACCAGGCCACCCCATCACCTGGGGCCATAGTCAGGGAGTCCTGGGATTCCTACACAGACCTCTAACAGATCCCTCGCACCACTGTCACTGGTCATCTCCATCAGAAACAACATAATGGACTCTTTTGTGGGCCCCTATATGACCTTGCTGTCAACATGGATCAACAATGGTAGGGAATGTTCCATTCTCCGAAAGGAGGTTGGACAACATACTCTATACCCAAGGAAGATGGATCCTGAAATTAGGGCAGCCTGGAATATTCCTAGCCATGACCAGCGAATGTGAGCTAAGACCTACAGGGATGCAAAGCTGTTGGGAAATTGTACAGATGTGGTCGAGCTTGCCAGGGCCCACAAACCACCCTATTTTCATGCTAGTATGGCCAGTCCCATTATCTACATACCAATCTTCTGCTTTGTCTTTCATATGACTAAAGGTCTCCTTCCTAAAGTCCCTGCAGGGAGCCAACTGAATGAATCCCTGGCAACGGTTGCTAGGGAAGCCCCTACCATTTCCAGCCCCTCCCACTTATGGTATTATAAAAGCCACTTGCGTTTCTGGTTTCTCTCTCTTCCACATCCCAACCTAGAGGAGGTCAGGCATGCAGAATGGAAGGCAGACGCCAGCCACTGCAGCTGGCTCCATGTAGATTAACCCGTTAAACTCATGCCCAACTGTGGGGCTCCCGCATGAATAAAGATTTGTATTGCTACCACCACGACCTTGGTTCATGGATCCTCTCTCCTGCCCTCGATGCTAGCCCAACATTTGGTAACACAGATGGGACCTACCCCCTCCACGGCTTCAGGCAGACGTACCAAGGCACCCCAGCCCTCTGATAAGTATACGGCCACTTGGCTCTCTGCAGTCTCTTGTTTAAGGAAGGCACTGCAGTTCTTTTTCTCCCTCTTCTTATTTTCCTGAGATCCCTCTGTCATGGGCAACCTTCCTCCTTATCAAGAGGATTCCCAAACCCTCTACTCCTTTTTCTCTAGACAGTTTCTCTGTCTCTGGGACATTTTGCTCTGGGTCACACCTTGGTTCCTCTTGACCATGATCTTAGGGCATGGGAGATGTACAGGGTCCCCTCCTGTACCTCCCATGGAGAAGGGTGACTCTAATTTGGGAAACGGCCCCAGTCTAAGGGACCTTGAGGCTGCAATCCAAGATTTAAAGGAGCAGGTCATTCTGCTTGCCCAGCACCATACATGTTTTCTAGAGAAAGCAAAGCCTGCCCCGATCCCAACCCACCCTAAGACCTCTGCATTTCATCCAGCAGCTCCCATTTTGGCAGACACATCTCCGTCTGCCACCGCCACTTCTGAGGTAGCCCCCTGCCACTTCTGCCAGAAGCAGGACGCCATCCAGGACCCACAATGCGACATAGCAGGATCTGAAAAATCTGGTTCACAGAGCCCAAAAACAAAACCTCCCTACCGTTTCTCTCTCTCTCCCCTCGCTCTCTCTGAATATCTTAAGCTTGTTGTCTGCCCCCTCTGCTTTCAGTTGTGTTTTGTAAGACAGTGATTTGAATGACTGAATTTTTTGTATGACACATTTTGCTCAGAGTACTTTGAAACTTAATTGACTTTATGTAAAAATACTGGCCATGATTTCTGGAGATGTCCAGAAACAACCTAAAATTGATTTTTTTCTTTCCCCCTCTTTTGACTTTTTTTTTTAAGTCTTGGTATAAATGTGAAATGTTTACTCTTAAGTTGTGTGAGTAAAAATGGTTCAACTAAGACAGTACAGATTTAAATTTGTGTTTGACATGATATGTCTTCATAACAAAAGTTTTTCTCCTCCTGTGTGTTAAAGACTACATGTTTATGTGTGTGTGTTTCAAGTTTGGTAAACATTAACTTTAAGGTTAAAAGTGTAATTTTGAAGCTACATTCTTACCAGGCAGAGTTAAATGAAGGAGTTTTCAACATGATTCTTATAAAGGTAAAATTAATTTGCTAAATTAACTGAGTATTTAAGGTAAAAGTCTAAATATTTACTGTGACAATTCATCATCTCCAAAATTAAAATACAAATTCTCTATACAGGACACTTTTGGAGGGCCACCCCCCAAATGCCCTGCAAACTAATCTTGTGGAAATTAATCCACAACAAATCTGGCATCAATTTGGCATTGTAAATGTTCTAAGAAACATTGTCACTAACATGTGTTAACTCTCTAAGTAGCCTGACCAGTTATCAACTATAGTAAACTTCTAACTTGCTACAAGTTTTTTCTTCACAAGTAAATGATTACAGCTATGTCAAAGCCTTCATAAGAAGAAGCATCTGCTCATATGGTAAGATATTAAACTATATAGAAGTCCTGCCATATACAACTTATGTAAATTAACAACAACATTCACATATTTTTCTACACTTAACTGGTGTATCTCATTTTGCCACTATAAGCCTGCCTTTGTCAGCCAACAGTTTAAAGACTTTTTCCCTTTACAACGCCACTCATACCATAAACATCTCACAACCCCCAAAGACAAACTATTTTTGAGAAGGCCCACCAAACGCCTAGGCCCAATTAAGTAAAGAAAAAAGGGGGGATACATCCCCCCACTATTCAGTTTGCTAAGGCACTAACTACACTAAACCTCTTTTAATATCTATAAAAATTCGAACCAGATGTCCTGCTAACCATGGGAAGCAGATTTGTATGCGTTTCTTTCACAGGAATCCCTGGAAATCCATTTGGACCCCTGCCCTCTGACATCGCCTACAAGATGGCACAACTACAATGGCCCCCGAAACCCATGACGTGACCTGGCACTATCTGAAGAACCTGATTCACAGACTCCAAAGGACAGGACTTTCCTACTGCCCTTCTCTTGCCCATCACTGTCTGCCCTTCTTGCTTCTGCTTCACCTGTCCCTTTTGGCGGTTTCAGCTCACTCTCTACAGAAAAGCAAAATTCCAGTGGCTGTCCTCCCCCATCGAGATAGACATGCAGCATTTCTTCCCCTGGTCATTGGCATTGGACTAACGCTTCTATCGGACTTGCTGGTACACCTCTTGGATACTCCCTTTATGCTGCTGGGCTTCTCAAGGACTGACTGCAGCAGTCCATGGACTTTGCAGCCAGCTGTTTTGGGACTTTACAGCACCAAATAGCCCCTTCAGCTGGCAGGCCAAAAGCCCCTTCACCTGACCGGCCACAGGCCCCTTCGCCTGCAGGCCCTGCCTCACAGAGGCAGAGAATGCCCCCTCGCCTTTAGGCCCTGCCCTTTGTCATCAGGAGACACCACTTCACTGTTAGGCCCCACAAGGCCCCACACTCTCTGCCCATCAGATGGCCCCCTCAGCCTGCCAGGCCTGCCCTTTGACATCACACTGGCTCTTGCTGCTCCCCTACTTATCCGTCCCTGTCTTGTTCCAGTTCTTTTGAAAACACCTGCACAATATCATTTAGGTTTCTGCCCAAAAGGTTTCTGTTCACCTCTGTACTGCTATTCCTTTGTCAGAGATAGAGTCTTTTACAGACATTGACCCATTTAAATATGGCAGTTAGATAAGAAGATAGGGGAAGATGCAGGGAATTTGTGGGGAAGTGGTGAAGCCTGGAAGAGCTTAACCTGAGAGATGAGTCTCAGGCAAGTCTCTCTCTCTACAGAGGGGCTGAGCAAAAGGAGAGACACATAAATATCACAAGGTTGGCGGCTATGGGAGTCTTCCCTGCCCCACAGAAATATATCTTCCCTCGGGGCCGACAGCTTCACTAAATCTGCTTTGCCCTAAATTTCCTGATACTATGGCCATTAGATAAAAGGAAAGGGGAAGATGTTGGGAAATTGTGCAGATGTGGTCGAGCTTGGCAGGGCCCACAAACCACCCTATTTCCAAGCTAGTATGACCCTTCCCATTATCTACATACCAATATTCTGCTTCGTCTTACATATGACTAAAGGTCTCCTTCCTATGTCCCCACAGGGTATTTGTTAATTCCCGCCATCTTAATCCCTGGCAGCGGTTGCTAGGGAAGCCACTACCATTTCCAGCCCCTCCCACTTATGGTATTATAAAAGCCACTTCCATTTCTGGTTTCTCTCTCCTCCACATTCCGACCTCAAGGAGGTCAGGTATGCAGACCGGGAGGCAGACTCTGGCCATTGTGGCAGGCTCTATTGTTTAAACTTTAAACAACCTTAAAATCATACTAAAAAAGACTTCCAATTGTAATAGAGTTATCAATTGTGGTAAACTTCTAATCTGCTACAAGTTTTGTTTCATAAGTAAGTAAATTGCAGCTGTCAAGTTCTCTACAGAAAAGCAGAATTCCAGCAGCTGCCCTTCCTCATACAAAATTCCACTCCCTGGCATTCTTCCGTGGACATCTGCTTTGGACTGGCACTTCTATCGGACTCACTGGTACACCTCTTGGACACTTTACACAAAACTAGCAGCTTCCCTTTATGCTGCTGGGTTTCTCAAAGACTGACTGCAGCCAGCTGCCATGGGACTCTATAGGCCATATCCCCCCATGCTAGGTAATGCCCACAGAAACAGGAAAGGCCCATCGAGGCAAGAAAAGCCCACAGAGGCAAGAAACGCCCCCCTCAGGCCTTCCCTTGGCAGCACACTGGTTCTTGTTGCTCGCTTACTTGTTCCTCCATGTTTGTGCGAGTTTCTTTTTTGAAAATGCCTGTACAATATAGGTTTCTCTTCACCCCACACTCCTGATACTATGGTCAATTAGTTAAAAAGAAAAGGGGGAATTGTTGGTATGCTTCATATTGGTTTGGTCTCACTCACCTCCCCCCTCCCGCCTCCAGGAGATTGTGATTTAGTCTTTGCCTTTTCGTGCTTCTCCCTCTCCGTTCTCCCTGCCCCCTGTCCTACGTACTTCCTGGGTTCCTGACTCTGCTGCCAGAGGAGAAAGATGGAGGAGCACATCATGTGGTGATTAGGTGTTGGACTGTTTGTCCGCTCATGAATAAAGATTAAACTGCATTCTCAGCTCAGCCGTGTGTTTCTGGTCATCTGTTACCCACCCATGAAGCCAGCCCCGGAGAAAATGACAGTTGTTGTTGGATAGGACAGAGAGAACTGGAGAGAGGAGGGGTAGACAGAGAGGGGGAGAGAAAGACACCTGCAGACCTGCTTCACTGCCTGTGAAGCGACTCCCCTGCAGGTGGGGTGCCGGGGGATGGAACCGGGATCCATATGATGGCCCTTGTGCTTTGAGCCACCTGAGCTAAATCTGAGATGCTACCACCCCACTCCCTCTTCTAGTCTTCTTCATACTTCTTGTTAAACCTCATACATACCTGGATTCAAGCCTTCATTCTGTAGAATAAACTTATACCTTTAAGGGGGTGCACCTTTCCTGGCATTACTGCAATATCAGGTACATCCCCAGAGCAAGCTGAACATGCTCCTACTCTATCTTCCCACTCCAAAAACCCAGTTAATATATTGCCCTCAGAGGATATGTCAGATATAAAACAGATAAGAACAAATAGTACCTATGATCTTACCTCACAGCTGAGAAGTCATTGATGAACACAGTATATTCATGTGTTCAGAATAACAATGAATGTATTAAATAAGAGGGGGTAACAGTCTTGTGAAGTTCTTGAATCTTCATTCAATATAAAAAAACCTTTCCTGTGGTCCAGGTGGTGGTTCAATGGATGAATCACTGGGCTCTCAAGCATGAGTTCCTGAGTTCGATCCCCAGCAGCACATGTGCCAGAGTGATGTCTGGTTCTTTCTTTCTCTCCTTCTTTCTTTCCCATTAATAAATAAATAAAATCTTTTTTAAAAAAAAGAGAGAGACAAAACTATCTCAAAAAAAAAAAAAAACCACCCTGGCCTACATAAGCCATCGTATGCACCAAATTCTGGAGTGAGAATTGGCTCATGAAAGGGAAATTGCCTTGAGATCTGTAGATATCTAGAAGGCAGTCTGCCAATTTGCACCACATGTGGCCCTCCTCACTTTCTCTGAGTAACTCTAATCTCTGCTGGTAAGATTAATGGGACCAAAAATTCTCTGATTCTTCACCAAGAAAGGAGTTAAAATTTGCCTACTTGTCCAGAACCCACAGACACCACTGAATGTGTGGTATCGCACCTGCTCAGTGTATCTCCACGACTTGACTAGAGCTCAGGGGTAAACAGAGCCAACAACGAACCAAAGCATGAAATCAGGTAACCTGGCAACTTAATATAAGAATAAACAGCAGCCAGAAAAACCAGAATTGAATTTGCCAGAATAGGGCAGGGGAAATAGTGTTGGTATGCTTCTAAAAACCCCTTCTGTTTCATTAGTTTAATACCCCCTGCTTAACACTGTATTCTATTTATATAACTACTGTATTCTATTTACATAACTACTGTATTCTATTTACATAACCACTGCTACAGTCTATTTACATAAATCACTTTTACATTTGCATAAAGCACCACCCTCCCTCCAGGGCATTGGTGGTTCAGTGGTAGAATTCTTGCCTGCTCCGCCCCCTCTCCTTGTCACACCCTGATTTTCACCAGTCACTTTTCTCTCCACCCTCTGTATGTCACATATTGTTTACACCCTACTTGGAAAGTATGTAAGGACAACATTGTTCGTTTTAGTTAGTTGGTAATTGTGTTAGTTTTAGTCTAGCTCAGCTTAGATTGCGGTGCGTCCTGCAGGAATAAAGAGATACTGCGTACAGCTCAACCATGAGTCCCTGGTCGTCTGTTACCTGCCTGTGAAGCCAGCCCGGTGAAAACAACAAAATAGTATAATGGTTATGCAAAGAGACTCTCGTGCCTGAAGCTCCAAAATCCCAGATTCACTCCCCTGCACCACCCTAAGGTAAAGCTGAGCAGTGCTTTGGTAAAATATAAATAAAAAATATTTTAAAATAAATAGAGAGCACCTTTAAAGGTGCATGCATGAGGTCTGGAGTTCTATGCTCTGACCCTAAACATGCTGAAGTGATGCTCTGGTTGTCTCTCTCTGGAGATAAATAAGTAAATAAAACTTCTCTTAATCAATCAATAAGCCCTCACTAAATTATGCTGCTTCATATAAAGGACGTTTTGGACTTGAAGGGTAGCCTAGAGGCTATACAAAATAATTGAATGTCTGAGATTCTGAGGTCCCAGGTTCAATCATAGGCACCATCATAAGCCAGAGCTGAGCAGTGCTCTGGTTTAAAAAGAAAAGGGGACTGGAGAGGCAGCATAATGGCTCTGTAAAAGACTTGCATGCCTGAGGCTCTGGGATCCTAGGTTCAATCCCCAGGACTACTGTAATCCAGGGGTTTAAAGTACTCTGGCCTCTCTCTCTCTCATAAAATCAATAAAATTACTTTTTTAAAAAAAGGAGGAAAGAAGCAAGAAATTTCTGGGTTTAAGAATATTATTTTGAAGCTAATAATTCAGCAGAGAAATGGAAAGAGGCAAAGCAAAATGGAGAACCCAGAAAGTGTTGCGATAGGCAAACAGAAGAAATGTTTCAAAACAAAGAACAAACATTCTGGTTAAATAAGGGCTGGCGTCCTCACCTTAGAAAGGCTTGCTGCATTTTCAGGCAAGATTAGAAAGATAAATAACATGCCTGTTCTTAGTTCCTGGTTATTTTTTTTTACTGTTTTATTTATTTATTTAATGAGTGAGAGATACAGAGAGAGGTAAGTAGATCAGAGCACTGCTCAGCTCTGGCTTATAGTGGTGCTGGGGAATTGAACCTAGAAACCTCAGAGCCTTGGGCATGAAAGTCTTTTTGCTTAACCACTATGCTGTCTCCCTAGTCCAAAATTTTCTGAATTACAAGGACAAAGAAAATCCTGTATGCTTCCAGACAAAAGATAAAATAATCAGATTAGTATGGACTACCACTGAATGTGATGGTGGAAGCCAGAAGATGGTAGAATTCACCTTTAAAAAGCTGTTCTCAACAATTTACCACCCAGAGCAGAAAGAAACATATCTATGAATATGCAGTGAGTTGGATTACATACAGATCCCACACGGAGCTCAGCCAGAGAAAAATACGAAGAAAGAACATCTTAAACTAAGCGGAAGTGCAAGATGTGAGGCTGGTGAGCAGTGAACCTGAAAGCACACGTTGTCAGATCTAAAAAGGTAGCAGTGGAGAGACAGGGAATTTGCCATGTAAATGTTAGAGTCTCAAATTCTGATGAATTCAAAAGTATACAGCAGGAGAAAACTCTAATAATAGTTTAGAAGGAAAAGTACCAAGAGTCTCAGCAAATGGAAACTGGGGATGGGGTTGGAGGGGGGAGCTAAAGGAAAAATTAGCATTTGAAAGCTCTCATTTAGAGATTATGGAAGCAAACAGTAAAAGAGTAAGGATAAAGGCAATAAAACTCCTTTATGCCTTATTTTGTATAATAATTGAAAAATAGCTGTTAGGGGTAGGACACACTGGAAAATCATCTTCAGTTGGATGTAAATGTAACTATATCTAAAATGAGCTCCAGTGTACCATGGGAATTTGGAAACCATCCACAGTTTATGTCCAAGGGCCTGATTTTTCTGGCACTTGGCATCTGAGTAGCTCAGTCTGGAGCCAGGATACTTATCGCCTGCTCTGTGTGCAAGAGAGCCCTGCAGGAGAGGAGGGGTTTCTAGAAGCCCGCATGGGGTGGAAAAAAGAGAATTGGGCAAGATCGGGTCCCAGCCAGAAGTCTGCCTCTTTGTAGCTCGCTCTGAATCTTTGATGTCTTCATTGTAAAAATAAGATTAAAAGCATACCTGTACAGGATTTAAAAACACACACTGAAAACTGGGTGAATGCATGAATAGGTAGCTTAGTGTGGAGCACAAATAGCTGTGCTTTCTTAGTTTTTTGGTTTGTATTTTTTTTTCCTCCAACTTTTATTAGTGTTCTTATTATTGCTTTCTATTATCCTAGTCTACCCAGATGTTCTGAACACCAGAGGCCAAAATGAGCTCAGCTGGCTAACCAGAAACTTCCATTTCAGTTCCATGACCTTTTTTTATTTCCCTCCCTGTGTGAAGTTGCATTGCAATTCCAAAATCATTTTCTTGGTCAAGACCTAACACTTTCTTGGGACTTTACTGTTGTCTGAAGGATGACTAGATTAACTTTGTAACTTTTGGGGATATCTGTAGATGCATTAATTAATTAATTAGTCTGCTTTTTATAGATTACAGGCAGAGTAAAAGGAGTGACAAAGTTTTTTTATGGCTTTTCTGAAATAATATAAATATATTTTGTAAGACAGGATAGTTTCATGTTCCCAACTATTTCTGATTTTGAAGTTTAAAACATTGGTATTTCGGGCAGGATGATAGTGCCCCTGATAAAGCGTCCATATTACAGTGTGCAAGGACCCCAGTTCAAGACCCTGGTCCCCACCTGCTGAGGGAAAACTTTCATGAGCAGTGAAGCAATGCTGTAGGAGCCTCTCCTTCTCTCTCCCTTCCCTCCCAATTTCTCTGTGATTGAATCTCCCTGATACAAGCCCTGGGATCCTATCTGCAGGGGGTAGGCATCGCCAGAGGTGAAACAATGATGCAGGTGTCTCTTTCTCTCACCCTCTTTCTCTCCCTCCTGTGCCCTCAATTTCTCTCTGTTTCTACTTAAAAGAGATGACTGCCAGGAGTAACGGGTTCATCATATAGGCACAGAGACTTGATGGCAACAAGAAACAGACAGATGGAGAAAGAGATAAAAATTAGATTTTAAAAAGTTGGGTTTGACCTTCCTTAACTAAAAGTGAAAGCTGTAAGTTGAAATTTCAATTGATTTTTTTTTTCCTAGCTGGGATCATTGCAAATTCCTACTTGTGTCTGACTTGGATAAAGGAAGAACCTGTCCGACTCAAAAGCAGATTGATTGCATTTATTCTAAAACGTGGTGGGAAACCTTAGGTTTCTTGCAAACAAGGGTTGAAATCATATATGTATGCAGTTTATATCTTGAAGAAAGACAAACATAGCAGAAACACTAGACCTAGATTTTCCTGCAGCGTTGAGCACATTCAGCAATTTGCATAGGAATTTCTTTTCTGAAAGAAGCTAATGTGACAATTCTTCTCATTGTATGCTTGAGAATGAGACTATGGCTCTGCTCCCACCACACTGAAGGAAGCTTGGTCTCTTTCTTGGTCTCACTGAAGTGCTATGGTCTTGTTCACTCTCTCCCTCTCTGTCACTGTTGGAAGAAGAAGGAGGAGGAGGAGGAGAAGGAGGAGGAGGAGGAGGAGGAGAAGGAGGAGGAGGAGGAGGAGGAGGAGGAGGAGGAGGAGGAGGAGGAGGAGGAGGAGGAGGAGGAGGAGGAGGAGAAGAAGAAGAAGAAGAAGAAGAAGAAGAAGAAGAAGAAGAAGAAGAAGAAGAAGAAGAAGAAGAAGAAGAAGAAGAGGAAAGTCCCCACCTGCAGGGGAAAAGCTTCGAGAGTGGTGAGGTGTCAGGCAGCCCCCCTGCTCCATCCTCCATTGCTGACCCTATGGTCTATTTACATAATCATTGTTTTGCCTGAAAGATCCCCACCATGTTATCCCCTCAGGGTATTGCTAATTCCCGCCAGTTAAAACCATCGCAACAGTTGCTAAGGATGCTTCCACCTTCCCAGCATGCCTTTTGCCTCTCTCCACCCCCTTTCCTAACCATTTCCATTTCCGACTTGCCACTTCCAGTATTATCCCATAAAACCCACTTCTGTTCCTGGTTTCTCTCTCTTCCTCACTCTCTTCTCTTTTCTCTCCCGTGTCCCTAATTGGAGAAGGGCTGGTGTGCAGAGCGGAAGGTGGCCATTGTGGTTTGGCTCCACGTGGCCTAAGCCGCTGTGCTCACGCCTAAATCTGGGGCCCCTCATCAATAAAGAATTGTATTACCACGCTGCCACGAGTCCCTGGATCCTCTCTCCCACCCGCAACGCTAGCCCGGCAGTGCTGCAGGTATCAGGTATCTCTCTGTCTCTTTTCTTTTCTCCCTCTTCCCCCTCGACATCTGACTTTAATCCAATAAATAAATACATATAATTCTCAAAAAGTTTTTAAAAACAGAATTTGTTATATCTGTTTCAGAAGACTACCTAATTAAAGTATATGGATCTGCTAATATATGAAATCTTTTTTAAAAAGATTTTATTTATTTATTCATGAGAAAGATAGGAAGAGAGAGAAAGAAACAGACATCACTCTGGTACATGAGCTGCTGGGGATTGGATTTGAGACCTCCCCTTGAGACTCCAGTGCTTTACCCACTGTACCACCTCCCGGATCACTATATGAAATTTTTAAAGAGGGGAACAATTGCATGGGGCGTCTTCAGATGCTCATTTACAATATACCCAGTGCTGACTTTGCTAGACCTGTGTGTTACATTGGCTTATTGTCATAAGCTAATATTACATTAACAGCAGCAAAAACAAAAAAAAATGATTCAGACTCACAGAAACATAGAATGCTGACTGTCAGGGACTGTGGGATAAGAGAAATGGGAGGAGGCTGGTAAAAAGGCAAATAGTTTTTGTTACAAGATAAGCGTCTTGAACATCTAATATTTAGCACAGTGGCTGTTACGGCTTACTGTGAGGTACATAATTGAAACTTGCAAACAGAGTAGAACTTCAGCATTTTCACTGAAAAAATGAAGAGTTACACAGGTGAGATGATGGGTTCATTAATGAACTCAAGGTGAGAATCCTTTCACCATGTCTGTATGTCACATTCTACATCTAATGGTCTGGGGAGTGGTGCAGTGAGTAGAGCATTGGACTTAGAACTGTGAGGTCCTGAGTTCAATTCCCAGTAGCCCATGTGCCAGAATTATGATCTGTTCCCAATCCCTCTCTCTCTCTCTCCTATTATGTTAATTAGTAAATCAAATATTTAAAATAAATACCTAAAATATGTTACAACTGTCTATAGGTTATAGATGAGTGAAGTTGAACATTTTAATTAATTAATTTTTTGGTAACAAACAACTTTATTGAAGGGTCACAGTGAAATTGAGGGTGCTTGACAGAATAAAATGGCAGCAGTGCCTCTGCCTCTAGACCTCAGACTTCACCTTCCTGCTGGAGGCCCTGAGGGACGAGGACTTGGGGGAGCCTCCCGACCTCCTCTGGCTCCGGGGTGTGGGGATGGTGCAGACTTCCTAGTGGAGCTGCGGGCTCCTTGGGGGCCAGGGTGGCCTTGGCTAATGGCCCCAGCCCGGCATCCTGGGCAGCGGCCTCCTTGGGGACCGGGGGTCTCTTCCTCGCCCGTTCTCATGCTTGAAGCTGCGGGAGGCGCCCCAGGCCTTGGGGGCCCTGCCAGGAGTCCATGGTTCAGGCCGGAGTCCAGGGCCCAGCGTAGAAAGTACCGGAGACGCGGCATATTCACCGTCGGGTACTGGTGAAGGATGAACACCTTAATGGGCGCCACCCACATGGCCCTGAGTGGGTCAGCCGCCTGCAAAGCCTCCAGCACCATGTCAAGCACCGCGGGGTGGCGGCGAGAGCAGGGGGTGCTGTGTGTGTGTGTGTGGGGGGGGGTGTCACGCTGGCCTGGCTGGAGGGTGTTGGTGACCACAGAGGACCCGATGGGGCTGCTCCTCCAGACCGCTGTGGCTGGCCCCCTCCTCCAGGTGTGCCTCCCTTAGGGCCTGCCCAGGTCGAACATTTTAATTTATTAATAGAATTAAACAGTTGGTTAGTGAATCCATACTTTCTCTTTGTGGTTTGGGTATGTCCCTGAAAAACCTCGTCCATCTCTTCATTGACTGTTTGCATTTTTCTCATCTTACTTCACTCATCTTGATTCATGTTTCCCTTCAAATCACATACATTTTATTGCCAGCAGGGTTATCACTGAGGGTTGGTACCTACATGCAAATCCATTGCTTCTGACAGTCTTTTTTTTTTTTTTTTAAAGCAAAGAGGAATTTAGAGGGGAGAGGAAGCTGGGAAGATAGCACAATGGTTATGCAAAAGATTTTCTTTCCTTTTTTAAATATTTATTTTATTTATTTTCCCTTTTGTTGCTCTTGTTTTATTGTTGTAGTTATTTTTGTTGTTATTGGTAGACAGAGAGAAATGGAGAGAGGAGGGGAAGACAGAGAGGGTGAGAGAAAGACATTTGCAGACCTGCTTTACTGCCTGTGAAGCGACTCCCTTGCAGGTGGAGAGCCGGGGGCTCTAACCATGATTCTTATGCCAGTCTTTGCACTTTGCCACCACCTGCGCTTAACCTGCTGCGCTACCGCCCGACTCCCTGCAAAGACTTTCATGCCAGAGCCTCTGAGGTCCCGGGTTCAATCCCCAGTACCACCATAAACCAAAACTGAGAAGTACTCTGGTCTCTCTCTCCCTTTTTTTTCTTAGAATAAAATTAATAAAATAATACATTTTTTAAAAAGAAAGGGGAGGGAAAATAGACAGGAAGAGAGAAAGACATGGTGCTTGAACACAGGTCCCTGCACACAGTAACATGTGTGTTCTATAGGCTGTGCTCCCAAGTTATATGCTAGTGCTGCCAATGCAATTCTGATAAGAGAATCAACGTAAAGCAGGTGAGTTCTTCTTCGAATAATAAAAGTCATTAATCCCTTTCAGTAGCTCAGTCCCTCTGGCCAAAGGAAATACTGCCCCCTGACAAGTTGTGGGAACTTCACCCTTTCTGGTCAGCACATTACATTGGCTGAACATGGCCACAGAGGTCGGCTTCTTTGTCAGCTGATTTTTATCTTCCAGTGAAGGGCCTTGCCACTAGCACATCGTCCTTGAACAGACAGAAAGAACTTAGGAGGATTATCTTATCCTAAGATGATCTGATGCCTCTCCAAATGAAACCGTACTTTTTAGACACTTTCGGTACCCCCTGGATGGTCTCTTGTCTCTGTCCACAACACACTTAGTAAATCTTTGTCAGAGGTATTACTGATACCATTTGGGAAAGCCGGCAGTAAGGTGGCTGAAGACTGAGCAGGAGTGTTTGTGGCACTGTTCTCTGAGAATTAGGTTTGAATGACTCTTGAGTGGACCCTTGAGTCCATGCCCACAGAGCAGGAGTTGTTGGAGGGATCCAAAGACGGCACTAGATGTCATGATTTCTATTTCCTGTTTTATGACTCTTCTACTATCTAACGTTATATCATACAGCAGGATGCTGTGTGATTTCCAAGACCAGGGATTCCATTAGGACACTACAGGATGAATGACTTTCCTTTTTCTATTATTATTTTAATGAAACAGAGATACAGAGTAAAACACGGAGAAAGAGAAAGACACCACACACTATTCTGCTCTCGCTTATGTTGGTACTGGGGATTGAACCTGAGACCTCAGAGCCTCAGGCATGAAAGTCTTTTGTAGAACCGTGATGCTGTCTCCCCTGTCCTAGATAGCTTTTCTTTGTTCTGTGGGATCTGGATGCTCTTTCCTTCATTCACAAGTTGGGAAGTTTATATTGGTGGTTGGTTTGTAAGGCCACAATGCCTGTTCACTGACGCTCTTATGGTCTCTCTGCATGGGCTTCCTTGGGCTTCCTGAAAGTATGGGCTAGATTCTAAGAGCAAGTATATTGAGAGAGGGAGCGAAAGAGTGAGACAGACACAGACATAGAGACAAGAGACAAAGAGGAGGTAGGAAATCTGGGGTAGATATTAAACAGCATCATTTCTGACACAAGTCTCACCTCGATTAAGGGAGGGGAAATAGACATATGCTTCCAGACCTCACCAGGATGATTTTGGACCTTGGTCCTTTCAAAGACCCCCCATACATTTGAGGTGGTTTTGTTGTTGTTTTGTTTTGTTTTTTGTTCTTGTTGTTCTTGTTTGTTTGTTTTGTATTTTAAATGTGCAGGATGCCATCTCTACTGGTCCTTGGACCTATCACTTGTCCCCCAGTCATGGGAAGGACACCAGAAATGCCTTTGCAGATCCAACCTTCCCTTGACCCTTTAGAGTCCTGTGAAGACTAAGTTGAAGTCAGCAAGACATCACTGAGGGCTTGGGAACAAGCAAAAGGACTAGTATGCAGGACAGAGCAGCACAGACCTGCTATATGTGGCTTCCCTGAGGCTCAGAGCAACTCTGAGGCCCCTGATGTTCACCTTCTCTTTCTACATGGTGGGAATAAACCTTGAACCCTACAAAAAAAAATGCTAGGAGTTGCTCCACTTAGGTCTCATTCTGCTGGGGAAACGAAAGGAGTTTTTCTTTGTTTTAATTGTTATCAGGGCTATAGCTGGGGTTTAGTGGCAGCACTATGATTCCACTGCTCCCAGCAATCTCTTTTCTTTTCTTTTTTTCCTTCCTTCCTCCCTTCCTTCCTTCCTTTCTTTTCTTCTTCTTCTTCTTCTTCTTCTTCTTATCCTTCTTCTTCTTCTCCTTCTTCTTCTTCTCCTTCTTCTTCTCCTTCTTCTTCTTCTTCTTCTTCTTCTTCTTCTTCTTCTTCTTCTTCTTCCTCTTCTTCTTCTTCTTCTTCTTCCTCTTCTTCTTCTTTTGATAGGATAGAAAGAGAGATTGAAAAGGAAGGGGGAGACAGGGAGGGAGAGAAAAAGATAGACACCTGCAGACCTGCTTCACTATTCATGAAGTCCCCCCCACCTCCCCCACAGGTGGGAAGCATAGGCTCAAACCTAGATCCTTGCATTTGGTAATATGAGCCCTCAATCAGGTGCCCCATCACCTAGCCCTGAGAAAGGAGTTTGGCCTCCTTCTCGTCTTTGGCCCTTCTCTTTCCCTCAAGCAGACTCTACCTCTTCCCATAATGATGCAGAAAAAAAAAAAATCACTCCTTACAGGGAAAGTCTGTCCCATTCTGTCTCACATCACCACCCTACATCTCAGGATTCAGTCTGAGCTTTTGACTACAGCAAGATCCTCATAACAGAAAGCAGTCCACCAGATAACCTTGACATGATTTGACTGAGTACTTCTTTTTTTTTTTAATTTTTATTTATAAAAAGGAAACACTGAAAAAAAAAAAGATAAGAAGGGTACAACTCCACACAACTCCCACCACCAGAACTCCATATCCCATCCCCTTCCCCTGATAGCTTTCCTATTTTTTATCTCTCTGGGAGCATGGACCCAGGGTAGTTATAGGGTGCAGAAGGTGGAAGGTCTGGCTTCTGTAATTGCTTTCCCGCTGAACATGGGCTTTGGCAAGTTGATCCATATTCCCAGCCCATCTCTCTCTTTCCCTAGTGGGGCAGGGTTCTGGGGAAGCGGGGCTCCAGGACACATTGGTGGGATCATCTGCCCAGGGAAGTTTGGTTGGCTTCATGTTAGCATCTGGAACCTGGTACTTCCTAAACAACAGGGGGATGTTTCTGTAGGGTCACTCTCAGTCCATTCATTTCCTCCCTGCCATCAGTGTTAGGGAGCTACCAGACAGCTGGTCTCATGGAGACCCAGACAACCACGCACACAGTCCTTAGAGCTGTGAATCTCATTTATGTCATTACCCAGAGGGTTTAGCTTATTCATCTCAACACCTGTATAGAGATAAATGATAGTGTCACAGTTTTCCTAAGAGCGAAGAAGTAGTGGGTTTCCTTTATTCCTTGACTGATATTTGTTTTTCTTATTTTTTTTTATTGCCATAGGGTTATCACTGGGACTTGGTGCCTGCATCATGTATCCACCTAATACAGTAGCCCTCTTTTTCTTTCTTTTTTTTTAATTGCTTGGACAGAGAGATATTGGGAGGGGAGGAAGAGATAGAGAGGGGGAAAGAGAGAGAGAGAGAGACACCTGCAGATCTGCTTCACAGTTCAGGAATCTTCCCCCATTGCAGGTCTCTACTCAAACCTGGGTCCTAGTACATGGCTCAGTGTGCTCCATCTGGTGTACCACCTCCAAGCTGGAGGCTTCTATGTTTAACACGTGTCTGTAGGAGATACCTAACCACTGTATTTGTTTGTGATGTTAAAGGTTGAAATCCAGGAGAGCCGGAACAAAGAAAACCTTTCTTGGGAGCTTTAAGAACACAGCTCTGGGTTACAACCACTCAGATGAGCCTTCATGCTTTCAAATCACTCAGGAATGGTAAGGGTTTACAAACAAAATGGAAAGAGAGGACAGTTCACATTCAAGTCTGCTGTGCAAATTAGGCAATAAGCCAATCCTCTCCCAATTGGTTCAGTCCTATATGCAAATTAAACGAGAGTTGCTAGAGCCATGATTGGTTGAGTTTCTAGCTTGGTGGTCTGTGACTGGTAGTTTGTTCCATTTTCTTCTGGGGGAGTGAATTGTATGGGGTCGGGGTTGGGTTGGGGATGGTCTTGATTTGTCTAGAGTGCTATCTTTGCAGTTACTTTTTTTTTTTTTTTTTTTACCGAGGCTTATATGACTCCGTTTTGCTTTGATTTTGTTTATTTCTTCCCAGTGACAATGTGCATCTCGAACTTCTGGTAAGTGGCTGCTGACTGCCAGGGATTCCAAGAACGTCTATTTCATAATCTACCACAATTCAGGAGTGCACTTTTTTTCCCCCCCGAATACCGGACAAGGTACATCTCTACACTCCAGAGGCCACAATGCTCACCTCATTCCTGGATGATATGGCCTTCTGTGATTACAGAATCTGTGCTGTTTTCTTGAGTTGGACTTTTTACGTTTACAATCCCAGGTGTTCACAGCAGCTCCTTGTCCTGGGATTCCGTGGAGAACAAATCTCTAAATCTCTAAATCTGACTCCAGTTTGGAAGGAAGTTCATTTGGATCCAGCATTCACCTCGAAGCAGCTAGGACTTTATCCAGTGTAGTATTTTCTTTTGCTGTGAATCAAATTAATTCCCCATTCTTGGCTAATCTCCTACCACACTGTGGGAAATTTAATTTTAGTTTAGTTTTTGTTGGAGGGAGTCCTTTTTCCTTCTCAGCATCACACATAAGTCTTAAGAAGCTCATGGGATGCTGAGCAAGTGAACAATGCTAGTTTTTTTGTTTGTTTATTTGTTTTGTTTTTGCTTTTTTTTTTTTTGCCTCCAGGGTTATCGCTGGGGCTCGGTGCCTGCAATATGAATCCACTACTTCTGTGGCTTTTTTTTTTTCATATATAGAATAGAGGGAAATTGAGAGGGGAGGAGAAGATAGAGAGAGGGAGACACCTGCAGACCTGCTTCACCAGTTGTGAAGCGACTCCCCCCACCCCACCCCACCCACACACACAGGTGAGGAGCCGGGGACTCGAACTGGGGTGGAGATCCTTGCGTAGGTCCTTATGCTTCATACCCTGTGAGCGTAACCTGGTGCACCACCACCTGGCCCCCTAACAATGTTTGTTTTCCATTCTCCTGAGTTGTTACTGATAGAATTACTAGTATCTATGCAGCCCCAGGTTCTACTTTGTGCCAGGACTGGAGATGCCAGTTCCCTGAGTCCAGCTAGCTATCTTAGATACATCACAAATCTCCTCTTTGCAGAAAAAGGAACTCTGTCCCGTTGCTGTGGGAATAAAAATTGACACAGTCCCTATGGAAAACAGTATGAAAAGTCCTCAAACAAATAGAAGTGGAAATGCCTTATGATCCAGCAGTACCACTCCTAGGCATACACAGGACATGAAAACTTTAATTTGAAGGTAAATGTGCACCCCTAGGTTCACAGCTGTTTTACTCACCATAGTCAAGGAGTGGAAACAACTTTAATGCCTATCAGCCTCCATTGGGTGAAATGTTAAAGTTCATATAACATAGAATGTTGGATGGTTTCACCGTATGTGGAATATAAAAAATCGAAACATAGGAACTTGCAAAAGGAAAACAAACAAACAAAAAAAAGCAGGGGGAGGGGGCGGTGGCGGGCAATGATGCACCCTGTTAAGCACACGTAATGCGAAGCACAAGGACCCGCTCAAGTACCTGGGATCAAGCCCCCGGCTCTCCATCTGCAGGAAGGTCACTTCACAAGTGGTGAGGCAGGTCTGCAGGTGTCTTTCTCTCTCCCTCTCTATCTTCCCCTCCTCTCTCAATTTCTCTCTGTCCTATCTTAAAAAAAAAATGGCCACAGGGACAGTGGATTTATAGTGCAGGCAGGAAGGCCCAGCAATAACACTGGAGAAAAAAAGGGGAAAAAAGTAGCCAATCTGTTTCCAACATTTTGTGAGAACTATGGTTGTTCTGTTTGGTGGGGAAGGGGATAAAGAACTTAAGGGGTGGTGTGAAACTTTGTACCTCTTTTATCTTATAGTCTTGTGAATCATTGCAAAATAATAAATAAGTTTTTCTTTTAAAAAGGACACAAAGGGAGTCAGGCGGTAGCGCAGTGGGTTAAGCGCACGGTAGCGCAAAGTGCAAGGACCAGAGAAAGGATCCCGGTTTGAGCCCCTGGCTCCCCACCTGCAGGGGAGTCGCTTCACAGGTGGTGAAGCAGGTCTGCAGGTGTCTGTCTTTCTCTTCCCCTCTCTCCATTTCTCTCTGTCCTATCCAACAACAATGATGACATCAATAATAATAATGACTACAACAATAAAACAACAAGGACAACAAAAGGGAATAAATAAATAAATAAATAAATAAATAAATAAATATTTTTTTTAAAAAGGACACAAATAAGTCTCCTCTTTTTTTCAGGGAATGGGGCACAAATCCTGCCAAAATAAATAAATAAAAATAAACCCTGTCCTTTACTATGCACAAGATTCTATCACACCAGTCCTACCATATCTACCACCATCTCTTCAGTCAGTTTTGGGTTTGGAAAGAGAGAGAGAGAGAGAGAGAGAGGTGTCAAAAGAGATAGTTGAGAAGCCGCTTCTTTCACTCCTGAAGAAAGAGAACTCAAAGACCTATTACTTTCTTAGAATGAAGAGACATATGAAAATATTTATTAGATAGGACAGAGAGAAGTTAAAAGGGGGAAAAGGAGACAGAGAGGAAGAGAGAAAGACGCCTGCAGACCTGCTTCACTGCTCCTGAAGTGTCTCCCCTGCAGGTGGGGAACAGGGGATCAAACCAATATCCTTGCACAGTGTAACATGTGTACTCAATCAGCTACACCAATGCCTGGCCCCTTGGAACTGCTTCTCTCTCGGACTCCTGAGCGAGCCTGTGACTCGAACCTGTGACAGGGCAGAACTCACACACTGATGGCCATAGTGGATGCGTCAGGGCTGACATGCCATGGAATCAGGTCCCATGGAGTCACATTCTTGAAGCTAAAAATGGAAGCCTGGAATAATTTTTTTGTCTTTTTTTGCCACTCGGGTTGCTGTGCATGAACAACTTCACCATTCCTGACAGCCTTATTTTCCTTTTTTTCTAAAAATTAGTTAATGAGGGGGCCAGACAGTGGCCCACCAGGTTAAATGCACATAGCACAAAGTACAAGGACCCACTCCAGGATCCCAGTTCCAGCCCCCGGCTCCCTACCTTTGATGAAGGGTGTCGTTTGCTTTGAAAGCAGTGGAGTAGATCTGCAGGTGTTTATTTTTCTCTTTACCTCTCTGTCTTCCCCATCTCTCTCAATTTCTCTCTGTCCTATCCAATAATTTTAAAAAGGCCACCAGAAGCAGTGGACTCATAGTGCCGGCACTGAGCACCAGTGAAAACCCTGGAGACAAAATAATAATAATAATTTATGATAGAAACTAAGGAAAACAGAGAGAAAGAGAGTCTACAGTCATGCTACCCTGATCAACACCTGATCTCATCTGGGAGAAACTGCATCTTGGCTCTGTCTCTTAGAAGGCTCCACCCCTCCCTCTCCCCTACAGGTGGGGAGTGGGGACTTGAACCCTGTACATCTGAATGGTAATACCAGGTGTGCCACCGCACAACCCCTTTTGGGAGTCATCTTAAAACCATAAGAGTAGACTTTACGTCAAGAAGTGTGGGGACTGGGTCCCAGCCAGTGGCATACGCTACAGACCATGGATGTCACCATGCACTAGGACCAGGTCTCAAGCCCCCAGTCCCCACCTGCAGGGTGGAAGTTTCACAGGCAGTGGGGAAGAGCTGTAGGTATCTCTTTCTCTCTCCCTTCCCCTTACCTTTCAATGTTTCTATCTAAAAAATAAATAAGTAAATAAATAACAAAAGTTTGTTGTTGTTTTTTTTAATGTGAAGACCAACTTACTTATAGCTCAGTGGTAGGGAGGGTACATGCCTTGCACCTGTGAGGCATCAGCCTTATATTGAAACCAAAGCAGATACACAGATCAGTGGAACAGAATTGAAAACCCAGAAATAAGGCCCCACATCTATGGGCAACTCTTTTTTTTGACCAAGGGGTCCAAAATATTAAATGGAAGAAGGAGAGTTTCTGGCCAGCTGGTGGCACACCTGGTTAAGCACACCCATTACAGTGTTCAAGGACCTGGGTTCAAGCCCTTGGTCCCCACCTGCAGGGGGGAAAGCTTCACAAGTGTTGAAGCAGGGCTGCAGGTGTCTCTCTCCCTCTCTCTATTTATCCCTCCCCTCTGAATTTCTATCTATACCCAATAATAAATAAGTTTAAAGTTTTTTTTTTTAAGGAGGGTGTCTTCAACAAATGGTGCTGAGAAAACTGGGTTGAAACACGCAGATGAATGACACTGGATCATCCCACATGACCTCACACAAAAGTCAACTCCAAGTGTGTTGTTTTCGATGGGTTATGTTGTTTTTGCCGGGCTGGCTTCACGGCCGGGTAACAGACGACCAGAGATTCATGGTTGAGCTGTAGGCAGTATCTCTTTATTCATGCAGGACGCAGCACAATCTAAGACGAGCTAAGTTAAACTCAAAGTACAGTACCGTAAAACTCACAATGCTGTCTTTATATATACTTGCCAAGTAAGGTGGAAACAGGATGTGATATAGAGAGGGTGGAGAGAAAAGTGACTGGTGAAAATCAGAGTGTGACAAAGAGGGGGCAGATTAGGCGAGAATCCTATCACTGAACCACAAATGCCCTGGAGGGAGGGTGGAACTTGTTAACAGTGGTTATGTAAATAGAAATGAAGTGGTTATGTAAATAGAATAGTGTTAAGCAGGGGGGATTTAAACCAAATGAAACAGAAGGGGTCTCATGCATACCAACACAAGTGGATCAAACACAGGGACTTATTACACTCCTTGGGTCTTATGAGGATGTGAGCTTGCTTTGTTCCAGGCAATTGGGGGCACATTTTGGCACTTGCATTGAGTGAGTCCTAACTGAAACAATTTGGAATTCCTGGCTGGTGCCATGGGGTACAGAATATGTTTTGGGGGAGTCGGGCAGTAGCGCAGCGGGTTAAGCACACGTGGCGCAAAGTGCAAGGACCCGTGTAAGGATCCTGGTTCGAGCCTCCCCCCGCCCATGCTCCCCACCTGCAGGGGAGTCACTTCACAGGCAGTGAAACAGGTCTGCAGGTGTCTATCTTTCTCTCCCCCTCTCTGTCTTCCCCTCCTCTCTCCATTTCTCTCTGTCCTATCTAACAATGACGACAACAACAACAATGAAAAAAAAAAAAAGAATATGTTTTGGAACACGGCTCCCAAAGTGCATAACCCCTGACTTGTCAAATACGTAGAAACAAAGCACAGTTCAAATCTCAGTGATTTATTTTTTATTTTTTTTCCTTACATGATATTTACTTGGATTCACTAGGGGGGAAAAATAGGACACTTTATTAATTTGACCCAGCCTGACTGTTTTTAAACTATGAAGTCAGGGACCAGTTGACAGATTCCAGACAGAAATGAATGCAGTCACGTCACCACTGCCTTGGCCACATTGTTGACTTCCTGTCCCTGTTATAATGGCTTCTTTCTCTTGCCAAGGGTCCACCTTGTCCTTGGGGAAAATTGATGTCTGAGCTTGATTTTTCCATTACCTAGCTGTGTGCTTTTGGATGACATATCTCATCTATGTGTTTTGTTTTGTTTTCCCCTCCAGGGTCATTGCTGGGTTTTGGTGCCTGCACCATGAATCCACCATGCTCCTGGACACTATTTGTTTTTCCTTTTTAGCTGTCCTTTTTTTATTATTGTTGTTATGGTTATTATTATTGTTGGTGATGATGACATTGTTGTTGGATAGGACAGAGAGAAATGGAGAGAGGAGGGGAAGACAGAGAGGAGGCAAGAATGACAGATACCTGCAGATCTGCTTCACCTCCTGTGAAAGGACCCTTCCTGCAGGTGGGGAGCTGGGAGCTCAAAACAGGATTCTTAAGCTGGTCCTTGCAGTTTGTGCCATGTGCTCTTAACCCGCCACACTACCGCCTGATCCCCTCATCTATATGTCTTTTTTCCCCCTTTTGTTGCCCTTGCTTTATTATTATTGTTGTTGTTGTTATTGATGTCGTTGTTGTTGGATAGGACAGAGAAATGGAGAGGAGGGGATGACAGAGAGGGGGAGAGAAAGATAGACACCTGCAGACCTGCTTCACCACCTGTGAAGCGACGCCCCCTGCAGGTGGGGAGCCAGGGCTGGAAGCAGGATCCTTATGCTGGTGGTCTTTGCGCTTTGCGCCACGTGCGCTTAACCCACTGCGCCACCGCCCAACTCCCCATCTATATGTCTTAAAGGTTCAAAACCTGAAAATGAAGCAGGAAGAAATGTTACACCCATATTATTTTATTTATTTATTTTTTATTGCCAGAAGGGTTGTCGCTGGGACTGCACAAGGAGTCCACTACTTCTGTCAGTCTTTTTTTGTTTTTTTTTTTAAATAAAAACATAGAAAATAAGAGGGAACTGGAAACCAAGGAGGAGAGAGGGAGAGGGAGAGGAAAAGAGATAGGGAGAGGGAGAGGAAAAGAGATAGGGAGAGGGAGAGGGAGAGGAAAAGAGATGGAAAGGGAGAGGGAGAGGGAGAAAGAGAGGAAAAGAGATAGGGAGAAGAAGAGGGAGAAGGAGAGGGAGAGGGAGAGGGAGAGGGAGAGGGAGAGGGAGAGGGAGAGGGAGAGGGAGAGAGAGAGAGAGAGAGAGAAGAAAGGCAAAGAGGCTACAGCACCAAAGTTTCCTCCGGTGTGGTGGGACTGGATTTGAACCCAGGTTGTGCACAGGACACAGCAGGCATGGTATTCAGATGAGCTACTTTTTCTCTCTCATTTGCTCATTTCTTAAATGACTTGCCTGGCTAAATGTTCACTTGAGTTCATGACACCTTCATGATTCCATGATATCACCATTTTATATTTATTAATGAAGAGGTACCTAGCACAAACTGACTTTAACCACACAGCTTTCCTGAAAGGTACACTGTAGTCCCTGTTGTTGTCTCTTTTGCATGTTTTTCGATAGGGACAGAGAGGCAGCAAGCCAGAGCAGGAGTGAAAGAGACTGCAGCATGAAGTGTCCTTCAATGTGGCGGAGGCCAGCCTTGAGCCTGGGTCTTGTGCTTGGCAAAGCAACACACTATCCAAAATGAGTTTCAGTTCCTTACTTTTGCGGTGACGATTTTCTTCAAGTTAGGACATGTCTCGAAGGACTCTCATTGTCAATGGTGAATTGTTCTCCATTCACGTTAGAACACTTTCTAATTCTGTTAAGTTTCTTCTGCCTATATGCAAGACATTTTCCTGTTTGTGCTTTCAGGCAAGCATCACAGATGTCACTATAATAGGGAAGCATGTAAATATAACAAGTATGTTAAGTGGACCACCACTTTCTTTTCCTTTTTCAAATTTATTTATTTTTTATTTTATTGCCACCACGGTTATCCCTGGGGCTTGGTGCCTGCACTACAAATCCAGTGCTTCTGGTGGCCATTTTTCTTTCCTTTAAAAATTTTTTTTCCTTCTATTTTATTTAACAGAACAAAGAGAAATTGAGAGGAGAGGGAAGATAGTGAAGGAGAGAGAAAGATAGACACCTGCAGACCTGCTTCACAAGTCATTAAGCTTCCCTCCCCTATAGGTGAGGGACTGGGGCTCAAACCCGGCTCCTTGTGTATGGTGTTATGTAAGCTTAACGGGTGTGATGCACCGTCCAGTCCCCAGTTTGTATCAGGATAACCCCTGGCAACTGGGCTTAGATTCATGCTCAGAACCACATTCAATGAATCTCAGTTGCTCAGTTTGTGTTGTTTATTTATTTGCTAATTACTCTGAAAACAAGTAAAATGCCCCCTTAGGACTCAACCAAAGTATATATTTTTTCTCCAGCCACATATAAAACGATAAATCACATTGTTTCCAACCACCCAAAAAAGCTCAATGGTAAACAGACAGCAACAAAGGTCGGGGGTGTATCCTCTCTTCTACTGAGTCCAGGGAGACTTCTAAATCAGCCAGGGCTAGATCTTTAGTTTTCTGAGAGGTATTCTAAAGATTTATTTGCTTTACGGGGGTTGGGCAGTAGTGCATCTAGTTAAGCGCACATAGTACAAAGCATAAGAACCCACACAAGGTGGTCCGGGAGGTGGCGCAGTGATAAAGTTTTGGACTCTCAAACATGAGTTCCTGAGTTCGATCCCTGGCAGCACATGTGCCAGAGTGATATCTGGTTCTTTCTTCCTCCTCCTATCTTTCTCATTAATAAATAAATAAAATCTTAAAAAAAAAAAAAAAGAACCCACACAAGGATCCTTGTTCCAGCCCCGGTTCCCCACCTGCAGGGGGGGGGGGGGTCTCTTCACAAGAAGTGAAGTAGGTCTACAGGTGTCTATCTTTCTCTCCCCCTCTCTATCTTCCCCTCCTTCTTCTTCTAGCATTTGCCCTTCTTCCGTAGCCAGTCAATAGCGTCAGGTTGAGCCTGATGTAAAGTTTCGAGACCTCCTTTGAATCTGGAGAGGTGGCAATCGTTGACTATGTGGGTCATAGTCTGTCTGTAGCCGTAGGGGCAGTTCGGGTCGTCTCTGGCTCCCCAGCGATGGAACATAGCGGCGCACCGGCCATGGCCTGTTCGAGAGCGATTGAGGAGGGCCCAATCATAACGTGCTAGGTCAAAGCTGGGTTGACACTTGCAGGGGTCTGTGATGAGGTGTTTGTTCTTTACCTCAGCTGACTGCCAACTCTGTTTCCAAGAGACTGGAACAGAGAAGTTCAGTGTAGGCGTAGGGGACCAGATTGGGTGACGAGACATCAAGCGTTGGACAGGGTGGGCGAAGATATCCGCGTATATTGGCAGGTCGGGTCGAGCGTAGACGTGGGAAATGAACTTAGATGATGCCGCATCCCGACGAATATCTGGCAGGGCGATGTTGCTAAGAACTGGCAGCCATGGAACCGGGGTGGAACGGATGGTTCCAGAAATTATCCTCATGGAGGAATATAATTTGGAATCGACCAAGTGGACATGGGGGCTACGGAACCATACTGGGGCACAGTATTCTGCAGTGGAATAGCATAATGCCAGAGATGATGATCGTAGTGTGGAAGCGCTCGCGCCCCATGAGGAGCTGGCCAGTCTTGCAATGATGTTATTCCTCGCGCCCACCTTTGCTGCAGTTTTTATGAGATGTTCTTCCCCTCCTTTCGGGGTGTCTCCCTCCTTCTCTGGCATGGTGTCCTCCAGGGGAAAGGTAACGGGCTGGTTCTTTCTCGCTCACGACAGGGGTGACATGAAGTAAAAGACACCAGGGGACTCTTAGTGTGAATCTAGAATCTGAGTCCTTAGAGTCCCAGAATCCTAGAGTCCGTTTATTAGCAAAGTGGACATGAGTTAAATAGAAAAGCAATGGAGGTAATTATTGTTGCAATATGACAGAAATTACAGGTTTCTTAACAGTCAGCATGCCCCTAAGGTAGGGGGTTGGTATGACAGGAATTGATGAGATACAAGACAGTTATTTTCCATAACACAAGCAACTTAATTATCCAAAGGTATTTGAGAGAAGCATAGGGGTTAAACCCGTAGGGTGAGACAGAGAGAAGATGGATATCAAAAGGCCATATAGTTTGGCATTTCTCTTGTCTGGGGTCTGAGGTTTGTGATGAAGTGTGTGATAAGGTGTGTTCTTCTGTGATCAGAAGGTGACTTTGAATGAGTGAATCTGCGGCCATGTGGCCTGCAGTTAATGGAGGGAAGTACTGGGGTATCTGTGGGCCTGAGAGTCAAGAAGGAAAGAACCAAGTCTGAGTTTCCCCCCTTATGCTCACCTCGGTTGAGAGAGACTTACCAAGAGGTTATCTTCTCAGACCTCCATCCAAAGATGGGGGTGGTTCTCCCTAAGCTCTATCAGGCTCACACATGTTCCCAACACCCTCCTGTTTCAATTTATCTCTGTCCTATCCAATAAAAACAAGGGGGAAAATGGCTACCAGGAGCAGTGGATTCATAGTGCCCTTACCAAGCCCCAACCATAACCCTGGAGACAAAAAAAAAAAAAAAAAGTATTTGCTTTCTGACAGGAGATAAGTAGTTGCTGTCAGTGATGAGGTTACGAGAGTAACGGCTGAATCCAGAAGTGGAGGTGTCCTTTAGTTGGGGCAGGTTGCCCCACTTTTGACCCTATTTCCTGGAAGAGAGTAATCCAGGTTGTTTACTAATAAAGAAATAAGCCAGTTGAGATTTGTAAAACATTTACTTGTGGCCATGTTGCTTGGGATTGTCAAAAGCTGAAAATCACCTCAGCCTTGGGGGCTGGTGAAATAGGCTGTGGTACACTCATGCAACGGAATACTAAGCGGCCAGTGCTATAAGAGTGAAGGTGCTGTGGACAGGTGGTGGTCCACCTGCTTAAGTACACACACTGCAGTGCACAGGGGCCTGGGTTCAGGCCCCTTGTCCCCCACCTACAGGGGGACACTTCAGGGGTGGTGAAGCAGGGCAGCTAGTGTCTGTCTCTCTCCCTATCTCCCCCTTCCCTCTCAATTTCTCTCTGTCTCCATCCAATAATAAATAGATAGATAAATAAAAATTTTCAAAAGAATAAAGGTGCTGTTTGTGAAGACCTCCTTCTGAATGTGCGACCAAGGCTTTAACATTTGACCCTGCACATCAATAATGTGGAAACATAAAATCAGAAACACACGAAACTGGTATCGTAGTTTGCCTCCAGAGAGGCAATCTCTTTATTGTGTGTGTGTGTGTGTGTGTTTCTTTTTCATTTATTTATGTTTTAATTGCCACCAGCGTTATTGAAGGGGCTCAGTGTCTGCATAACAAATCCACTGCTCCCAACACCCATTTCTTCTTCTTCTTCCTCTTCTTCTTCTCCTTCTCCTTCTCCTTCTCCTCCTTCTTCTTCTCCTTCTCCTCCTTCTTCTCCTTCTCCTTCTCCTTCTTCTTCTCCTTCTTCTTCTTCTTCTTCTTCTTCCTCTTCTTCTTCTCCTTCTTCTTCTCCTTCTTCTTCTTCCTTCTTCTTCTTCCTTCTTCTTCTCCTCCTCCTCCTTTTTCTCCTCCTCCTTCTTCTCCTTCTTTTTACTGATTTAATAATGATCAAGAAGACTACAGGATAAGAAGGGTACAATTCCCATCACTAGAGTTCCATAACCCATCCCCTCCATTGGAAACTTTCCTGTTCTTTATCCCTTTGGGAGCATGGACCCAGGGTCATGATGGGGTGCAGAAGGTGGAAGGTCTGGTTGTAATTGCGTCTCTGCTGGACATAGGCATTGGCACGTCGATCCATACTTCCTGCATGTTTCTATCTTTCCCTATTATCTTTATGTATTTGACAGAGGCAGAAATTGAGAGGAAAAGGGGAGATAGAAAGAGAGACAGAGAGACCCCTACAGCACTGCTTTACCACTTGTAAAGCTTTCCCTCTGCAGGTGGGGTCCAGAGACTGCATTTGGATCCTTGTGTATCGTAACATGTGTGCTCAGCTAGGTGTGCCACCACCTGGCCCCTAGAGGTAATCTCTTATTTCTCTTCCTCACTTTATCCTTCCCTCCCTCCCTCCCTCCATCATCATCATCATTTTAGCACTGAAGCTTCATGTATGCATGAATGCACTTCTCCCCGACTGACTTCTTCATTCTTTCTATTTCAAAATATGGAGAAACACAGAGAGGGAGAACCATCACAGCACTGGAGCATCCCCCAGTGCCATGGTGCTTTCACATTGTTATCAGGGCTAGTTACATGCATGGCAAGGCAGACCATCCCAGGTGAGTTATTTCCTGACCCCATGCTCTCTTTTCTTTCTTTCTTTCTTTCTTTCTTTCTTTCTTTCTTTTTCCCACCAGGGTTATTGCTGGTGTTTGATGCTAGCACTATGAATCTACTGATCCTGGTGGTCACTTTTTTTTCTCTTCCTATTTTATTAGAACAGGGAAAAACTGAGAGGGGAAGAGGAAATAGAGAGGGAGAGACAGAGAGATACCTGCAGACCTGCTTCGCTGTTCATGATGTTTTCCCCCTGCAGGTGGGAAGCGGAGGCTTGAACCCAGATCCTTGTGCATGGTTTCTTCTAGCATTTGCCCTTCTTCCGTAGCCAGTCAACAGCGTCAGGTTGAGCCTGATGTAAAGTTTCGAGACCTCCTTTGAATCTGGAGAGGTGGCAGTCGTTGACTATGTGGGTCATAGTCTGTCTGGAGCCGCAGGGGCAGTTCGGGTCGTCTCTGGCTCCCCAGCGATGGAACATAGCGGTGCACTGGCCATGGCCTGTTCAATAGCAATTGAGGAGGGCCCAGTCATAACGTGCTAGGTCAAAGCCGGGTTGACGCTTGCAGGGGTCTGTGATGAGGTGTTTGTTCTTTACCTCAGCTGACTGCCAACTCTGTTTCCAAGAGACTGGAACAGAGAAGTTCAGTGTAGGCGTAGGGGACCAGATTGGATGATGAGACATCAAGCGTTGGACAGGGTGGGCGAAGATATCCCCATATATTGGCAGGTCCAGTCGAGCGTAGACGTGGGAAATGAACTTAGATGATGCCGCATCCCGACGAATATCTGGCGGGGTGATGTTGCTAAGAACTGGCAGCCATGGAACCGGGGTGGAACAGATGGTTCCAGAAATTATCCTCATGGAGGAATATAATTTGGAATCGACCAAGTAGACATGGGGGCTATGGAACCATACTGGGGCACAGTATTCTGCAGTGGAATAGCATAATGCCAGAGATGATGATCGTAGTGTGGAAGCGCTCGCGCCCCATGAGGAGCTGGCCAGTCTTGCAATGATGTTATTCCTCGCGCCCACCTTTGCTGCAGTTTTTATGAGATGTTCGTGAAATGACAGGGTGTGATCGAGAGTAACGCCAAGATAGACTGGCTGGGCTTCATGCCAGATTCTCGTATCGCCAAGCTGCACATTAAGCTCACGTGAGGCCGAGGCATGGTGTAGATGGAAAACAGATGATACCGTTTTTGCAGTGCTAGGGATTAGTCGCCATTTTTTACAGTAATCAGATATCAGAGACATGTCTTTCATGAGTGTTTCCTCGAGGATGTCGAACTTTGATGCCTGAGTTGCACAGCAGATGTCATCGGCATAGATGAACTTCCTTGAAAAAGTTTATGGGAGGTCATTGATATAAATATTGGATAGCGTAGGAGCCAGAACAGAGCCCTGAGGGAGGCCACTTGAGACAAGTCTCCATCTGCTAGACTTGTCACCCAGATGCACCTGGAATCTTCTGTTTTGGAGAAGAAACGATATATTGTTGGCCACCCATGGAGGCAGACATCTTGAGATCTTGATTAGGAGACAACAGTGCCAAACAGTGTCATAGGCTGCTGTGAGATCAACAAAGACAGCACCCGTCTTTAAATTCTTCTGGAATCCATTCTCAATGTAAGTTGAGAGGGCCAGGGCTTGTTCGCAGGTAGATCTTCCTGGGCGGAAACCAGCTTGGTAATGTATATACTCAACCAGGTGTGCCACCACCACCTCCCATGTTTGCTTTTGCTGTGGTAATATGCCTTTCCTAAATAGACATAATAATATTCTCCAATACTATCAATAATCAATAGTGTCTACATTATTCACTTTAACCATGCATAAAGACACACCCTAGTGATATCAAAATATAACCACAAGGGTGTGGAGCCATCATAACTACATCCATGTCTTCACCATCACCAGAAGAACACTGCACCCATTAGTTGACTTCCATACCACATGCTCCTTAACCACTAATGACCTTGATTTGCTTTCTGTCTATTAACTGGTCTATTCCAGGTACATGGTCCATGTGGACTCATGCAATATTTGTTCTGTCTCTAGTTTGTTTCACTATCCACCCATCCCCACCTCCACCCACCCCCTAGATGCTTTTGAAAAACAGTAATCTGCCAACTAGACAAATAGTGTTGTGAAATCCTCAACTGTCTTTCATGTTTTTAGAAACAAAACACAGACCTTGTGAAATGTGTGGACAGGCCTCAGATGAGATAGTCACCAGTCTCAGGTATTTCCCAGAAAAAAGCCCTAACTTTTGAAAGGTTACCTACCAGGGGCTGGTTGGTGATGTACTCGATTGAGTATACATGTTACCATGGGCAAGAACCCGGATTCAAGATCCTGCTTCCCACCTGCAGGGCGGGTTTCTAGGGTGGAAATCTTCACAAGCACTGAAGCAGGTCTACAGGTGTTTCTCTCTCTCTCTCTCTTCCTCTCTACCTTCTTCCCTTCCCCTCTCAAATTCTCTGTATCTATCCAAAATAAATAAATATGTTTCAACTTCAAAAAAAAAAAAGAGAGAAAGAGGAAGAAAAAAAGAAAGAAAGAAATATAGATTACCTTCTAGTTTGGCTTGCTTACACCCTCCTGGCTCAGAACACGAAGAGAAATAGTTCTCATTTTCTACGTCACTGCTCATACCATGTCAGGGTTCTAAGGGGAGATTGCTAGAGACCTTTACAGGATCAGGAAATACTTATTTTTGTTTCATCACTACTAAATTATGGCCTCCAAGACTATAAGATTATAGAGGCAGATTCCATATTGCACCCACCATCACAAATAGCTTTTCCAAAAGTATGTGTACATTTGTTTTGTGCTAGCCTTTCTCTTTCTTGAACATGCAGAGATCTTTTTTTTTTTTCTTTTCCCCCAGGTCTTGGTGCCAGCCCTATGTATCCACTCCTCCTCGTGGCCTTTTTTTTTTTTTTCCATTTTATTAGATAGGACACAGAGAAATTGAGGGAGGAGGGGGAGATAGGAAGGGAGAGAGAAAGATAAAAGAGAGAAAGCCTGGCCTGCAGACCTGCTTCTCGGCTTGTGAAATGTTCCTCTGCAGGTGAGGAGCTGGGAGCTTGAACTGGGATCCTTGAGTGGGTCTTTGCGCTTCAAACTGTGTGTGCTTAACTGGGTATGCCACTGCCCTCCCCCATTTTTCCCCTTATTTATTTATTTATAAAATGGAAACACTGACAAGATCATAGGATAAGAGGGGTACAATTTCCACCATCAGAGCTCCGTATCCCATCCCCTCTCCTGATAGCTTTCCTATTATTTAACCCCATGGGAGTATGGACCCGAGGTCATTATGGGATGCAGGAGGTGGAAGGTCTGGCTTCTGTAATTGCTTCCCCACTGAAAATGGGCGTTGGCAGGTTAATCCACACTCCCAGTCTGTCTCTCTGGCATTATGCTATTCCACTGCAGAATACTGTGCCCCAGTATTGTTCCGTAGCCCCCATGTCCACTTGGTCGATTCCAAATTATATTTCTCCATGAGGATAATTTCTGGAACCATCCGTTCCACCCCGGTTACATGGCTGCCAGTTCTTAGCAACATCGGGATGTGGCATCATCTAAGTTCATTTCCCACGTCTACGCTCGACCGGACCTGCCAATATACGCGGATATCTTCGCCCACCCTGTCCAACGCTTGACGTCTCGTCACCCAATCTGGTCCCCTATGCCTACACTGAACTTCTCTGTTCCAGACTCTTGGAAACAGAGTTGGCAGTCAGCTGAGGTAAAGAACAAACACCTCATCACAGACCCCTGCAAGCGTCAACCCAGCTTTGACCTAGCACGTTATGATTGGGCCCTCCTCAATCGCTATCGAACAGGCCATGGCCGGTGCGCCGCTATGTTCCATCGCTGTGGAGCCAGAGACGACCCGAACTGCCCCTGCGGCTCCAGACAGACTATGACCCACATAGTCAACAACTGCCACCTCTCCAGATTCAAAGGAGGTCTCAAAACTTTACATCAGGCGCAACCTGACGCTGTTGACTGGCTACGGAAAAAGGGCAAACGCTAGAAGAAGAAGTCTGTCTCTCTTTTTCCCTAGTGGGGTGGGGCTCTGAGGAAGTGGAGCTCCAGGACCCTCTTTTCTTTTTCTAATGCTATTTATTTATTTAATGGATAGCAACAAAGAGAAATTGAGGGGGGGGGATGGAGAGAGGGAAAGAGACAGAGAGACACCTGCAGCCTTGCTTTACCACTTGTGAAGCTTTTCTCCTGCAGGTAGGGACCAAGGGCTTGAACCTAGGTCCTCGTGCACAGTCATGTGAGCTCTTCACCAGGTGTGGCACTACCTGGCTCAGAGCATTTTCATTTCTGCAGCGGGGTCTCATGAATGTGTAATTCCACTACCTCCAGGCTGCCTTTTTTTATTCTTTTTTATTTCAGATTAAAAGACAGAGGCAGAAAGAGGAAGAGACACTGTGGCCCTGGAGTTGCCCCCAGTGCCACGGCACTACCATGTGGTGCTGGGATCCAAACATTTCTTTGTCCCTGGCAAGGCACATAACCTACCTGGCCAGTGGTCTTCTGTCCAACATTCAGAGATTTTTTTTTTTTTTAAGACATGGCCCATGAGCCACTCCCCCCAACACAAAAAGACCAAACATATATGACAAATGGGACAAGTAATATTGTTTCCTCCCACAAAACATGTATAAAAAGCCCTTCATTTAGTGGTCCGGGAGTTGGGATAATGGATAAAGGATTGGATTCTCAAACATGAGGTCCAGAGTTCAATCCCTGGCAGCACATGTACCAGAGTGATAGCTGGTTCTTTCTCTCTCTCTCTTTCTTCCTCCTCCTATCTTTCTCATTAATTAATAAATAAAATCTTTAAAAAAAAAAGCCCTTCATTTAAATGCCATTAACTGTAAACCCCATCAGTCTGTCCTAGGGCCTACATCTATTCAGACTTAGCATAGGAGTCTGGGTAACATTTGCATCCTTGTCAGTCTGAGCTCACTTTCTCCTGGTCACAGGTAAAAACATTCTAGGCTGCACTCATTTCAGAACTAGTCTTTCTCAAGTGGCAGAGTATGTTGACCCAGCCTCCCTTCAGAGAGTGGGGCAGGCTGCTCTACATTGAAGACAAGGTCCTTACAGGCCCACAAGAAGATTTCTGATGATGTCCCTGATGGAAGTGACTAGTGGTGGTGAAGAGAGGTATCAGTTAGAGGTCTAGGCCCATCATATTTATGTGGGAATCCAGCAGCACTTGGTACACCTGATTTGACAGCACCTAGGAAAGCACTGCTGCACCTGTGGATGTTAACACAACATTATCACATAGAGTAGTTAAAGGCTCCCCCCCCAATTCATTTCATATTTGTTAAGGATGCCTCCCCCCTAAGTGCTCAGGACACAAAAATAGACCGGACAATGTGTCTAGCCTCATAGGTTCTATATGCCAGGACTCAGAAGATAAAACAGTCAGCAAATGAGACGATCATTTTTAGATCATCTTTAGTGCTTTGGTGAAATTGGATAGAGAGCAGCTGGAGACTGAGCTTCTAGAGCAGAGGAAAGGACGCTTTTATCTGTTAATGGACATTTGGATATGTATAGCATCATTTGTGGGCCACAGAAAATGGTCAGCTTAAAAAGATAGCACTCAATGTTTGGGAGTTACTCTCTGCCCTAATCCAGCTATCTAGCCCTATTCCCAACTCTGACACTATCTTCACCAACAATATTTTTACTTAACCTGCATTTTGCTATCAGACTCAGGCAAAAAAATTTACTAAAGTTATGGGCTTCTACCCCCTAGTTTCATCTGCTCTATTTCTACCTTTGGGTTCTTGTTTATTAGACAATTTGTCCTGCTTTATGTCATACTGCCTTTTAATCACTAAGTTACAGATGCTACTAAGAGGTCATCCTGACTTCCCTGGGCAGACGATATCACCAGTGTGTACAATAGTCTCACCTCTCCGGAGCCCTATCCCACTAGGGAAAGATAGAAATAGCCTGCAACTGGGAGTATGGATCAACCTGTCAACACCCATGTTCAGCAGGGAAGCAATTACAGAAGCCAGACCTTCCATCTTCTGCACCCCATCATGACCCTGGGTCCATACTCCCAGAGGGATAAAGAATAGGAAAGCTATCAGGGGAGGGGATGGGATAAGGAGTTCTGGTGGTGGGAATTGTGTGGAGTTGTACCCTTCTTATCCTATGGTTCTTGTCAGTGTTTCCTTTTTATAAATAAAATTTTTTTAAAAAAATAGCCTGGGAGTATGGGTCTACTTGCCAATGTTCATGTCCAGTAGAGAAGCAATTACAGAAGCCAGACCTTCCATCTCCTGGACCCCATAAAGAATTTTGGTCCATGCTTTCAGAGAGGGATAAAGAATAGGACAACTTCCGGGACCGGGTGGTGGCACAGCTGGTTGAACACACATATTACAGTGCTCAAGGACCCGAGTTCGAGCCTCCGGTCTCCACCTGCAGAGGGAAATCTTTGCAAGTGGTGAAGCAAGGCTGCAGGTGTCTCTCTTTCTCTCTCCCTCTCTATTTCTGGCTGTCTCCATTCAATAAATAAAGATAATAAAAAAAATGAAAAAGAATAGGACAGCTTCCAATAGAGGGAATGGGACACAGAAATCTGGTGGTGGGGATTATGTAAAATTATACCTCTGTTATCTTACAATCTTGTTCATCATTATTAAATCACTGATAAATTTAAAAAAATATTAATCGCTCTGAATGTTGCCATGAGCAAAGCTCCTAGAATTATGGGATTTGATTCCTGCCTGTGATTGATTGCTTTGGCAGAGACAGACCAAATGATTTCTCGACCCTGTATAGTCTGTGGGTCAGGTGTTCCCCATCTCCCACTGTACAGAAAGGCTGAGGAAACCCTTCCTGGAGAGATGGGATCTGAGCTGGTAACTGAAGGGCAAAAGGAACGAATGGCATCAAAAGCAGGCAAAGGGAAAAGAGTGGAAAGCAACCTAAATGTCCATCAACAGATGACTGGCTAGAGAAGTTATGGGGTATATACTCCATGGAATACTACTCCGCAAAAAAAGAAAAAAAATGATACTGTGTTCGTTGGGATAAAATGGATGGAACTGGCAGTGATTATGTGCAGTGAAATAAGAGATGAAAGACAACTACCAGACAGTTTCACTCATATGTGGAATCTAGAGATCAAATACACATGAACTTGGGGGAAAAAAACACTCAGAAGCAAGTAAACTGTTTCGAAGACTTTTGAGAACTATAGTGGTTATCTTAGGGGATATAGAACTTTGGCAATGGGTGTGGTGTGGAACTATATAAACACTGTAATCTTTTAATTTTTTTATTGTTGTAGTTACTATTGTTTTTATTGATGTTGCTGTTGGATAGGGTAGAGAGAAATGGAGAGAGGAGGAGAAGACAGAGGGGGAGAGAAAGATAGACACCTGCAGACCTGCTTCACCGCTTGTGTAGCCACTCCCCTGCAGGTGGGGAGCTGGGAACTCGAACCCAGATCCGAGATCCTTACGCCTGTCCTTGCGCTTTGTGCCACCTGTGCTTAACCTGCTGCACTACCACCCGACTCCCTGTAATCTTATAATCTTATGATTCACTAATAATCACAAATGCAAATGAAAAAAAAAAAGCTGGCAAAGGGGAATGGAGACGTGGCTCAGTGTTAAGAGTGCATACTCTACATGTATGAGTTTGATACTTGGTATCAAGTATCACGGGTTTGATACTTGATATTACAACAAGGAAAGGAGGTGGGGAAAGAGCTGGGGAAGGGGCTTTGAGGAAGCAGCAAGTACAGGAATTGAGGGCTAAGTACAAGTGTGAGCTTGAGGCCACTCTGGCCTTTCACTGTGTCCTCAATCACAGGCTTGTGCTTCTATTTCCTCCTGTATCTTCTTTTATGTCCCATCCATACTTAGATCCAGGTCCAGCTCAGCTCTCAATAGTTCTTTATTCCTTCCCACAACACTGCATTTCTAGAGACTTTATTACATAGAGAGGGAGGAGCAGAGCATCATTCTGACACCTGTGATGCAGACGATTGAACTCAGGACCTCACGCCTGAGGGTACAGTGTTCTGGTCACTGCACAACATTCATTAGAGCCCTTGGTGGCATTGTGTACAAATCACCTTATTCACGCAAGGGAATATGGAGCTCTTCAAGAAGCCTGCCTGCTTCCATGAACTTCAGGGAGGAAGTGTAGCAACCAAGACCACTCCTGGAGGTCAGGGTGGGTAGGACACCCAGGATGACCATTTTAGGCCCTCTTCTTTTTTGTTGTTTTTTTTGTTGTTCTTGTTTTTTTTGCCACCAAGGTTATTGCTGGGGCTCAGTGCCAGCACTATGAATCCACTGCTCCCAGTGGCCATTCTCCCCCCCCCCTTTAAAAAAGATTTTATTTATTTATTAATGAGAGAGGATAAAGAAGCAGACATCACTCTGGTACATGTGCTGCCAGGGATCCAACTCAGGACCTCACAGTTGAGAGTCTAGTGCCTCGCCAAAACACTGTACCACCTCTCAGACCACTTTTTTCCCCCTTCTCTTTCTTTTTAATTTTTATTAGATAGCACAGAAAGAAATTGAGAGAGGACAGGGAGCTAGAGAGAAGGAGAGATAGACACCTGCAGACCTACTTCACCACTAGTGAAACATCCCCACTGCAGGTGGGGAGCGAGGGGGGGGGAGGGCTCAAACCTGGGTCCCTGTGCATAGGACTATGTCCTCTTAACAGGGTGCAACACTGCTGGGCCCTGGTCGTCTTCTATTCTTACATGTAAGCGACTCAAAGTCTTGTGATGCAGGAACAGTGAATGATTACTCAGGACTTGGGTCTAGTCTTAAGAGGTCTGGAGGACTGACACTGACCTATCATAGCCTGAAGAACTATGTGTCGTGCAGCACTCACCACTGGGATCTTTTATTAGTTAGTTACAAGGTACATAGCAGGAATTTCAAAATAGCTTAAACTAAGAAAAAGCAGAACGGTTTAAGACTGTAAAAGGTGTTTACAGGAACAAATGGAATAGAAAATTCTGCAAAGGCATCCCCATTAAGTCTCTTCCAACTAATCTTCATTTTTTTTTTTTAAAGCTACTCAAATTCAACAGTGTGTGTGTGTGTGTGGGGGGTTGTTTACCAACTTTAGTGACACCAATATGAATAGTTTTTTCTCATGACTTACTACCATCGAACCAGCGTCCAATCAGCATTATTTTGCTTTAAGTTCTCTCTTGGCTCACACCCCTGAGGGAAGGTCCACAGATTTACAGCTGCAATGATATTTCCTGAGCCACAACAGGGATCAGACTGGCTGTGGCCTTAGAGCTTTGGCTCTATTGACACTTACCTGTGTTTGGAAAGTTACAGATCTCTGCCAACCATGCAGAATAATTAGGCTGGGTTGTATAAACCTGTGGTGAGTACAAGCCTGGCATGCCGAGATACCTCCCCTGGAATGATTCCCTCCATTGTAATAGCATCATTGGGGTTTTTGTTGTTGTTTGTTTCGAGGGAGCCTGAACTTTTTGCATGCATTTCGCTGCTTTGGGCCACTTTTCTCTTTTTTTCCTCTCTCTCTCTTCCTTTCTTTTGCCTCCAGTGTTATCACTGAGGCTTGGTGCCTGCAATACAAATCCACTGTTCCTGGTGGCCATTTTTTCCATTTTTTTTTTTTATTGGATAGGAAAGAGAGAAATTGAGAGAGGAGATGAAGATAGAGAGGGGGAGAGAAAGATGGACACCTGAAGACTTGCTTTACTACCTGTGAAGCCACCCCTTTGTAGGTGGTGAGTTGGAGGCTTGAACCAGGACCCTTGTGCTTTGTGTGTGCACGCCTAACCCAGTATGCTACCACCCATTTTAGGCCACATTTCTATCCAGGTAGAGAGAGAGAAAGAGAGAGACTACAGCACTGACACTTCTTCCAGTACCATAGCACCTCTTTTGTGATGCCAGGGCTTGAACCTACCTTGCAAGCTCTCTCTCTCTCCTGCCCCATTAAAAAAAACCTTCCACAGATTGAACTTTGGGGCCAAATAGTCAAGGTTGGCTAGACTTGTGAACTTACATATATGAGTGAAAGGCTGTGGTGCAAAGGCATTTTTTACTAGCTATAAGTGGATTCTCAGGGATCAGAGAGAGCACACAGCTCTTCTTAAAATTGATGTTGTTCGGGAGTTGAGCTGTAGTGCAGCGGGTTAAGCATAGGTGGTGCAAAGCACAAGGACCGCCATAAGGATCCCGGTTTGAGCCCCCAGCTCCCCACCTACAGGGGTGTTGCTTCACAAGCGGTGAAGCAGGTCTGCAGGTATCTATCTTTCTCTCCCCCTCTGTCTTCCCCTCCTTTCTTCATTTCTCTCTGTCCTATCCAACAACCAACTACAACAACAATAATAACTACAACAATAAAACAAGGGCAACAAAAGGGAATAAATAATTGATGGCGTTCACAATCAAGATGAAACTGAATTCCACCTTGGTAAGAGTGGTGCTCATGTGTACAGAGCAAAGAAAAATGCAGTGATTCCCCAGAGTGATCAGGAGAAAGGTGGCTCGTGCCCATGGAAACAGCGGTACAGGTGAAGTAAAATTCCATGGCCATCTTCCTGCCAAGGTTGTTGGACACAGTCCATGTGATACTGTACCCACCAAGGGTTTAAACTGATTGGAAAGATAAATTAAAAAGTGAAGGTTTGTAAAAAAAAAAAAAAAAACTACTTCTGGCTATATCTTAAACAGTGAATTGAAGGCGACTTTACTATTAAACAGAAAGACAACTTCAAATTGTGTTCAAATCTAGTTTTATTAAAATTCTTGGGCAACTGGGGACCAGTACTAATTCTTTGACTACAACTGTGGGAAACCTTAGACATGAATTTGCCCTTCTGCTTTAGTGTGGGTTTGGGTCCAGGTGCTATCCTAAATCCTCTGTCCTTCCATCTCATTTGCCAAGTGGAAAAGTGTCATCAGTTTCTTTAACCTACAGAAATCTGTTATTTAGAGAACAGGAACTTATAAAGTCAAGACATAAAAAAAAAAATACAAACTCAGATTGAAAAAAAAATTTCAAATATGAAGAGGCTATAAAGCATATTAGAGACATATCTATATGTAACCCTATGCATAACCAGGTAAGCCTTGGATGTCTGTGGTTTCTGGTCTCTCTTTATTGCTAACTACAGTTCAGAGACAAAAGTGCTTCCAAAAAAAAAAAAATGACAAAAACAAACAAAAAGAAAATCTTCACTGAAGCTCCCCGTCTGGTACCAACAGAAATGAGAATAAAAGCAAATAAAAGTGCCTGGTAATGGCCTTTAAAATCACTAGCCTTTTTTTTTTTTTAATTCAGTGCAATTTTTCTTCTGCAGGAGCTGAAGGGTGGCAGGAATTATTTGTTTATTTAATTGACTTATAGGTAGCATTGGCCTTCCAATAATAGATCAAAGTGCTGGCTTTTTAAGTCAATGACTAGTTAGAAAGCTAGTGGGAGGTCTTTTTGCTCAACATAAAACTTTCCTGGGATTTAAAGTAAAACTTCAGAGGGTTTGGAGCTTCTTAGTTGTTCTCCAGCGATCCTGAAGTTGTCTGTAGGAAAATGGAAAAGAAAAGAAAAGAAAAAAAAAATCTGTGTGAGAATGTTTCTGAGAGATATTCTGCCTATTCTAAGCCAGCCTGTTTTGTTAGCAGGGCCTGCAGATTCAGCTATGGCAATGGAACCCAGCTATCTTGTTTCTGTGATAAGAATATCTCTTAGGAATCAGAAGGAAGATAACAAACAGAGCACAGCAATAACTTGAGAGAATTCTCTTCTAGTTTCTCTCAACAGTTGATTTTTTTTTTTTTTAAAGATCCAAGATCATTTTCTATCTCTGAGTGTAAGCACTGTCTGTCTCTGAACACGTCAATTGCTAAAGATTAAACCCCCGCCTCTCTCAACCCTCCCCCCGTGTGGCCAGTGTACTTTACCAGAGGAAGAAAAATGCCAGACCATATGTTTGTGGACTGGACTGCTCTATGATCTTTATTTATTCTCTTTTAAGAGAGCACATGTTCTTAATCTATTCTCACTTCTCTGTGGTCTAAACAGTAATGCCATTCAAAGGAAAAGCAAGTTAATCAAAGCAGGCATATTTCTTCGCTTATGTCATCTGAATAAGATCTGAATTTATCAAAAGTCACTTATGCAAGCTATTTTTGCTGCACACCATGTTATATTAATATTATATTATATAAATAGTATATTAATTATATTTATATTATATTAAGTAATTATAATATTATATTAGCAGGTAAATTAATATAGCTTTCCCTCCGTACTTCTCTCTTACCTTAAGGTAAGCCTTTTCTTTAGGAATGAGCATATACTTTTAAGTTTCTCATACAGTTTGCATCCAATTTAAGTTGTTTTTAGAAAATGAACATATGGTCTGCAGAGTTCAAGATAAAATCTACAACATAGCAAGACCTTTTTCCCAAGCTAAGGTTTGTCTCATACTTCAAGAATGCTTAAAAAATAAGATATCCAAATGAAACTTAAAATGTCAAAAAACAATGCCTATAATGTAATGTTGAAAGAGACAAATTATACTCACAAATGGAGTCCTCATTCCAAATTTGCTATGGAATGTCATGGTGACTTTATTTTTGTGCCCTGTTCTTTGATCAAAGGCATGGCATGTGTCAAAAGGCGGACTGTATAAGTGAAGGCTCACAGCAGGCTCTGTGTGGCTAATGTTTTCTACTCGATGTAAGCCAATGGAATCTAGAAAGCCAAGAGGGAAGCAGAGATAAAACTGAGTTGACAGTGGACCTGAAGTTGTGTAGTGGCCTGAGCACTAGACTTGAAGCTATAAGGTCTTGAGTTTGATCCCCGGTACTGCATGCACCAAAGGAAAAAAAAAAAGTTTAGGGCTGGGGAGACAACATAATGGTTATACAAAAGACTTTCATGCCTGAGACTCCAGGGCCCAAGGTTCAATACCCATCACCACCATAACCCAGAGCTGAGCAGTGCTCTAGTCTCTCTTTCACTGTCTCATTAAAATAAAATAAATGTTTTACAGAAAGTGTAGTTGACATCTGGGTACAGAAATTGTGTCTTGTCACCTTAAAAGGTTAAGTCATTTTGGCACATGCAGAATTAATAGAAGTGAGTTAGAATCGAGTTTTTTGAGATAAAGAGAATAATGGATAGGTACTCTGATCTTTCTCAAAGACTTGATGCTTGCTCTAAAATGACAAAGAAAAATAAAACCTCCAAACTCAGAGATGAAGAGAACAGTGGCAGGGGGTGGAGGCGGGAAGAAACCATGAGGGTTGAAGAGACAGCATAATAGTTATACACAAAACTTTTGTGCCCAAGGCTCAAGGTTCCAGGCTTAATCCCCAGCACTACCATAAGCCAGAGATGAGTAATGCTCTGTTGTCTTTTTTTTAAAATTAAAAACATTTTTAGGGAATCAGGCGGTAGAGCAGCGGGTTAAGCGCATGTGGTACAAAGCACAAGGATCAGCATTAAGGATCCTGGTTCGAGCCCCAGCTCCCCACCTGCAGGGGAGTCGCTTCACAGGTGGTGAAGCAGGTCTGCTGGTGTCTTATCTTTCTCTCCCCCTCTCTGTCTTCCCCTCCTCTCTCCATTTCTCTCTGTCCTATACAACACTACCACCACCAATAACAACAATAACAGATGCAACAATAAAACAAGAGTCACAAAAGGGAATAAATAAATATAAAAAAACCATTTTTAACTTATTTTTATTTATTTATTAGATAGAGACAGCCAGAAATTGAGAGGGAAGTGGGCAATAAAGAGGGAGAAAGGCAGAGAGACACCTGCAGTACTGCTTCATCACTCTCAAATCTTTCCCCTGGAAGTGGGGATTGAGGGCTCAAACCAGGGTCCTTGGGCACCGTGACATGTGCGCTCAACTAGGTGAGCCACCACTCGGTCCCCCTCTCTTTTCCTCTCATTAAAATATAAATAAATAAAATATTTATAAAAGAAAACATGAATGAAAATGTAAAACTTTCAAAATAGATTTACTGTTGGGATGGAAGAGACGAGATAAGTTATTTTCTAAACCACTCAAGAGGTCAGTCAAAAAATAAGCCAGTAAGCTAGGCTATAGGACAGTGAAGAAAGCATTGGATTCTCAAACATGAGGCCTCAAGTTTGATCCCTGGCACTGTATGTGCCAGTGATGTTCTGGTTGTGGCCCTCTTCCTCTCCCTCTCCCCCCACTCCCTCTCCTTCCCCCCCCCCCCACTCATTAATGGATACACAGATCTGGGGCTAGGTGGTGGAACACCTATCACCATGCACAAAGACCTGGGTTCAAGTCCCCAGTCGCCATCTGCATGAGATAAGCTACATGAGCAGTGAAGACCTGTACATAGCTCAATTTACACCTCTGGGATGGTTTCACAGATTTGCTTCTGGAAATACGAATGAAGTTGAGAGGCCCCCCCTCCCCCAAACACAAGAAGTGGTTTCAAATTTACTTTAGGAATCTCAAATCCTTTTTTTTTTTTTTTTATGAGTTATTGACATTGAACTGCAAAAGGTTGGGTTTTGAACTGTACTGGAGGACAGCAGGGGTGGGGAGGACCAGGGATGTGTACATGAGTCTGGGGACAGAAAATAGCCTGAGGGGCTCAGGGCCAAGCCCTCCCTCATAACTTTAGGGAAGGGTTAGTTTCCAGAGCTCAGAAAAGAGGAGGTACTGCTAGGACTTGAACCTATACTATACCCAGCAAGGCAGGTACCCCACTTGGTGAGTTAACTCTTCAGCTCCTGCAAGCCTTTCTGATCCCACAGCCAACTGTTTTCATAGCTTATGAGCTAAAACCCAGGGGTGGGCAAAAGTTCAACATTCCTAAGAAATATCTGCCCTTTGTACAGAGAATTATTTGCTTCTCTAATTCAGAGTGCACATACCATCCAGTGTGCTGGGTAATTCCATAAGCAGAGATCCTACAAAAACAACTCACCTAACTTTTTTTTTTCTTTGCCACCAAGTTTATTGCTGGGGCTTGGTGGTAGCACTATTAATCCACTGTTCCCAATGGCCATTTTTTCTTTTTCTTTTCTTTTTTCCTCCTTTTTATTTTACTTGATAGGACAGGAAGAAATTTAGAGAGGGGAGGGAGGGAGAGAGAAAGACAGACAGATACCTGCAGACCTGCTTCATGGCTTGTGAAGCTTCCGCCCTGCTGGTAGGGAGCAGGGGCTCAAACCTGGGTCCTTGTGTGTGGTAATATATGCACTCAACAACTCTATCAACCCTTACAGGAGGTTCTGAGGTTTATATCTGAGTCCTACTGTTAGAAATCCCACTATCATCATCTTCATTATTTAGTCTTTGCCTTTTCTCCTTATATTCATCACGTGGATTGCAGTCACAGCAATATTGGATGCTTCAAACACTTAATGTTTCAAACAGTTCTCCCTTCCTCTACCTGGTGCTAAACATCAAACAGATCAAGTCATTCCCAGATAAAACTCTGCTGACCGCAGACAGTTCTTCTTGGAGGCCTAACCTCACTTTACTTTCCTAGGACTGCCATCTCTGTCTCCCTTCTTCCCCAAGCTAGATTATGCCTTGAGTCTTCATTGTTTGCAAAGGTCTTTCTTTTTTTTTTGCCTCCAGGGTTATTGCTGGAGCTCAGTACCTGCACTACGAATCCACTACTCCTGGAGGCCATTTTTTCTTTCTTTCTTTCTTTCTTTCTTTCTTTCTTTCTTTCTTTCTTTTTTTTTTTTTTTGGATAAGAGAAAAACAGAGAGGAGGGAGACATAGAGAGACACCTGCAGACCTGCGTCATCTCTTGTGAGTTGTTCCCTTTGCAGGTGGGGAGTCAGAGGACTGAACCCGAATCCTCGCGCGGGCCCTTGGGCTTGGTACTATGTGTGCTTAACCAGGTGTGTCACTGCCCAGTCCTCCACTTAAATCTATTTCTTTCCCTTTATTTTCCATCCCTCCTCCTGCGTCTCTTAAAAAAAATAAAATGTTTGAAAATGTGTGTGGCTATTTTTGGCTCAGGACCCAGTACAGTGGAAAAGGTGTTGGACTCCCAAGAACAGGGTACCAAGTTTGATCCCCAGCTGCCCCATTAAATAGCAGGGGACCCCTGGCTTGCTCCATTCACTGTCTCACTTGACACCTCCTGTATGTGGCCTTGGGTTTTGAAGAATCTTAACAAAAGCTTAGCTAGCCTTCAAGGTCTAATCTCTCAGAGAAGGTCACTCCAGCTGAAAGCTATTGTTCTGAAAAGCTTTGGGCTGCATTGTGAGTGGTTCAAACAATAAGACTATTCTTGGAAATCTGTTGTGATATATATCAATCCTCAAATAGGAGTTTCCTGCTATTAAAAAACCTAGCATTTTTTCCCCACTAGGGAAACAGAGAGACAGGGTGGGAGTATGGATAGACCTGTCAATGCCCATGTTCAGCGGGGAAGCAATTTCAAAAGCCAGACCTTCCACCTTCTGCACCCCACAATGATCTTTGGTCCGTACTTCCAGAGGGTTAAAGAATAGGAAAGCTATCAGGGGAGGAGATGGGATACGGACGTCTGGTGGTGGGAATTGTGCGAAGTTGTACCCCTCTTATCCTATGGTTTTGTGAATGTTCCTTTTTATAAATAAAATTTTTTTAAAAAACTAGCACTTTTGTGTTAGGTGAGTATGTATGTGCTTGCATGTGTAGGAGGTATGGGAGGGGTAGAATGTCACTAAAATCTGACCTTTGTTACTGAATTGCATTCTTAAACTAAACAAACAAGTTGAGACTAAGTATCAAGGCCAATACTGGACTTTAAGACATCAGAAATAACTTGCTTTGCCAGGAAATGGTCTGAGTTCTTTCTTATTCAACTACTTAATTGTGGTACTGGGGCTTTGCTATACATGATTTCACCATCCCAGATTAACTTGCACTCTTTTACTATTTTAGGTAGACACACAGAGAGAGACGGACAGGCAGAGAAAGAGATGATACAGTAGTGGAGTTTTCCCTGAAGCTGTGGCACTCTCACGTGATACCAGTTATTGAATCTGGTTTCAGTCATGGTTCTGGCCCCAATATTTCATATTCTCAAAGTAGAATAACATCCCAGTGATGTTCCAGGTTGGTCTTGAAATTATGCTGCTTGGGTTCAAATCCTGGCTGCTGCCACTTAAAAGCTGAGTAACCTATTGTACCACAGTTCTCTAGGGAGAACAGGGGTAGACAGCATAATGGTTATGCAAAGAGATTCTCATACCTGTGGCTCCAAAGTCCCAGGTTCAATCCCTCGTACCATTATATACCAGAGCTGAGCAGTGCTCTGGTTTAAAAAAAAAAAAAAAAAAAGTAAAGGACTCTGGGGAGAGGATGGGCTTTCAGGTAGGTCCTGATCCCTGATGGTGGAGGAGGAACTAGGCTGGGGGTGAGAGTGTTTTGCAGAAAACTGAGAAATTTTATCCATGTATCAAAAGCTATATTTACTATCAACCATTAATCCCCCAATAAAAGGGGAGAAAAACATAAAAACTATATATATCCCATGTTTTACCAGAGGAATGCTCAGCTCTGGCTTATGGTGGTACTGAGGGTTGAATTTAGGACTTATGAGCCTCAACTATGGAAGTGCTTTGGATAACCATTATACTACCCCCCCACACACACACACAATTATATACTATTGGGCACTTAGAAAAGTCATGACACATTTTTGCCTTGAAAAAATACATCACTTTTCTGACAACCCATATTATATCATCTTTCTATGTACTGGCAATATTATCTAAGTGGGGAATAAAATTTACCTGATAAATATTTGTAAGTATCCCCTTTTAGGGACAAAAACATTAATCACTCCCTTTCCTGAAAAGCTTTTGGCTCTCTCATAGAGCATTTAGGGGAAAGAATGAAGTCACGCTTAAGATATTAATATGCTTCATAAATTTACCCTAAAAATACTCTTGTGTGTTATGTGAATTATAGAAGAACAGGAATTAGATAGCATTCCTTTTCATTTCCAGAGCAAACATTTCCTAACATCAAGGCTAACATTTCTATTTTGATCTCACTTATTACATGAACCTACTTACATAAATTCATATTGTATTCTAATATTCTAATGTTCTAAGACTTGGCAGGTAAATCACTTTCCCTGGGATGCTCATCTGCAAGCATGTGTTTTTAATAAGTGTTTCCAACCCAGATGCTGAGACTTAAAAAAAAAAACAACATATATATATCCAAGTCCCACTGCTTTTACGTCATTTCTCAAGTATTTGAAACCATGCCTCCATGATTCAAGCTCAACTGCACATGTGTAAGAAACTAATATTTCCTTCTTTATTTTTAAATATTTATTTTATTTATTTATTCCCTTTTGTTGACCTTGTTGTTTTATTTTTGTAGTTATTATTGTTGTTGTCATTGTTGGATAGGACAGAGAGAAATGGAGAGAGGAGGGGAAGACAGAGAGGAGAAGAGAAAGACAGACACCTGCAGACCTGCTTCACCACCTGTGAAGCGACTCCCCTCCAGGTGGGGAGCCGGGGTTTGAACCGGGATCCTTATGCCGGTCCTTGTGCTTTGCGCCACCTGCGCTTAACCCGCTGCGCTACAGCCCGACTCCCAAGAAACTAATATTTAAGATGGGAAAAACACCAAACCTCCACTTGCCTTTAGAAGAGGGTATTATGGGGGCTGAGAGATAGCATAATGGTTATGCAAAAAGCCTTTCATGCCTGAGCCATCAAAGGTCCCAGGTTCAGTTCCCTGCTCCACTATAAGCCAGAGCTGAGCAGTGTTCTGGTGAAAAATAAAAAATTTTTTAAAAAAAGAGAAAAGAAGGAAAGGGAGTGTATCATAGGCCAGTGATGGTGCACCCAATTGTGTACACACATATGCTCAAGGACTCAGGTTCGAATCCCCACTCCCCACCAGAACAGGAGAAGTTTCACAAGCAGTGCTGCAGATCTCTTTGGATCTCTCTCCCTCTCACCCCTTCCTCTCTCAATTTCTCTCTGTCCCATCAAAATAAACACACTTTTAAAAATAGTCTTAAAAGAATGATATATACATATATTTAGAAAGGGGTATGAGATGTTACCATTGATGTAGGCACACTGGTTTTCCCTCAAGATCCTTTCAGACTTCTTGGTCATCTCATTGGATTTTTTGTCAGGCCAGGCAAATAATGTCTCCTTCAGATTTCCCTGCAGCATCTTCAGAAAGCAGTGGGAGTCTGTGTGGTCATGGATGCTGCTACATATACACAAGAGGACAACGAACTCAGTAGATGGTCCAGTACCCAGATGTGCAGCTAAGTCTGCCTCCAAGCTCTATTTTGAAGTGAACAGAAATTATCTGCATTTGTGAACTGCCTTTATAACTCCCAATTTGGAGACTTGGGATCTTTGCTCCCAGGTCCAAATTAATTTACACTGAGTTTCAAAATACCATCAGTTTGTAATCCAAGGTTCTACAGGGCAAAGTCAAAAAACATCCTCAATCTCAAATGGATAGAAGGGATTCACTTTGATATGAACAACTACAGAACAGTAAATTTTTTAATATTTATTTTCCCTTTTTGTTGCCCCCCTTTGTTGTTGTAGTAGTTATTGTTGTTGTTACTGATGTTGTTGTTGTTAGATAGGGCAGAGAGAAATGGAGAGAGGAGGGAAAGACGGGGGGGGGGGGGGGGACACACCTACAGACCTGATTCACTGCCTGCGAAGCAACTCCCCTACAGGTGGGAGCTAGGGGCTCGAACTGGGATCCTTATGCCAGTCCTTGCGCTTTGCACCACCTGTGCTTAACCTGCTGCGCTATCAACCAACTCCCCAGAATAGTTAAATTTTTTAGACTTCATACTACTACTTCGATAACAACAACACACAGAGGAACATTTTTTCTAAAAATATTTATTTATTTATTTATTCCCTTTTGTTGCCCTTGTTTTTTTATTGGGGAGCCAGGGGCTCGAACTGGGATCCTTACGCTGGTCCTTGCGCTTTGCGCCACCTGTGCTTAACCCGCTGCGTGACCGCCCGACTCCCACAAAGAAACTTTTTTTTCTACTCCAAGATAAAGCTTTTAACAGTTCAATTAAGCTGTGTTTAAACTTGATTTTATAACTATGTTAGGGAAGTTTTAGGACGGCTAGAGATAATCACCAATAATAATTGTGCTGAGGGTGAGGCAGTGGTATACCTAGTTAAGGGCACACATTAGCATGTGAAAAGGAACAGCGTTCAAACCTCCATTCCCCATTTACAGGGGGGAAGCTACAGGAGTGGTGAAGCAGGCGTCTCTCTTTCTCTCTCCCATCCTTCCCTCTCAATTTCTCTCCGTCCTATCTATTAAAAACAGAAAGAAAAAATGGTTGCCAGAAATAGTGGACTTGCAGTGCCGGCACTGAGCCCCAGCACTAACCCTGGTGGCAGTTAGAAAATAATAATAAGGGAGTTGGGCAGTAGTGCAGCGTGTTAAGCACACATGGCACCAAGTGCAAGGACTGGGCTAAGGATCCTGGTTCAAGCTTCTGGCTCCCCACCTGCAGGGGAGTCGCATGGTGAAGCAGGTCTGCAAGTGTCTACCTTTCTCTCTCCCTCTCTGTCTTCCCCTCCCCTCTCCATTTCTCTGTCCTATCCAACAACAATGATATCAACAACAACAACAATAATAACTACAACAATAAAAAAAACAAGGGCAACAAAAAAGAATAAATGAATAATAAATAAATAAATAGAAAATAATAATAATAAAATTGGGGAAAAATGGCCTCCAGGAGCAGTGGATTCATAGTGCAGGCACCAAGCTCCAGTGATAACCCTAGAGGCAAAAAAAAAGAAAAAAGAAAAAAGAAAAAAAAATCTATGTTACTAGCATTTATCTCAGATGTTGGGTTCTACTAATACATATTATTATATACTGTAGGAACTTCTCAGGGCTGAGTGGTGGTGCACTTGGTTGAGTGCCCATGTGACCACATGGGAGAACTAGATTTAAGTACCTGTGTGGTGAAGCTTCATGAGTAGTTAAACAGTGCTGCAGGCCTCTCTCTTTCTCTCTCCCTACCTCCCCCTCCCATCTCAGTTTCTCTCTGTCTCTGTCCAATTAATGTATAACATAAACTATATGAACAAAATAAATAAAATCCTTAGAAAAAAAAACAAGAGAAAGAACTTTTTAAAATGCAGAGTCCGGCTAAGGACTTGTAAACTACTTTCAAACTACTACTGAGAATAAATGAAAATCAACTCCACATGAGAAAATAAACACAACTTTCCAAAATCTTTTAAAGTCATGTTCCCTTTTTCCCATCAAAAGTGGACCTGAATTGTTTTTTTCCATTCTCAAAGATCCGATAAGGAACCGGCTGTTTAAAGAGAGAACAGTATTCACTTGTTAATAAGACTTACAAACAAGTAAACTCGAGACAATGAAAGAAACCAAGTTTCCAAGAATGGGTATTTGGCTTCTTCATATATGGAAAGTAAATAATGACCTTGAAGAAACAAAGAATTGCCCTCAATTTGTGAATTGCTTTTGTAATTACAAATCTGGTGGTTTTGGTCCCATAGCAGTTTACAAGATTCAAAGCATCACAAAAGTCAAGTGTGAGTGCAAAGCCAAATAAAGTTTAACTCCCTGGGAAACGGTTGGGGGGGGACTGAATATTTTTATTATTATTATTATTGGATATAGACAGAGAAATCCAGAGGGAAGGAGACAGACAGGGAGAGAGCAAGAGAGAGACACCTACAGCCCTGCTTCACCACTTGTGAAGTTTTCCCCTTGCAGGTGGGGGCCAGGGGTTTGAACCTGGATCCTTGCACACTGTGACATGTACACTCAGCTAGGGGCACCACCGCCTGGCCCCAAGACTGGATTTTTAAGTTGGTTATTTACCTCTAGTGATTAATTACTCATGGGGGCGGGGTGTGGTGGTGGCTTTGATATATATGAGATAAGTTTAACCCCTTCATGCTAGATTTTTGTTGGGATAAGGGGACTTGGTGAGCAATTATTACAAAATGAGGTATGGTAGTACTTGCCAGACTTGTGGCCAACTTGGCACTATACTTTCCTATGCTGGAATAGCTACTCTTCAAAATATTTATGGATAAACAATTGTATATTACCTGCCATGTCCTTCACCCCAACATAGAATCATCAGATTAAATTTTCCATTTCCTTGATCCACAAGATTTCGGGTGTACCTGAAAGAGAACAGTGTTCAAAGCCTGAGTTTGGTCGATGAAACTAGCACTGGAAAATATAAATGTTATCAAGTATCACTCATTTACACATATTAATATCTTTACCTCTAAGCAACAATGTATTAGCTGTAACACTGACTTACAGAATTTTTAGAAATCTAGCACAAGTGCAGAATATTTGACGAGCAGTTCATTGTGGACATTTACAATTTTTAGATCATTGTCTATGGCATAGAAAAGACAATAGATTAAAACAAAAAGAAAAATCCTTGGTTTTCCATGTCACAGTCTCAAAAGTGATGTAAAAGAAAAACTTTCTCACAGAAGGTAATTGCAAAATGCAGTACTGTTCTATTGCTGTTGTTTCCCCCATCTTTGTAGCCAAAGCAGAATGTGAGAAACAAAGTTACAATATATAGCTGTACCAATCTTCCCCTTAGCTCAGATGCCAACTGGATCAAACAAAACACAGTTGCAATGAGAAGTTGAAAATTCCTTCACAAATAGGGAGAAGAGGCCTAAGGGCCAGAACAAAGGAATCTACTTCAGGGAAGTAATTAACATTAAATTAGGAAGAGAGGAGAAATAAGTAATTGGCAGTAACAACCACCAAATCAAATCAACCATAATTAGACAGACCATCTGGGAAAGAAAAAGAATCAACTGTAAAGATTATCTTGGCCCAGCAAGGACAACTGTCAACCTTTAATTCGTTAAGTTTGATGTGTAGGACATTCATTTACAATGTCAGTTCAGTCTTATGGTGGTGCCAGGGACATTAGAGACTCCAAGACAAAGAAAGTCTTCTGCATATCACCTCACCTACACTGCCATCTAATTTTTTAATTTAATTAATTTCTTTCTTAGCCAGAGCACTGTTCAGCTCTGAGGCCTCAGGCATGACCATTATTCTCCCCTATCACCTAAGACTGTTTTTTTTTCTTCATTTTTTTTATTTAAGAAAGGAGACATTAACAAAACCGTAGGATGGGGGGGGGGGGGAGGGTACAATTCCACACAATTCCCACCACCCGATCTCCATATCCCATCCCCTCTCCTGATAGCTTTCCCATTCTCTATCCTGTTGTTTTTAAAGGTACTTTGTTCATAAGGTCATCAACTCACTTAAATCTTTCAAGCCCCTTCACTGCTCTCCTCTCTCCAGTCCCGGGCCACTTAATTAGCTAGACCATTTTATTTTATTTTATTTTATTTTATTTTATTTTACTTTATTTTATTTTACTGACTTTTTTTTTTTTTTAGTCACCAGAGCTTCACCAGTCTGGGCTTTTCCAGAAAGAGGTGGAAACAGATGGGGGATGAGGAGGAGGGGGGACCATAGCATAATGATTATGCAAAAGATTTCTATGTCTGAGCCACCAAAGGTCCTAAGTTCAATTCCCCCTGTACTACCATCAGCCAAAGCTGAACTGTACTCTGGAAAACAAACAAAAAAAGGGTTTGAGCCTTGCACATTGTACCATGCATGCTTTACCAGGTGTACCACCACCTGCCTCCCACCCCAGAAACTATTCTTTTTTTAATATCTATTTACTTATTCCCTTTTGCTGCCCTTGATTTTTCATTGTTGTAGTTATTATTGTTGTTACTGATGTCATTGTTGTTGGATAGGACAGAGAGAAATGGAGAGAGATGGGGAAGACAGAGAGGGGGAGAGAAAGAGAGACACCTGCAGACCTGCTTCATCGCTTGTGAAGTGACTCCCCTGCGAGTGGGGAGCCGGGGGCTTGAACTGGGATCCTTATGGCAGTTCTTGGGTTTGGTGCCATGTACGCTTAACCCACTGTGCTACCTCCCAACTCCCCCCCAGAAACCTATTCTATGCAATCATTATCATGGGATTTCTGTGCCTTCTCCTTACTCCCCCAACCCTGAACTATGCTCACTTTCCTAATGAGTTATTCTTCAAACAGTTAAGAAGCAGATCAGTTGCTGGCATTCAAAATGGTTCAGTGCTGGTCAATCAAATTCAAAGCACCTGAAAATGCCCCAGTCCTAAAGATCAAGAACCTTGACACATTACCCTGGTCGATTACTTTCCTTGGCTAATCATAAAATCAAAGCAGAAGCAAATTCACCAGAAGGGCAATATGTTTACAGCATTTTAAATAATACTTTATTCCCTTTCTTTTAATTTTTACTTATTTATTATTAGATAGAGACAGAGAGGGGAGGGAGAGATAGAACAGGAGAGATACAGAGAGACACCTGCAGCCCCGCTTCACCATTCATGAAGCTTTCCCCCTATAGGTGGGGACCAGGGGCTTGAACCAGGGTCCTTGTACATTGTAATATGTATGTTTAACCAGTTGTGCCACCACTTGGCCCCTGTTTATGGGGAATTTTGCTGGGGTTTAGAGTCTGGACTCTGGAGGATTAATGCTAACTTGATTCGAGGATCCTGTTTGACAGAAGTTAAAACCTTGTGCAGGAAATCCAACCTTTATTTTATTGTCTACCACCTAGGGTCAGTCAACTAAGGCAGGCAGCTAGTTCAGAGGGCTATGGTAAAGTTCACAAGTTATTGCTTGTTGGAAAATGACCACAAGTGCTCCTGGGCCCCAGAGCAAGTCCTCAGTTAACCTGGACCAAGTGGCACACTTCAAAACTAGACCCTGGCATGAAAATCCAATCTCCTGAGATCCCTGGTGCAATCCCATCACCATGCCAGAGTGTTGCTTTGGCTTGTCTCTCTCTCTCTCCTCTGCCTCCACAGAAACTTTCTTTCTCACATGCCATGGATAAACATTATATAAAAAGAATGAGACATGGGGGTTGGGCGGTGGTGCTGCGGGTTAGGCGCACGTGGTGCAAAACGCATGGGGATCCTGGTTCAAGCCCCCTGGCTCTCCACCTGCAGGGGCGTCCCTTTATGGGCAGTGAAGCAGGTCTGCAGGTGTCTATCTTTCTCTCCCCCTCTCTGTCTTCCCCTCCTCTCTCCATTTCTCTCTGTCTTGTCCAGCAGTAAATGACATTAACAATAACAATAATAACCACAAGAAGGCTACAACGACAAGGGCAACAAAAGGGGGGAAAATGGTCTCCAGGAGCAGTGGATTCATGGTGCAGGCACTGAGCCCCAGCAATAACCCTGGAGGCAAAAGAGATAGAAAGGAAGAGATACGAAGAGACACCTGTAGCCCCGTTTCACCACTCATGAAGCTTTCCCCCTACAGGTGGGAACCAGGGGCTTGAACCAGGGTCCTTGTACATTGCAATATGTATGTTTAACCAGTTGTGCCACCACTTGGCCCCTGTTTATGGGGAATTTTGCTGGGGTTTAGAGTCTGGACTCTGGAGGATTAATGCTAACTTGATTCGAGGATCCTGTTTGACAGAAGTTAAAACCTTGTGCAGGAAATCCAACCTTTACTTTATTGTCTACCACCTAGGGTCAAAAAAAAAAAAAAAAAGAATGAGACACTGCTGGATTTCCTGGTAGGTACAGAAGAACCCTGCCACAAAGTGGGTTTACAGGAACCAAAGGAATATTCTAGACACATCTGGCAAGTGGAGAAGATAGGATTCAAAATTTTGTTTATTTTGGTGGACCCAGGGCCTAGCACATACATGATTTCACCACGCTGGACCATCCTTTTGATTTGTAGAGACAGAGATGGAGACAGAAAGAGAAGGAGAACCACACCAGAGCCATGGTAGCATTTGCACGTGGAGCCTGGGGCTCAAACCAGGGCAGTGCATGGCAAGGCAGGTAGGTGCCCCACTCGACGAATTCTCTCTAGCCTGAAAATAGCAACGTACATAGGTTTAACTTTATGTCAAACTCTAAAGTACAATGAAAACAGCAGCACCAGATTTGGCCCAGCCTCTATCACCTTGAAGGAAATTTTGATTTCTCTCATGCTCTCTCTCAGACCAAACCATCTGCTTTCTCCATTTCTATAAATAATAATAATAATAATAATAATAATAATAAAAGCAGCACCTGAAACTTGCATACCCAAGGCTCTCAGTCCCATCATGGTGCAAAGTCTCAGAGTGGCACTATTGTTTTGTTCTCTTCCTCTCTCTCATGTGAATGAACACCTCTCTCTCTCTCTCTCTCTTACTCTCTCTCTCAACAAAATAAACTATTAACCAACCAGTCATTGCAATAAAATATGGCCAAACCCACCAGGTGACTAACAGAAACGAGTCCCAAGGAAAATGGTACTTTCTCTTTCAGCTATCTCCGTACCATAAACCCAATCAACCATCTTTCTGGTTGCCTGCCATCCTGGGACTAAACCTCTCTCTCTCTAATGATGATAAAATTGTATACTTGCCCTACAGCCTTGTTGGATTCTTTTCTTACTGACTCACAGCCTACAGGGCATCTCTCCGTAGCAGCGCACCTCTGTTAACAGCAGCGGTCTAGTAACTGTCATGCCAGATCGGCAGGAGGAAAGACAAAGAGAACAAGAGGCCTGGGGACTGAAGGAGCTCGAGCTCTGAACAGAACCAGTAAAAATGACAATGGGACCCAGCAGAACCCTGCAGCCCTGGAAATTAAATCGGTTTGGAAGGGGGCAGCATAAAGGAGAGACGTGGACGACCCCAAGATGTTGTTTTATGTTAGAGGAAAAGAAAAAAAAGCCAGCAGGCAGATACCATGATCACTGACCAAGAGGAGAGAGAGAGAGAACTAGCTTCGGGCAATTGCACCAGCCAGCAGCTCCCCTACGTCGTGAGTCGTGAGGGCTGGTGTGAGTGTCTCCTGGAAGCCCCCAGTTAGTGCAGCCGGGTGGTTACTCACAGCGCGGGAGTAATAGGGAGGACCCTGATGCATTGGGGCCACCAGGTCCCCAGGGGCCTCTCGGAGCGCTGTGTAGAAAGGCCTCGCTCAAGGAAGGCATAGCTCCCGGACCAGGGAACAGAGGGAGGAAGGATGTGGTTTTGAAACTGGGCAGAAAACTTAGCAGCTGCACGGTGGCCTCCTTCAGGGAAGCCGGCCAGCAGAACTCACCTTCGGCTCGAAGCGCGGGGCGTCCGCGAGCAAGGAGGCGCCGCGCCCAGGTACCGACTGCGCGCATGGGGCGCAGGGTGGGAGCACAGGGCGCCCCGATCCTCCGGGACCCAGGTCTCCCCTTCCCAGCCCCCGCCCCCAGGTCCTCCCTCCAAGCCCCCATCACCGGTGCAGACCCCCCACCCTCCCGGTCTCTCCTTGAGCCTCGAAGAGGCCCGAGCCCGGAGATGCGGGCGTGCGTGCGTTGCAGGGCTGGTGCGCGCTCACCTGTACTGGTCGAACTTGGCGTAGAGCGCCCACTCGGCGGGGTCGCTCTCGTAGGCTTCCAGGACGGCCTGCACCTCCTCCACATTCACCTCCTCGCCCGCGAAGAGCTGGTGCAGGACGCGGATCAGCTCGGCCAGCGTGCGCGGCTTGAGCAAGGCGGTCTGCTCCATCGCCGAGGGCTGCTGCGGGGCTACTGCGGGGCGGACGCAGGAGCCGCGAGGGGGAGCCCGGCCGCCGGCTGCGCAGCTCCGCTAGCGCGCGCGAGACCCGAAACCCGAGACCCGAGAGCCGGAGAGCCCGGGACGCGCGCGGCGCTGCGGCGCGAAGAGACCTGCTTGGCCGGGCCGCGCGCGCGCTCTGGTCCCCGGGAGAAGCGGCTCAAGCTCTGCCCTGCGGGGCTCGCGGGCTGGCGCGCTTCTTAAGCTCCCGGAGTCCGCAGGAATGTACCAACGCCCCCTCCGGGGGTGGGGACAGGCGGGAGCAACCGGGGGAGGCTGGCGGAGGTGGCACGAATGTGCGCTCCAGGCCCACGCCCACCGGGCCCTTTTCTCCTGCAACCCTGCCCTCGTGTGGGGGGACTTTAGGAACCTCGCACCCCGCCACACCCTATTCTAAGCAGGACCTTTTGAGCCGCCTCTCCCAGCGCCCCCCCCCCCCCCCCGCCTCGGTAACAGAAGGGAGGTTAGGCTCTGAGGTTGCAATCTGAGGGTGGAGACACAGGTGCTTGGTCAAGAATGAAGCCCAGGAATATCGGTTTGGCGGGGTGGGGGTAGGGGTGGGGGTGGGGGTGGGGGTGGCTCTCAGGAAGGGAGGGAGAAGGGATCCTTCCTTGCAAGGAGCTGAGGAATTGTGACAGAAGATTGGGGGTGGAGGGAAGGATTCCACGAAAGTGCATTGTATTGAAAACTAGGAGAGTGTTGTTTGAAGACTTCTGGTAATACAAGGAAACTTGTTTCTGTGTTGTGCATAGAAACTTTTCTTTCTTTCTTTTTTTTTTTTGCCTCCAGGGTTATCGCTGGGGCTTGGTGCTACGAATCCTGGAGACTATTTTTCCCATTTTGTTGCACTTGTTTTTGTTATTGTTGTTGGATAGGACAGAGAGAAATCAAGAGAGGGGTAGACAGAGAGAGGAAGAGAAAGACACCTGCAGACCTGCTTCACTGCTTGTAAAGCGGCCCCCCTGCAGGTGGGGATTGGAACCTGGATCCCTAAGCAGGTCCTTGAGCTGCTTATATATGTGCGCTTAACCGGTTGCGCTGCCACCTGGTGCCCTAGAAGTGCAATTTTTAGGAACAAACACACTAAATACGACTGAAAAGAGAATGTGAAAAGCAGTAGAAATGCCGGTACATACTCTCTTTACATTATAAACAGATACAGGGAATACTTTGGGATCAGTAGGATTCAAGATCTCAACTTTTGGAAGAATGTTCCCCACCCCCCCAGACTTTGCTCCAGTATGTGTGTGTGTCTGTATGTGTTGTGTGTGCGGGTACGTGCAATATTTAACTTACCACGTGCAGTCTCATTTATGCAAATCTGGTTAAGCTGATCCTAGCTGTAAATATTCTAACAATGTTAGGAAGTTAATGAGACAGCTCAATGATTCAGTGAACAGTTCAGTATTCAAAAAGGGATACTGGTAGGGCCACAGGAACCAACCTTTTCTTTGATGCCTGTTGCAAGGAGAGGTGGCTGATTATTTTAAAAGAGTTAACACATAATTTTCAGGAGAGCAGACGAGATTGGACGTGTTCAGGGTGGCATGGCCATAGACTGTAACACACTTTTCAAAGTTTACTCAAAATTTAATTTTTATTTTTACAATTTTTTTTTCTTTTGAGCCTCTTAGTTCACTTCGTTTCAGCTACTTCAATCCATGAATATTTGGAACCACAAGAAGATACAAACTAACTTCTCTGCATTTCAATGGATTACATTTTTTAAATTTTTTTCTTCTTCCTGGACGAAAATCTTTTCCTACTTCGTTTGCCTCTTGACTTTCAAAGACCTCAAAAAAATCTTTCCCAGAGCCATATTCATGTTCAACTTCTCTTATCCTGAGCCCTCTCCCCAAACTCATGATATGGTTGATCATTTTTATGTAGAAGTTACTTACAGGTCAAGAGCAGTCCTCAATAATGCCTATTGTTGGGAGTTGGGCGGTAGTGCAGCAGGTTAAGCGCAGGTAGTGCAAAGCGCAAGGACCATTCTAAGGATTCTGGTTCCAGCCCCTGGTTTCCCAACTGCAGGGAAGTCACTTCACAAGCAGTGAAACAGGTCTGCAGGTGTCTATTTTTCTCCCCCTCTGTCTTTCCCTTTTCTATCCATTTCTCTGTCCTATCCAACAACAATGACATCAATAACAATAACTACAACAATAAAAAAGGGCAACAAAAAGGGAATAAATATTTTTAAAAATGCCTATTGTCAAATGCAATATATTTGAAATTCCTTTCAAGCATGCTTTTTCCACTCAGAGAAGTTCTAGTTTTCTATTAGGCTATTCAGGTTTTAAAAACTCAGCCACCATTGCCTACTCTGTCCTTTTTTAAGCCTCAAATCCTTTCAACCAATTGCTAATCTTTTTTACGTTCATAAACTATGCTATGTCTCCCCATCTTTTATTGCTGTTGTTACTCCATTTGTCCGAACTACTTGGATTCTATATATTTTTTTTAAAGTATTTTCAATAGGCTTCTTGATTCCAGTTTTTCTCCAGGTGAAGTCTTTATTCATAAGCTCTAGGTTAATTATCAAGGTACATACTGATTACTTCCTGGTCAGAAACAGGCTTATTTTGTGTTGTCAACCGAACATTTAAAGTTCTCCACATTTGAATTCTGAACTAGCTTTTTTTTTTTTTCTTTCACCCTTCACTGCTGCTGTTGCTACTTCTTCCTTCTTCTCCTCCCCTTTCTTTCTTCTCTTTTTTTCCCCTTTTAAAAAATTATTTCTAAAAAGAAAACACTGACAAAACCCATAGGATAGGAGGGGTACAACTTACACAATTCCCACCACCAGAGTTCCATATCCATCCCCTCCCAATAGCTTTCATACTCTTTATCCCTCTAGGAGTATGGATCCAGAGTCATTATGCGGTGCAGAAGGTGGGAGGTCTGGCTTCTGTAATTGCTTCCTCGCTGAACATGGGTGTTGGCAAGTCGATGTATATTCCCAGCCTGTGGGTTGAATCTGGAACTTCTGGTGGCTTTAGCATGAAAGTCTTTGCATAACCATTATGCAATCTCCCAAGCCCACAGTTCTTTACTTGTCTGCCTTCTGGCTAAAAAGAATTAATCACTGTTTCTTGTACTTAGTAAATTCACACTTTTGCTTAAGTTTTTACTTCTCCTAAATCCTAGAATGCCTTTCGAGTGTGTGTGTTCAAATCTTACCCTAAGACCTCAGTTCAAACACTTTCCTCCCAAGTAAGCTTTATCTCCTCCTGACCAACTGAAGTAATAACCACTGTATTATGGCACTTATGCACACTTCACAGCAGGTATTATAGTTACTGCAGCACTCAGGAAGCTTTACGTTCCTATGAATGGTCCTGCCATGTGGTGGCTGGGGGTTTAGTCCTGGGTCCTTGCATATGATTAAAGTGTGTGTGTGTACACGACACACATGAGCTCTTTCATGTGAGCGATTTTCAGTCTTTTAAAAATTGTTTATTTTTTCCATGTCAAGCCATCTCCAGGGCCTCATGCAAAGTATGGGCTCTATCACTGTACTGCATCCTGACCTTCAGTGTTTGCACATCCCCCTCTCAATTTCTCTGTCCTACCCCCCAAAATGGAAAAAATAGCCACTGGGAGCAATGGTACCAAGGCCCAGTGATAACCTTGGAGGCAAAAAAAAAAGTATTTATGAGAGAGTGAGAGGCAGGCCAGTTTCCGTACACTGCAGGTGAGAGAACCGGCTGCACTGAAGGCCTGTGCTCTATCTGGACACACCCATCACATTTTAACACCCTGCCATAAGAGGAGATATTCCAAGAAGAAACATAATTAAGATCTGGAAATTACCATGTATCTATTCAACACATTTTAAAATGTGTCCTTTGTGCCAGGCACAGCTCACAAAACTAAATTTGCACTCAGTTTGTTTATTATTTATTGCCATTAGTTATAGTGGGGCTGGCTCAGTGCCTGCATGACAAACTCACTGCTCCTAGTGGCCAACCCCCCATCCTTACCTTATTAGGATAAACTGAGGGGGAGGAGGGACATAGAGATAGAGAAAGAGGCACCTGCAGACCTGCTTCACTGCTCATGAAGCTTCCCTTCTTTGGTGAGGCACTGGGGGGGCTCCAACATGGTAACATGTGCTCAAGCAGCCCTGGTAAGTTGTCTTTTTTTTTTTTCTTTTTTAAGTATTTTATTCCCTTTTGTTGCCCTTGTTTATTGTTGTAGCCACTGTTGTTGATATCCTCGTTTGATATCAACAAGGAGGAAATGGAGAGAGGAGGGGAAGACAGAGAGGGGGAGAGTAAGATAGACACCTGCAGACCTGCTTCACCGCTTGTGAAGCTACTCCCCTGCAGGTGGGAACCCGGGGGCTTGAACCCGGTTCTTTACACCGGTCCTTGAGCTTTGCACCATGTGCGCTTAACCCGCTGAGCTACCGCCTGACTTCTGGTAAGTTGTCTTATAGGGATAGAATGGAGGCAAGGTAGTAGACACTGAAAACAGTATACATGGAGGACACATTTCCTCTAGGAAGAGATGTTGGAACAGGACTGAAGGTTACAAGTGAGAAGAAATGCAACTGGGGGAATTTGCCGTGTGAAGGGGACTACTAAGTGCAAAAATATAAGCTAATGTGGGGATTACCAAGCAGATGTATGAGATGTGATCTTTTTATTTTTTTTTGCCTCCAGGGTTATTGCTGGGGCTTGCTGCCTGCACCACGAATCCACTGCTCCTGGAGGCACCCCCCCCCATTTTGCTGCCCTTGTTGTCTCATTGTTGTGGTGATTATTATTATTGCTGTTGATGTCCTTGTTGTTGGAGAGGACAGAGAGAAATGGAGAAAGGAGGGGAAGACAGAGGGGGAAAGAAAGACACCTGCAGACCTGCTTCACCGCCTGCAAAGCGATCCCCCGCAGATGGGGAGCCGGGGGCTTGAACCGAGATCCCTACTGCTGGTCCTTGCGCGTCGCACCATGTGCACTTAACCTGCTGTGCTACCATTCAACCCCTGTGCTCTTGATTTTTATACTCCTTCAATACCACAGGCTTTTCCCACAACGAGTTACAGAACACAGGTTGACTAAGGCTATAGGAATTAATAGAACTTCTCTTTCAGTTTTTTTTTTCTTTTCCCCTTTTAATTCCTATAGCCTTAGTCAATCTGTGATTTTTTAATTAAACACTTAAGGTCCCACTTAGGTCAAAACTTCTAGTCATCAATTTCAGTACTTAAACAAAAGTAGATCATAAAAATTCCCCCTCCACCACCAATTTTTTTTTTTTTTAAAGATATGGACAGAGGAGAGACACCACAACACTGTCACTGCTTGTGGTGCACTGACGTGATGGCTTGGGCCTCAAACCCAAACTCTTTTTTTTTTTTTTCAAACCCAAAGTCTTGACCATGACAATGTGTGCACTCTACTGGGTGAGCCATCTCTTGGCCCTGGTTATGAACATTTTTAGCTTATCTTAAATATAGGAGGAGGAAATCATTTTGAAGTCTTTGACTTACAGAATGAACTTCAACAATAGGAGTAGAATAGTTTACTACTATATATATTGTGTGTAATCTTTGCACAGTGAGACAAAGCATGGCATGACTAACATGTTCTTACAAACTTAGAAAACTAAAAATTGTAACCTGAAGTTTCAGGGTTTTTGTTTCTTTTTGTTTTTTTTCTTCCTTCAATTCAATTATGTTTAAATCATATACTTGCAAGAAATATTGTGAATCATGCTTAGGGTCTAGCCACCCAATAACTTATGTGAATTAGACTTACAAGTCAAAGTTACAAATTCAGTATGGAATGATCGATTCTTTCTGAAAGGATTGTGAGAATCTGGTAAATAAGACTATGAGAGTGTAGAGGCCTAGATGTTCTTATGGGTAATCGTGGAAGAAAACAAGCAGTGGTATATGTGTGTTTATGTATCTACCCTTGAATTTAATCAATTATCTTAGACCAGTAAAAGTGAAGTTGATGTCAAATTCAAACTCAAGTAGTTGCTTTAGTAAATATTCTGACATCTGAATCCTTAGCAACATGATGTAAAAGTAACATCTTTATTTGTTAAATACACATTTCTGTCTGTATTTATACCCTCTAGTAAACAGTTAAGCCCCAGAGCATATCTTCTCAAGTCCAATGCATTTACCTGAAAATGTACTTTCTAGCTCTTAGCACTTATGTAAGTTTTTTTTTAACCTAGTTTTAGAAGGCAAATGTACCTAGTTCAACCTGGATTATCCCACTGCTAATACTAGCTGTATTAATTTAATCACACAGAGACATGAATGATCATCAAAGGTTTTAAGAACTTGTCCTTGGATAAAATATGTGAGCTGAATAGTGATTTTTATCTTTGTAAACAGAAATTTCCCTTAGCATCTTTTAATAACACTTCATGGATGATCGGGAAACATAAAAGCCATTTTGGGGTTTAAGGAACATAAAATGGCATGTACTCCACAGTTTTTTCACAAAAATTACATTCTCATTACCTTAGAAATCAATACTCAGAATTCTTATTATATACCTTACATCCTTTTGGGACATTCTGTTCTTACCAGAATGCTTTCAATGCTGTATTATAAGTACAATACAGGGAGGGGGGGAGAATCTCATTTCAATTACATCTGACAGCATCAGTGAAAACTGTACTTTTAGCCATGACATGAGATATGCATAATACTGATCTGAAGTTTCCAATTACTCACTTGAAAGCATTTCCAGTTAGAAAATGCTATAATGAAAAACTCAAAGGTGTGGCCTAGGAGGTGACAACAGTGGTAGAACTCTAGACTTGCAAACATGGGGTCCTGAGCTCAATCCTTGGCACTGCATACAGTAAAGTGCTCTCCTCTCACCTGCCTCTTGAAATAAATGTCTCAAGAAAACAACAAAACCAAATAAACACAGAAGTGCTGTCAAGTTTACTTATCAAGTGTACTGGGCACTATAACTATAAAAGGAAGAATGCCAGTCACAACCATCAGAATTCCTTCTGTTAAAAAAAAAAAAAGCAAGCTTAAACCATGCAGTCTCCTCTAAAGCAGACTTCTGGCATTACCACAAACCCGACCTTTTGGTTTGACATCTGCGAGATACTAACAGGAACAACTTTCCCCTCAATTATCATCTGGCGGGTCAGTTAACTTCTGCGAGCCAGGCTGCCCTCTGCTGGACTATGTATGGTCTAACAGCAAACAGGTGGATGAGATTTACTTCCTAACACAGTATATAGATACAGATGTAAATGGAGAGAAATTAAAAGGCATGCCCCACCATACCTCGATTTGACTTCTCCAACAGAAAACACAAAGACATCCTTTCAGTAAATTGATTTTTACAATAGAGAAATCAGCAGAGCACTTGTTCTATTGGTAAGCAACTCCAATCATTCTGAAAATGGTCAAAGTGCTCTACTGGCCTTTTTCTCGAATATATTGGAGAGAGACCCAGAGTAGCCGCTGTAGTAACGAGTATCCCTTCGTGCCAGTCACCCACGATGATTTTTGTAGTAATGCAATTCACATTTTGTGAGTTGGGCCACTCCACGGATTCCTATGCACAAACATGGTCACAGCTGATACATGCTGAGTCAATCAGATCCTCCAGTCTCTTGTCACAAGTATCAAAACATTTTGGAGTTGTTTCTTTTGTGAAGCTTCATGTTATCAAGATCTTTTACTGCAAAGTTCAGCCCCATGCTTGAGATTTACAGTAATGTAGGACCAGTTTACCATCACTGCCAAAGCACTACAAAAAAAAAAGAGAGAGAGAAATAAACTCAACTTCTCTTAAGGACAAAAGTCTTGCTGATCCTCAGTGATCTTCACACATGTATGTAGTGATCGATGAGTAAGGCTATCTCTCCAGATGCTCCGTTACTGGCTACTGACCAATAACCCGAAGTGTTTATATGAAAGCCTGCGATTTTAGTGTCTTCGGTGTGGATGGGCTTATCTATTGACCGTGTCCCTTCTCTGTATCTCTAAGGTTTGGACGGTTTTCTTTTTTATTTTATTTATTTATTTTTCCTTTTGTTGCCCTTGTTTTTTAATTGTTGTTGTAGTTCTTATTGTTGTTGATGCCGTCATTGTTGGATAGAAAAGAGAGAAACGGGAGAGAGGAGTTGAAGACAGGGGGAGAGAAAGATAGACACCTGCAGACCTACTTCACCGCCTATGAAGCGACTCCCCTGCAGGTGGGAAGCGGGGGGGGGGGGGGGGAGGAGGGGCTCAAGCCGGGACCCTTATGTCGGTCCCTGTGCTTTGCACAACTTGCGCTTAACCCGCTGCGCTACCACCCGACTCCCTGGACTGTTTTCTAATAGTGGTGTTAGGTGTATACTCTACCATTTCCATGGAACTCTATGGATGTTGTTAAGTAAAGCCATTCCTATGTAGCCTTACTTTGTCTCTCTTTTTTTGCCTCCAGGGTTATCACTGGTACTCAGTTGCAGGCACTACGAATCCGCTGCTCCTGGCAGCCTTTTTTTTTTTTTTTCTTTCCCCATTTTATTGATAGGACAGAGAAACTGAGAGGGGAGAAGAAGGTAGAGAGGAGGAGAGAAAGACACCTGCAGACCTGCTTCACCTATGGTGAAGCGACCCACCTGCAGGGGGGGAGCCGGGGGCTCGAACCTTGCGCGCGTCACTGCACTTTGTCCATAACCCAGTGCACTGTCACCTGGCCCCAACCTTACTTTCTGGGTCAACTGCTATTTGTATTATTATTATTATTATTATTTAAGGTTTTTTATTTACAGATGAGAAAGACAGGAGGACAGAAAGATCCAGACTTCACTCTGGTCCATGTGCTGAACACATGACCTCATGCTTGAGAGTTTAATGCTTTATCCACCTCCTGGACCACTGTCTGTATTACTGATTCTTCAGTCAGTGTACACTTTACGGAGATCCATCCTTTTTCAGGATGTTAAAAGATACAACAGGGAGTTGGGCGGTAGCGCAGCGGGTTAAGCGCACATGGCGCAAAGTGCAAGGACCGGCATAATGATCCTGGTTCGAGCCCCCGGCTCCCCACCTATAGGGGAGTCGCTTCACAGGAGGTGAAGCAGGTCTGCAGGTGTCTGTCTTTCTCTCCCCCTCTCTGTCTTCCCCTCCTCTCTCCATTTCTCTCTGTCCTATCCAACAACAACGACATCAGTATCAACAACAATAGTAACTACAACAACAATAAATACCAAGGGCAGCAAAATGGAGAATAAATAAATAAATGTAAAAAGATTTTTAAAAAAAGATACAATAGAGAAAAAAAAGACAGTGGTATCTTCTTTCCTGACAATTAAGAATACTGCAGTTGTTCTTAAAATACTGTCAATTAGTAATCACAACACACACAGCTATGCATATTCCATTAAGAAAAAAACAGCAATGTTTTACCTCATAGAGGGTCCCAACTTCTTGATCTGGGGAAGGGGCAAAGGACTGATTAACATAAATAAACTGAAAGAAAGAAGAAAAATATATATGGTGATTTACCTTGAAATGCACCCTGGTAATATTTAGTTTCTGGGTCCCACCAGTTGGTTACATCCACCAAACTCTTTGCCTTCAAAACGAAAGCTCCTGGGCTGGGGGCACAGAGTTAGTATGCCTGAGACCCCAGGATCTCAGGTTCACTTACTGGTACCGCCTTAAGTCAGAGGTGAGCAGTGCTCCGGTATGTCTGTCTGTCATTAAATAAATCTTTTTAAAAAAAATATTTATTTATTCCCTTATGTTGCCTTTGTTTTATTGCTGTAGTTATTACCGTTATCATTGTTGGATAGCAGAGAGAAATGGAGACAGGAGGGGAAGACAGAAAATGGGATAGACGCCTGCAGACGCGCTTCACCACCTGGGAAGTGACTTCCCTGCAGGTGGTGGGGAGCCGGGGGCTCGAACCGGGATCCTTACGCCTGTCCTTGCACTTTGTGCCACCTGCGCTTAACCTGCTAACGCCTGACTCCCTAATCTTTTTTTTTTTTTTAAGCAGGCTCCCTTAGCTCCTAATTCCTTTATATGAGTCCATTAATAAGATCTTTACGAAGATCCCATGTTCCTCTGGAGGAATAAAGATAACATTATTTTGTTACCAGAAGAGTGGCTTCCAACTTCGTATGACTGAGAAGCTTCTGAAAGTTTACTCAAGAAATTACACCCTTAGAGATAATAATTGCAGGCTGACAAGAGAGCTCACCTGGGAAGGTGCCCACTGCTTTGCCATGCACATGGCCAGCGCCACCATGGTGGGGGGGGGAGAGCTGCAGTGCCCTAATGTTCTTCCCCTTCGCCCTGCCTCTATCTGAAAAAGTTGGCCCAGAGCAGTAAAGCCCCAAAGATGGCAAAAAACACATTTGAGATAGTCTGATAGTAACTAGAGCTATGCAGGAATAAAAGGGATAAAAATAAGACTCAGTGTATTTGGAGAAAACAGTAGATACCTACAGAAATTCAATGTGATTTTGCAATGGGAGTTAGCAACTGAAAGTGACTGTAATTAAAAACAGCTCCGATAGTTGAAAATCCCATGGGAATAGTTTCAAGCTGCCGTCTCTTGCTAAGTGATAGAACTGGGAAAGATAAAATGAAAGAATATACTCTAGTTTTCAAATGGTCAGTTTTGATGCTGACTTCTCTCCCTCTATCTATCCATCTATCTATCTATCATCTATCTATCTATCTATCTATCTATCTAGCAGCTTAGTTCTTCAGAAGCCTCTTGTACAGATTCCTCAGAAAGGGTTCATGGCAACAGTCAAGAATTCTTGTGCACTGATGCTAGTTTGCGTCCTAGAATCAGTTTTGTTGTATATAAAACCTTTATCTCAGAGTTTTTCCTGGTATCTTTGCTGCCTGGTTTCAAAGTCTGAAGATGATCTAATTTCTGAGTCATGTCCTCTTTTTTTCCCCATTATATATGTCCAAATAGTTTTTTCAAGTCTATTAATTTTTACCAGGATATGTCTCAGGGCTCACTATTTAGGTTCATATTCTTAGGTAGTTGGTATACTTTAACACAGACCCTTTTAAATCCCTTTTCATTTTTAAGAAACTTTCGTGGAATTACAGTCTTGGGTGTCTTTTGTTCCTTTTAGTTTTCCATGTTTACTCTCCTTTGTTCACATTAAACATCACTTTTCCCCACAAGACTTTCTAAACAGTTTTTACTTTGATTTTTAAAATCATTTTATTATTATTTTATACCACAGCACCGCTCAGCTCTGTTTTATGGTGGATTGAGCCTGGGACTTTGGAGCCCCAGGCATGAGAGTCATTTTACATAAGCATTATATCATCTCCTTAGCCCCCTTTGAATTTTTAAGACATTATCTGTTGTTGGTATGCTTCTAATTCTGCTTCTAAAAACCCCTTCTATTTGGTTTAATCCCCCCTGCTTAAGACTGTATTCTGTTTACATAACCACTGTTAACTAAGCACAGGCATGCCTGCATGGCATTGGTTTGATCTCGCTTAGAGCTGCGGTCTATTTACATAAACCACTGTTAACTAAGCACCACCCTCCCTCCAGGGCATTGGTGGTTCTGTGGTAGGATTCTCACCTGCTCCGCCCCCTCTCCTTGTCACACCCTGATTTTCACCAGTCACTTTTTGCTCCACCCTCTCTACGTCACATCCTGTTTACACCCTACTTGGCAAGTATATATAAGGACAGGATTGTTAGTTTTAGCTTAGCTTGGCTTAGATTGTGCTGCATTCTGCATGAATAAAGAGATACAGCTCAGCCATGAGTCCCTGGTCGTCTGACTCCCGCCCACAAAGCTAGACCGACTGTTTGCTTTTATACTTCGTTTACCTTTCTGAAATGCCTTCCTTTTAAAAAAAAAATCATCTTGGGGGGGGTGGTTAATGGTTTACAGGACAGTTGTTGGTACATAGGCACAGAAGAACCATTTTTCTTTTTCCTTTTATTAACCAGAGTACTGCTCAGATCTAGCTTACGGTGGTACAGGGGGCTGATTCTGGGACTTTGGAGCCACAGGCATCAAAGTCTCTTTGCATAATTATTATGTTTTGTACCTTTGCCCAAGAACCAACTTTGTATGAGCTCTGCCACTTTGAGAGCTTGTTTGGAGGTTCTAGCAGGTGAGCGCAGCTACTCCGATACCCTCAACCGGAGACCAGTCCATCTCTATCTGAGGAAAGCCGTCCTCTTCGACTGAGCGCACAACTTTGGGAGGGCTGCACATGGAGCAGTGAGGAAGGGGGCACCGGATTAGCCAGCCAGATCAACCGCATCAATCCTGGCGAGCAATGAGGTGGCAGATGTTGCAGCCAGACTGCCCTCACGTCCACTCTGCCACTTTGAGTTTTTACTAAATGCTGATATATATATATATTTTTTGAAATGTCTTTTAGCTTGTTTTAAAGGAAGTTAGTTATCTAGTATTAGCTTGCTTTGGAGTAAGTTACAGTTAGCTAGTATTTATTTTTGTCATCTCTGGGACTTTGCTGCTCCAGGCGGACTATTTCAGACAGAGACTGAGAAAGACAGAGAAGGAAAGAAATCACAGCACCGAGGCTTTCCTCACTGTGACAGAGACTGGGCACACATGGCAAAACAGTACACTATCCAAATGAGTTCTTTTGCTGGCCCAGGGAGTTACTGACCTGTTCTGCAGAGACATTCTGGGGTGTGGTTTCTTTACATATGTTCACGTTATTCTGTTCTCTTTCTCAATTATACTGTAGGGATTTGGCTTTGACACTACTTTTGTTGTTTGCTATAATTTTAACAGTGACATGGGCTAGTGTAGGCTGTCTAGCTCCAGAGCGCCCTCTTTTGGTTTGCTGTTTGGTGCTCAACGATTTGGGAGTCTGCTTTCTGAACTTTCCTGCGTGGCAGGCTGCCTCCAATGTGATCTGGTCTCTCTCCTTCCTCTCTTACGTTCCTAACCTGCTCAATTTTGTCTCCCTTCTCGAAGTTTGTGAGAGTGGGGCCTTTTCTTGAAGACAGCCCTACTAAGGTTGTTCTGAGGCCTCTCAGGAGCACAACTGCTCCAGGTTACCAATACTCCTTAGGGCAGATATACTGCAACCACTTGCTAATGAAGAGGATTCTTTTAATATTTTTTAAAATATTTATTTACTCCCTTTTGTTGCCCATGTCCTTTTTTTATTGTTGTAATTGATGTCGTGGTTGCTGGATAGGACAGAGAGAAATGGAGAGAGGAGGTAAAGACAGGGGGGAGAAAAAGATAAGACACCTGCTGACCTACTTCACCGCCTGTGAAGCAACCCCCCCTACAGGTGGGGAACCCAGGACTCGAATCGGGATCCTTACTCTGGTTCTTGCGCTTTGCGCCATGTGCGCTTAACTCACTATGTCCGACTCTCAATATATTTTTAATTTATTTAATGACACAAACACACACACACACACACACACACATGAGTGAGAGATAGATAGTGAGTGGGAGAGACGGGGGGGGGGGGAGGGGGGGGCTGTCCAGAGTACTGCTCAGCTCTGGCTGACAGTGATGCTGGGGATTGAACCTCAGACCTCAAGAGTCTCAGGCATGAAAATTTTTTATGTTTTTTCCCCAAACCTAGATTCTCCATTCTTAATTACCAGATTATGTCATATTCCCCACTACCACCACCACCACAAATATTCAAATTTCCCTCAACTTTCTTGGGGGGCTCTATAATAGCCATAACTCAGATAACTTTTAGTGATTGACCTTTCTGTACTTCTTTTTTTTAATTATTCTTATTTTTTATTTTATTTTTTAACCAGAGCACTGTTCAGCTCTGGCTTATGGTGGTGCAGGGAATTGAACCTGGGACTTTGGAGCCTCAGGCATGAGAGTGTTTGCATAACCATTATGCTATCTACCCTCCGCCCTTTCTGTACTTCTAGCTCTTTCATGAGAATCACAGATAGCTTTTTCTTTATCAAACCCCAAACCCTTCTTTAATCAGTTTTTTACCCAAAATAGTTTAGAATTATTCCTTTCCAGTACTTAAACACATTCTTACATCTTTAGAAAATTAGTGATCCTTCAACTACCAACCCACTCAAACGTACGACCTGCAGGTTGAGGTGTCTGTTATATTGACGTAGCAGACAATATGTCAGATACACATAGACACATTCACATCGTCAAATACCAAGTTACAAAACCAGTGGCAGGTAAGATAGCCATCCTTACAACTGTCACCAGGACAGGCTACGCATGTACTATACTGCGAAATACGTCTTTTAATTCTTCCACAAGGTATGTACTGCTGGAAAGCAAGGAAGCAATGTTATCAAAAGTAAATTTCAGAACTTACAATTCCTCTGCACTCATACTCCTTGAGAGATCTTTCAGCATAAGCACCTGGTGACTTTTTGAAGTAAACCACCAAGACAGTAGGTGTAAAGTAAATAAATTAATAAATAAATTGGATCACATTATAAAAGCAAACCTGCAGTTCATCCCATGTTAAAGATCCCCAAAGAACACTTGAATACATTACAGGAATTATGCCAAGAATAACCAGAAAAGGAAATCAGTGAGGTAAGTATTATGTGGGTCCATGTGCAGATCTATGGACAACAGTTATCTACGGCTGCCTGGGAACTACTCTGGGCTTTTGTAGGGAAATGATTACCACTGCTGCCATACCAACTGCTCCGAGGCCACAAGTTTAAGGAATTTTTTGATGAAGTCAATGAGTCCTTGGATAGTTCGGGTCCGCTCTACAGCCCACTTCTTTGTTTTCATTATGGGAGTGTCTCCCACAGCCTTTAGCAGGATGTCAACTGTAAGACAGAGACAAAAAAAAATTCAATTGCACTGAAACATATAAAGAGACTGTGCTATGACAAACTGGACCTGAGACATCTGGGGCCTCAGGCATTAATTAAAGTTCATTGCACTACCAATGGTGCTGCCGTGTGTGCAGTGTGTGTGTGTGTTCTCTTTTTAAAACCTGAGCACTAGTCAGCTCTGGTTTACAGTGGTCCCGGGATTGAATATGGGCCTTCTAGTGCCTCAGGTATGAAAGTCTGTTGAACAAACTTCTGTGTTCTTTCTCTAGGCATGTTGTGTGTATGTGTTTTAACCCTAATCTTTAATATAACAGCCATTCCAAAGGCAAAGCAATATTAATGACCAATAAAGATATGAAAAAATATATAAACATAACATCACGGTCCTTTCATTTACCAAACTAATAAAACTAGAATAATAGCCATGCAGTAGAATGCTACTGTTGAAAATAGAAAAGGGTATGCCCTTTCTGGAGAACAAGACAGCAATACATACTGAAATATTTAATGAAGACCTCTGGCTCAATGATACTTTTAAGAATCCAGTTTGAGAAACTATAAGACATGTAAGATTCACTTAGGATTTCACCTGTTTACTTTTTATAGGAAAAACATGGTAAAACCAACCAACCAACCAAAATATATACTCCCAAAGGGATTTCTATGTCATAAACAGACACACCTCCCTGGGTTCAAAATCCCATAAACTACTTGTGCGGGATAGACCTGGATAAATCTTTAAATCTCTCTGTGCCAATTTCTCATTTGTAACTGAGTGTGTGTGTGTGTGTGTGTGTGTGTGTGTGTGTGTGTGTGTGTGTGAGAGAGAGAGAGAGAGAGAGAGAGATGGGGGGGAATAGCGCAGAGCTTTGCACATGTGTCATGGCACTACTCGCAGTCCAATTTTTTCCTTCTTTTTATTTCACATACGCTGAGAAAGAGACACAGAAAGAAGAGACACCATAGCAACACCACTCTACTATCCATGGAATTTCCCTTGGAACCACAGTATTCTCATGTGGTCCTGAGGCTCGAACATGACGTGCACGCAAGTGCGCCTGCGTGCGTGCGCGTGTGTGTTTAATATTCATTTATTATTTTATTAGACAGGACAGATAAACTGAGGGGCTAGGGAGAGAGAGAAAGAGAGACACTTGTATCACTGCTATGCCACTTGTGGAGTTTGCCCCCTGGCGCTGTAACCCCTGGCTGCTAGTGCCTGATAAGGTACAGGTTCCCACATGGACCACTGCCCAGCCCCTGGGTTCTTGAGGTCTTGTACATGGTACAAGGGGCAAACCAGCTCTCAGCTCCTCTCAATTTGTAGTCTGAGAATAAAAGCACCTACTTGTAAGATTGTCAGGGGGATTAAATTTGTCAATACATATAAAGAGTCTAGAATCATGTCAGTTCATAGCTCATACTTGTGGAACCTTACAATTATCAAATGGCCATTAAATACATCTACTTAAGCTTCCTTCCATGCAGTGGGGGCTGGGCTGGAGCCTGAGTTAAGCACATGGCAAAGCAGTGAACTGTCTCAGTGAGCTACTTCACAAGCCCAATAATAAGCCTGATTTTTAAATCTATATCCCGAGAGAAGGGAGAGACAGAAGCACAGCCCCGTAGCCAAGGAGTTCTCTGGTACTGTCCACAGTGCTCCCATGGGATACTGGCTTTCAAGCCCAGGGTCTTGTCCCTCAAGGGACATGCTCCACTCACTGAGTTATCTCTTGCCTTTCTACTACATTTTTTTTTTTTTTGCCTCCAAGGTTTTTTGCTGGGGCTAGGTGTCTGCATTATGAATCCACTGTTCCTGGAGGCCATTTTTTCCCCATTTTTGTTGCCCTTGTTAACGTTACTGTTGCCATTGCTGTTGGTATATAGGACAGAGAAGTTGAGAGAGGAGGGGAAGAGCAGAGGGGGAGAGAAAGACAGACACCTGCAGACCTGCTTCACTGCCTGCGAAGTGACGTCCCCCTGTGTTGGTATGCTTCTAAAAACCCCTTCTGTTTCATTAGTTTAATCCCCCCTGCTTAACACTATTCTATTTACATAACCACTGTATTCTATTTAGATAACCACTGTTAACAAGCACCACCCTCCCTCCAGGGCATTGGTGGTTCAGTGGTAGAATTCTCACCTGCTCCGCCCCCTCTCCTTGTCATACCCTGATTTTCACTAGTCACTTTTCTCTCCACCCTCTCTGTGTCGAATCCTGTTCCCACCCTACTGGGCTAGTATATTTATAAGGACAAGATTGTTTGTAGTTTTTAGTTTCGCCTAGCTTGGTATAGATTGCGCTGCGTCCTGCATGAATAAAGAGATACTGCGTACAGCTCAACCATGAGTCCCTGGTCGTCTGTTACCCGCCCATTAAGTCAGCCCGGCGAAAACAACAGCCCTGCAAGTGGGGGATCCCCGGCCTCGAACGGAATCTTTATGTCGGTCCTTGAGCTTTGCGCCATGTGCGCTTAACCCGCTGCGCTACTACCTGGCCCCAAAATTTTTTAAAGGAAAACAGTAACAACTATTTTTAAAAATACAAACAAACCCACTTTTCAGACAGAAAAAAAATCATGAGGTTTCAATGTTCCAACAAACCAAAATCACATTCAAATCCATTTAAGTTATTTTACTTAAAAACAAAAATAGCAGCGGAAATAGCATAATGATTATGCAAAATACTTTCAGCCTGAGATTCCAAGGTCCTGGGTTCAATACCAGGCACCACCTCTGCTAGAACTGCGCACTGCTCCCATTCTGAAACAATAAATGAAATATTAATATGGCCACCGTATATTAATTTAAAAAACCCAAAACTAAAAACCAGACTTCAACAATCCAAAATAACACTGAACAGGGTGTACTGCTGCCTCCGAAAGTTGACACTAAGCCATTGCAACCTTCTCGTCCCACTCACAGGTATTAAAAATGGGGAAGTGGGGACCCAACAAACAAGTCCGTTTAATCCACAAGTGAAGGCAACTAAAACATCAGCTACAAACAGTTTATCTTCCTTCTTTTGTAATTCTGTTTTCAGTTACCTAGGAACTTGGAATGAAGTGGAGAAAACTAAAGCGGTTTGGGTTTAACTCGTTTTCCACATCTCTCCCCTGGGTTTTTTCCTTCCGTCCTCTGCAGCTATCAGTAACTCATCTAGAACTGGGCATTGCAAGAAAGTGAAGCGGAATTTTCTTTTTAAATATTTATTTATTCCCTTTTGTTGCCCTTGTTGTTTTACTACTGGAGTTCTTCTTGTTGTCATCGTTGTTGGATAGGACAGAGAGAAATGGAGAGAGGAGGGAAAGACAGAGAGACACCTGCAGACCTGCTTCACTGCCTGTGAAGCGACCTACCTGCAGGTGGGGAGCTGGGGGCTCGAACCTGGATCCTTACTCTGGTCCTTGCACTTCACATGTGCGCTTAGCCTGCTCTGCTACCGCCCGGCTCCCAGAAAATTGTATTAAGTATGCTACTCAAGGAAGAGAATTGCAATTATAGATGTACTCCTCTTTGTAATTCTAAAGGTGACTTGCTTTTAGTTTTTAACCCTGGCTATACATCAGAATCAACCTGGGGAACGTGGACAAGAATACAGGAGTCCACACCAATTAAAAAGAATCTCTTGGAAGTAGGGCCTGAGAATAAGTATGCTTAAAAAAAATTTTCCTGGGGGCGGGGGTAGATAGTATAGTATGCAAAGAGACACTCATGCTTGAGGCTGCAAGCTCCCAGGTTCAATCCCCTGCATCACCATAAACCAGAGCAGTGGTGCTCTGGTTAAAAAAAAAAAAAGAGTTAATCAGAGGAGATTCACCAAAAAAGGATTAAGAATTCCAAGGGTAAAAAATCTGAACAGCTGGAAACTAAATTTTTCAAAAATATTTATTCATTCCCTTTTGTTGCCCTTGTTGTTTTTATTGTTCTTGTAATTATTATTGTTGTTGTTGGATAGGACAGAGAGAAATGGAGAGAGGAGGGGAAGAGAAAGATAGACACCTGCAGACCTGCTTCACCGCCTGTGAAGCGAATCCCCTATGGGGGGGGGGGGGGCTCGAACCGGGATCCTTACACCAGTCTTTGGGCTTCGCACCACCTGCACTTAACCCACTGTGCTATTTCCCGACTCCTGGAAATTAAATTTTGTACTCCATACACAAACTTAAATGAAGCAACCCCCCAAAAAAAGAAAACCTGATTTTAATACATATTATATATGTGTGCACACACCCCCAAGAAATTGTGAACCTTTTTTTTAAATTTTTTATTTATTTTCTTTTTTGTTGCCCTTTTTTATTGTTGTTGTTATTGATGTTGTTATATAGGACAGAGAGAAATGGAGAGAGGAGGGGAAGACAGAGAGGGGGAGAGAAAGAGAGATACCTGCAGACCTGCTTCACTGTCTGAAGTGAACCCCCTGCAGGTGGGGAGCTGGGGGCTCCAACAGGGATCCTTATGCCGGTCCTTGTGCTTTGAGCCACCTGCGCTTAACCCACTGCGCTACTGCCCAAATCCCAGAGCCTTTTTTTGGCATATTCTACAGAACTCCCTCCAGGGTCAAGCTTTTCACTAAGATTAGGAGCTTAAACAAACCACGCCAAGCCAGAGCAGCAACAGCTGTCTTTCTCTCCTCTCCTCTCCCAGGTCAACTAGGAATGCCAACGGAGACCGCCTGGGACTGCAGCAGGACAGGGCAGAACAACTTCGGGAACCCACCATATCACCAGTGAGTGCAAAAACGTGTGGCTCGTGGACAGAGAGGAGCCTGGGGAGAGAATGGGTGGCTGGTAGGAGTCTGGCAATTTGCCAGTTGAGACACCACGTCGGTCCGTTTCACCAACAAACCACGCCAAGCCACACTACACTGAACCTTTCAAAGTCTGCTCTAGTTTGTTATAGTAAATGGGAAGAAAAATGTGAAAAGAAGATCTTCAAACTCCTGAAAATTCATCTTTAGAACCTAGAAGCTATTGATAGAAAAAATCACAGGCTTCTATATTAACAGGAATGCATGTGGAAATGACAGACGATGTTTTTCCCAAATGTAGACGTTCTAATTTAAAACGAGCAAATTATGGGGAGGGAGAGACAATTACTCTCCACTGAGGTGTGGCAGACAGTGATGATCCATCAAACGCTGTGGGTGAGATCACTTTCACAAGACAAGCCCTTCATGCACTTTATGATGTTAGAAGGTGAAAATATGCCTGAGGGGCAGAGCCAAGATCCTCAAACCCATTTTAAATGTTGACTTGCACTCCCCAGAGTGCGCTCGGACAAATAACCTTAGAAAAATCTGTGTTTTGGGCTCCTGGCGATGGTCCACGCAGCGGGTTAAGTGCATGTGGTGCCAAGCGCAAGGCCATGTTAAGGATCTGGGTTCGAGCCCCCGACTCCCCACCTGCAGGGAGGTCGCTTCACAGGCAGTGAAACAGGTCAGCAAGTGTCTGTCTTTCTCTCCCCCTCTTTGTCTTCCCCTCCTCTCTCCATTTCTCTCTATTCTATCCAACAACAATAACAGCAATGATAAACGACAAGGGCAACAAAAGTGAAAAAATGGCTTCCAGGAGCAGTGGATTTGTAGTGCAGCACCCAGCCCTGGTGATAACCCTGGGGAAAAATGAAAGACAAAGAAAAGAAAAAAAAAAAAAAGCAGTATCTCTGTTTTACAATGGCTAATTCACAATCAAAGGGCTGACAGTTTAAAGACAACTACTGGGGGCCAGGAGGTAACGCAGAGGGTTAGCCACACATGGCGCCAAGTTCAAAGCCCTGCGTTAAGGGTCCCGGTTCGAGCCCCCGGCTCCCCACCTGCAGGGGGGGGTCGCTTCACAAGCGGTGAAGCAGGTCTGCATGTGTCTATCTTTCTCGGCCCCTGTCTTCCCCTCCTCTCTCTCGACTTCTCTCTGTCCTATACAACAGCAATGGCAACAATAACATTAACAAGGGCAACAAAAATGGGAATAAAATGGCCTGCAGGAGCAGTGGATTCATAGCGCAGGCACCCAGCCCCAGCAATAACCCTCTTACAGAAACTCCACAAACGATGAAAGAAAGAAACCTTTGCCATTTCGTTTTCCCTTAACATTCTCCATCCTGGGCACAATCAGCATTTTTGGATCAAGGAGGGAATTCACAGTGGACTGGTAAAAACTACAGCTAGCTAGTTAGAAGGCATGGAATTTAGACTTCAAAATGACCACCCCCTTTGACGTTAAATCGTTAATCAAAGAATTAGCTCCCTGTAGGACAGATTGAAAAAAAAAAATCCCTGACCACTTAAGACTTTCTTATTTATTTATTTTTTTTTTTACCAGAGCACTGCTCAGCTCTGGCTTATGGTGGTGCAGAAGACTGATCCTGCGACTTTGGAGCCTCAGGCAAGACAGTCTCTTTGCATAACCATTATGCTGTATCTACCCCCGTCCCGGAACTTTCTTTATGATAGTGAACAGAAAGCCAACCAATGCACAATGTAAACAACAACCGAGCGACCGACAGACAGAGCGCGAGGGAGCGAGCGAGCTCTGGAATGAAGAAAGAACTCCATGGAGCTATGGAGATCTATCTCCCTGAGCATCTACGTTTAAAGAGCTCGTAGCCTGGACGAATTACAGGAGACAACAGTGAGCCAAGCACCCGGGCAGCCCCAGGACGTCCTAGAAATTCATCAAATCCGAACCATCCGATGTGAACATAAGCGAACTCGGACTTGATGAAAATCGCTTCACCGACTGACCGACATGCCAGGGACCCACGCCGGCCACTGCGCAGCGCAGGTGCGTCCAGACCAGGCTTTCCTGAGCTTTCGGTCTCTTGCAAAACTCAAGAATCATTTTTCTCATCTCTTGACCTTTCCCCAAACAACGCCTGGGACGGGTCTGCAGTTAAAATTTTGCTTTTTTTTTTTTTTTTAATTGCCACCATGGATCGCCTTGGGGCTCGGAGCCGCCGGCACGACGAAGCCTCAGCTGCTGGCAGCCATTTTTTTTTCCTTTTAATTATTCTTGATAAGACAAATAGAAATTAAGAGGAGAGGAGGAGACAGAGAAGGGGAGTAAAAGACAGACCCCCGCAGACCTGCTCCCCCGCCCCCGCCCCCCTGCAAGTAGGGAGCTAGGGCTCGAACCCGAGTCTTTACTCATGGTGATATGTGCGCTTTACCGGGGGGCACCAACACCCGTGCCCCCCACCCCACCCCGACACCCCCAATTTTGCCTTCTTAATAAGCCGCAAACCCTGTCCGGATGACGTCTAAACATTTCGTCTCCTCCCACATAAGAAACTGATGTCAAAATTACTTTTCTTTTTGGAGTCGCCGGCAGGTTCCTCAGTTCCGGGAGAGACTGCAGCGGAAGACGGGGGCTCCGGGGTGACTGTTCCTGGGGAGACCTCTGTAGGGCCATCGCCATCAGCCACAGTAGACGGAGGGAGCTGCAGCCCCGACTCCGGCTCCTCCGCCATCTTGCTCTTTGGGAAACCCAGGCGGAAGCGGAGGTTCAGCGCGTGCAGTGGGCGGGCTCTGTGCCGGGGAGTGTCACTAAAGAGACGCCGGGCGGTCCCACTCAAAGGGAAGCCCTGGAGTGGACGGCTGATTCTCTCTGTGGAAAGGATCGCAGGCCCCTAACTGTTGCTAGGTTTCCCTCTGCCTGGAGACTCGCGATGGGGTCCTACTGCGCAGGCGCTATCCCTCCGGCCTCGTCTCCGGCTCAGAGATGTTTCTTCCGCTTCCCCCCCTCCCACCTCGGCCCCGCCTCACCTCGGCCCCGCCCCACTTCGGCCCCGCCCTGTTGTACGGGGGCGCGCGCGCGCGCGTGCGGGAGGGGGCGGGTGGGGACGGCTCGCCGGCGAGATCCTGAGGCGGAGGCTCGCGCGCCGGTCCCCGCCCTGGCCCCCAGCGCCCACCCGGTCGGCCCGGTTCAGCCATGATCAAGGCGATCCTCATCTTCAACAACCACGGGAAGCCGCGGCTCTCCAAGTTCTACCAGCCCTACGTGAGTGCCGCCGCCCCGGGTCCGGGGCGCGGGGTGGTGTGTGTGGGGGTGGGATCGTTGGCGGCTGGCAGCGACCCCCGCGCGCGCGCCGCGGCCCTTCCGGCGCCCGCCGCCGCCTCGCGCTCCCGGGTTGACAGCTGGGCGCCCGACGTGGCTGCGCCCCGCGGCGGCTCCACAGTCGGCGGGAGGCTCCCGCCCTTCCCCGGGGGAACCCCCCTCCCCCCCGCGCACACACCGGGCTCACCCCCGGGCGCACGGCCCTGCTGGACTTAGGGGCCGCAGCCCACCTGCCCGCCCCGCGCACCTGCGGCTCCGCTCCTCCCCCCCCCCCCGCGGGCGCGGACGGGCGCCGCCCGCAGGGCTCCGGACACCCCCCCCCCCCGGCGGCGTGGGGAGACCCCAAGCGGAGACGGGGTGACTTTCAGGTGTCTCCTGCGCAGGAGGAGCGAGCTGGGGACCCCGCCTGTGTGTGCGGAAAAGCCAGGCTCTTCCCCAGCAGCTGTCAGGACTGCTCCTCTCCTGCAATCGCGGGCCGGCCCGGAGTCTTCTCAACCTGAAAGTTGCACTTGCAGAGGGGTGGCTGGGCGTCCTCCTCCTCGTTGTTGTTGTTGTTGTTATTGTTAATTAACACCTCAGGGAATTTGCCCAGATTTGTGCTTGCTTTTTTTTTTTCTTTCCCTCTTTTTCTTTCTTTCTCTCTTTCTTTCTTTTTCCCTTCTTTTTCTTTTCTTTCTTCCGCATGTGCAGAGTAGTCCTGTTGGGCAAACTCCAAGCAAGGAGCGTCCCTAGTATTGATCCAGGTAGGTAGAGGTGGTGGTGGTGGTTTGGAAGGTAATAAAGATAAGCAATTCATTAATGATTGAGAGAGAGAGATTGGAGGCATAATGATAGAGAGAGAGAAAGAGAGAGATCGGAGGCATAATGATACAGAGGAAAGAGAGAGGTCGGAGGCATATAGCTAAGTAGGCAAGGGCAGCATTCATCACTAGGAAGAACACATGAAATCAAGTTTGCTTTTTTTTTTCTTTTCTTTTTTTTTTCTTCCCTTTTCAGACAGGTTGGGTCGTCACTTCTCCCGAGCAGGTAGGGTTAATGAAGAAATAAGATAGTTGCCGAGTGCTGGCACATTTTGAAATAAACAGGTAGGAACTTGGAGTGATAGATTGAAATCGGGGCCAGCGAGCTAGCTCACCTGGGAGGGGACCTGCCTGGCCATGTGCCAGAGCCAAGTTCAACCTTGCCCGCCCCCGCAGATGCTGTGGTGTCTGTGTCTCTTCTTTGCTTCTGTCTGTCTCTCCTGCTCTCTCTGGGGGAAAAAAATTGCCTGGAGCATCAAAGCCCCAGCAACAACCAAAAAAAAAGAAAAAGAAAGAAAGAAAGAAAGAAAGAAAGAAAGAAAGAAAGAAAGAAAGAAAGAAATTGTGCCAAGGCTAACACTTCATGCTGCTCTATCCCAGATGGAAATCATTCCTGTCATTAAAAATTTAATGTGAAAATATCACTTTGCCCAAGATAATGCAGTCTGTGGAGGTGTGAGTTGGGAGTGAGAAATCTTGAGTTTTTTTTTCTTCCTTTCCTTAAGTAGTTCTGCTGTCGCTAGCAAGCCAGACTATTTTCTACTACTCCTGGTTTTGGTCTTAGTGTGGTGTAATTTAAATGCTAATGCTCTACTTAAGAATTCTACATCCTTCTTAATCCAGGATAAAATTCTAGTTGATCTTTTTTAGTGGAAAACAAAAATTACTTTAACTTTACACTGGCACCCATTTACCTGAAACATAGTAGCAGCCTTTATTGAAGCAATCCTTCTCTTAACCGTTTGGCCTGAGTAGCCTATTTACAATGCAGAAAAGGTCTGTTCCTGAAGTGGAACACATCTTGAAAGTGTATCATTTCTTATCTACTCTTGACAATTAAATCGTATTCAAAATAGAAGGTTTGCTGGATTATCCCTCCAATCCGTGGTGCCACTCCTAACATTCAGAATGTCACAATTTACAGAACAAGTGTATTCATTGTGGCAATCCTAGCAGGACATCTTTCTCCTGTCCAATAATGGGAACAGAAGTAGCCCTGCCTTTACTTAGTAGGTGGCTGCAAAGGTTAATGTGGGAAGAGGCAGTTCTGGCAGCATCGGTGTCATTTTTGGCCATCATGCAAGTGCTACTGGGAGCAGGAGCAAGGGAGTATAAAAAGAGCTCGGTGGTCACTGATCACCTAGAGGTGTGCATGTCAGGAGCTGCATGTTAGTCTTTCATAAACTGGGTTTTGCCAGCTGTGCATTTACTGCATAACAGGAATAACTGAAGGTCATTGACTCATCTAGATACTCGCTTCCTCGCTTCCTCTTCTGCCAGATCATAACTTCTTGGAGGGCAGAAATGTTTTTCATTCATTTATTCCATGGGTGAGTTAGTGAACAAAAACTGATGCCATGCTCACTGTGTGCAAGGCAGTATTTTAAAAGATAGGAGCCAACAGGCAGTGGTTACACAAAGCTAATGAGCAGAAGGTAGAAAATAGAAAATGTCAGCTAGGAGTAAGTCCTGTGGAGAAGAATGAAGTGGTGGGTGACAAGTGACGTGAGGTTGGCGATTTAAAATAGGACATTTAAGTTCTCACTGAGAGGGTGGCATGTGAGTCAAGACTCCAAGGAGAGAAGAAAGCAAGTCTTCTGTGAGTGAGATGATGCACTGTTTGTCTTCTTTCTGACTTATTTCATTCTGCATGATAACTTCAAGATCCGCCCCAAACCATTTGCTCCCCCCCAAAAAAATAGAGTGGGAAAGCCAACTAGTAAGCAGGTCTTGCAGGTAGCTGAGGAGATCATCCTGGGCAGATGGATCAGCAGATGTAAAGGCCCACAGGAGGGAATGTCGGTTTGAAGAAGCCCCGCCTAGCAAGAGCAGCCTGTGTGAGGGAAGACTAATTGAATTGAGGTCTGTCTGGAAAGGGTGTGTGTGTGTGTGTGTGTGTGTGTGTGTGTTAGTGTGTGTTATTTTTTTCCTCTCACTTCCTGAATATCTTCCCCTTCTTGTGGTTGTCCAGATTCAGTCCTTTCCTCATTCCATTCCTAGTTCAGCTGTCACTCAAACCTTCCCTGTAGCTTCTTATGCTGCTGAAAAATGCCTCATTGGTGTTCAGAAGTTTATTTTTTTATCTTTAGCACAGTACATTATTATTTTCCAACACCTGTGACTCCTTAAGCTGTCCTGCATGTAGAGCCCTTGAGAGAAGGTATCAGGCTTTAGACATACTTGTGTTTGCTCTGCTAGCCAGCATTCAATCTTAACTATTGAGAACTCTCAGTATATCTTTGCTTCAGATGGAGTTTGGGTTTAGAGGTGACCTTTTGATTCCCCCTCCCCCACTCTTAAAGTTTAACTCTTTATTAAGTGGCAGCTATGAAAACTATGTCTTTGGGATAGAAGTAACAGTGGGATAGTTGCTGAGTAAACCAGTTCTGCTTTACATGGAAAGCAATGACTAAGGAGTATGCATTTAACAAGATGGACAACTTTGAATTTAAGTTACTAACAATATTGAGAAGTTGCTTTGTGGTTCACAGTTCTGTGTCTTGGACAGGGTGAGGAAGCCTGAGTGCGACACAAATGGTTTAACGCAGAGCCGTTTGTAAAGTGTTCAGTCACCAACCGCTTTCCCAGACTGCACTGGATTTCCGTTCCTGTTATCCTCCCTCAAGCTACAATGACTGCATGCTTATCTTTACCCCTCAGTGGTGCAGATTTCTATTTCCTGCTTTAGTGGATTTTCAGATCCAATTCGATCTCAAAGCTATTGTTCTGTGTGAGACGTCTGAAGTTTTCGGTTCATTCTGCTAAAGTCCGGCTTTAAGAAGAATTCCACCCCACCACCCCACCCCCCCCACCCCCCCCCACCCCCGCCTCTGTTTTTTGCCGGTTATATCCTTGAGCTATAGCTGCAGAAGTTCAAATGTTTTGCTAACCTTTGTCTTTTTAATTGGTACCTAGCCACAGTGAGCAACAACAAACTTCAGTCTTTCATTATTTGCCTGATAATATTTGTGTAGTACTATAAAAGACTAAGGAAACTTATACTTCATAAACCAGATAATCTTTACAGAGCCATCACACAAGAACAGAAAAACTCTTGGGTTATGGTTTCTATATTATTAATGAGCCATAGCATACCCTTTGGAGAATCACTTTAGTAAAAAAAAAAAAAAATAGTATTCTTTTTTTGTTGTTGCATTAAACCATAAATAAAATATTAAAAATATTAAAATATAAAAAGTCGAATTCTGATAGAATTTGCTGATAGTATAATTAAAGACTTGCTTTTTAAATTAATATTAAATGTCAAACAAGTATAGAAGAGGAAATAAAAGCTCAAAATTACAATGATATTTGATTTGGAGCAAAGGATATTCTAGGTCATTCTGCCTTTCTGAACTAAGGAGGGCTATGTAGTAGGATAGATAAGCTAGATCATGTTTCTTTATCAAAGTTTTAGTTGTTTATTGTTTTTTTTTTTCTGATTTACTTTCTGTTTGAGGTAACATTGGTTTACAAGACTATGCATGCATTAGAAGCACTGTAATCACACTTTTTTCAAAATAAGCAACTACACTTTATCTACCATTAAAGTACCAATATACAGGGAGTCGGGCTGTAGCGCAGCGGGTTAAGCGCAGGTGGTGCAAAGCACAAGGACCGGCATAAGGATCCCGGTTCGAACTCCGGCTCCCCACCTGCAGGGGAGTTGCTTCACAGGCGGTGAAGCAGGTCTGCAGGTGTCTGTCTTTCTTTCCCCCTCTCTGTCTTCCCCTCCTCTCTCCATTCCTCTCTGTCCTATCCAACAACGATGACGACAACAACAATAATAACTACAACAATAAAACAAGGGCAACAAAAGGGAATAAATAAATAAAATATTAAAAAAATAAAAATAAAGTACCAATATACACTTACTTTCACACCCTTTGCAGTCCACTTCACTCACAACCCCCTTTGGTGGTAAAAGGCTTGTTTTCATTTGACTCTGCTTGTTTCCTGGCTTTGTCTTTGCTTGTTGCTGCCTCCTCCTGCTTCCCCACCTCCCTCATTTGGCTGGGGGTGGGGGGTGGGGGGTGGTCATCTCTAGGACTTCACCATTCTAGCACCCAAACTTCCTCGAAGGAACTGGGGGCTTGGCTTTATTTAACCTGGGGTTGTTGTGCACATAGCAAATCCTCAGTCAGTATTTTCTTTCTATGTAAGTCCCTTTTGCTTTTCTTGTAAGACTGGTTCCTTTATCTGTTGTCTGCCTGAAAAACCTTTTACCATGCTTTCAAAAGATTTGATAACTTAAGAGCATCCTTGGTTGAAGAACTTTATTTCTTTTTATTTATTTCTTTTTTATTTTTTATGAGAGGAGAGAGAGATCAGAACACTACTCAGTTCTGATTCAAGACTGGAAGGAGGTTGGAATTATAGCCCCAGAAGTGCACACACGTTGGAGCTGGGGGGTCCTGGCTAGCTAACCATGCTTTGCAAAGTCTGCAGGGCTCTCCCTCCCTATAAAGGTACAGTTTGTTGCCTAGAGTCAGGAGTGTGCTGGTGAAGACCTGGTCTGTTTATTTTCCAGGAGTCAGCACTCTTGAGAAATGTCTCTCAGTCCCCAGCTATTTGCTAGGGCAGGGGAGGATCTCCCAGGATCTGCCCTCCCCAAGGTTTATTACTATGGAGACTGAATTCCACATAGGGTGTCCAGCAGCCCAATTCTCATTAAGATCACAGAGGTCGTCAGGATGGTGCCTAGGAGTAGTCTCACCCAGTTTATAGCATAAAGATTCTTTCCACCCTCACACTAGACCCCAGCTGGGGCCTCCTACCTGGGAGATTTCCCTGTTCTTGGGCTGACTTTTCACGATCAGATAGAGATGGAAAGAGTGGGAGTGATGTCACAGCACAGGAGCTTCCTGCGGCACCACCCTGGAACGCATGTGAGGCACAGGGGCTTAAACCTGGACTGCACCAGTGGCAAGGAATGCACCTTACCTATGAACTGTTTCTTTAACCCTGTAGTATGTAGTTTCTCCCCTCCTATAGCAGTGTTTTAAGTGTTAGACTGTAATGGGATCGAGGTGCTAGGAGTTAGGCACTTTGCCCCTCTGCACCTTGGAGATCTCTACGTATTGCAGCATATTGTCACATGGCGGCTTCTCCTTTTCCCCCTTGGGGAGAACATCTCTTGCCTCTAGATGCAGACTCTTGTCTCTTGCTGTGGAAGCTTGCTCCTCTGGGTTTCAGCTCTGTTTCTCTTCAGATTGTCTCATGTTTTGGGGGTAGTTTTGCTGTTACTGTGAAGGGACTACACACAAATCTTTCCTATTTGCTCCCTCATGGTCCTTCCTTATGCCTGTTTTATTGTTTATAAAAATGTATAAGAGGAAGAGGGGAGAGTAGGTGGGGAAGGGAGGGAGAGGGACCAAACGCTGTTCAGCTCTGGCAGATGGTGCTGCTGGCATATGCCCTGGGATCTCGAAGGCCTCATGTGTGCAAGTCTTCCCAGCTCACCTCCTGTTCTCTTTCTGAATGTGTCTAGGGTCAGCAAAATAGCTCACTTAGATAGCTTCTTATGTCTTCTTTTACAGTACTAAGCTCATGTTACTAGGGTGTGTCAGGACCCTTAGAGTCTTTGCACTTGTGGCATCTCAATTTCTTCACCATTGCTGATTAGCTAAAGGAATTCTGAGTGGTAGGCCACCATGGAGAACGAAGTTCCTTCCTGTCTGTTGTTCTATAAACCTCTCATCTTCTTTGCCCTTTTTGCCCTCTCATCATTCCCCTTACCAAGTCCTCTTAACTGCACTGTAGAAAAACAACTTCCTTTACTGAGAGTCAGGCAACTCTCAGGAGAATGTTGCAATGTAAGAGGGATAAAGGTGAACATTCTAGCTGACAAGTGCCCAGTTCTCAAGACTCCAAAGGGAGGTGCTGGGGTTTGGTGCCTGCACTATGAATCCACCACTCTCAGCAGCCTTTTTTTTTTTTTCTTTCTTTCTATTTTTATTAGATAGGACAGAGAGAAATTGAGAGAGGAAGGGGAGATAGACATTTGCAGCACTGCTACACCGCTTGTGAAGTGTGTGTGCCCTCTGCAGGTGGGGGACGGGAGCTCAAACCTGGAAGTGTAAGGTGTGTGCTTAACGGAATACACCACTACCCAGCCCCCATATAATGTTTTAAGATTTATTAAAGGTGTGTGTGTGTGTGTGTGTGTGTGTGTGTGTGTGTGTGAGTGATGGGGGGGGTGGGGAGGAGAGGCAGGCCAACACTCAGCTCTGGCATATGGAGGTGTTAGGGACTAAATCTGGGACCTCAGACAGGCAATTCCTATCCTCTTAATGCTGAACTAGCCCCTGGCCCAGCACTTCAAAACTTAGTCTTTTGAAAGGATACTATCTGCCTTGCTCATTGCAGTTTCTTTTCCTCCTTTCTCTTCAACAAATAAATATTGGTTGTTCCCATGGCCTTGTCCTAAACATTGATAATAAGACAACAAGCAAGATATATGTCTTCCTTGCCTTCTCAGTTTACATTCTAGTGATGAGAAATGACAGTAAACAAATTGGTACGACTAGTCCATGAGGGAAAAATGAGGGATCGAGTAATGGGAAGGACTGTCCGATCGAATCTTTAGGGAAAGGCTCTTAGAGGAACTGACATTTGAGAAAAGAATGGGGTTTTAAGAATAACTAAGGAACAACAGATGAGTGGCTGAGTAAGTTGTGATATGTATACACAATGGAATACTACTCAGCTATTAAAAGTGGAGAATTCCCCTTCTTCACCTCATCTTGGATGGAGCTTGAACAAATGATGTTAAGTGAGAAAAATCAAGCCAGAAAGAGAAGGAAGAATATGGGATGATCTCACTCATGGATAGAAGTTGAAAAATAAGAACAGACAGGAAAACACAAAGCAGAACTTGGGCTGGAGTTGGTGTATTGCACCAAAGTAAAGGACTCTAGGGTGGGAGGTTCAGGTCCTGGAACATGATGGCAGAGGAGGATCTAGTGGTGGTTGAATTGTTAAGTGGAAAACTGAGAAATGTTACACATGTACAAACTATTGTATTTTACTGTTGACTGTAAACCATTAACCCATTCTAAGAGAGAAATTTAAAAAAAAAAAGAAAGAAAGAATGTTCCAGGCTGAGAGTTGCAGGATATGTTAAAGGGGACCAAATTCCAAATTTGCTATGTTGATTAATAATAGCAGCAAGGGAATCTGAGTGATGACAGGGAAGATTGTCAGGGTTGAAGTGAGAGAGACAGATAGACACAGACAAACAAGGTCAGCACCTGCCTGAGTACCAGGTCATGCAGCCATGCTAGATCTCTCACTCTGAGGACACAGCCCCCAACATGCTCTCCTTAAAATAGAGATCTTCCCTTGTGTTTTGCACAGTGCAACCACGTGTGCCCTGGCCTCTCTGTAAGACATGCAGTGATACTCTCTTCTGAAGGGCTGACTTTCTCTCGTCTACCCAGTTGTTGTTAGTACTTGCCTAGTGAATGGAGGTAATATAAATGTCTCAAGGCCTTTTTTTTTCTGGTCATCTCTGGTGTTTTTTTGTTTCAGGCTTTTTTTTTTCCCCCTTCAGATAGCAGGGGGCTGGGCACTGGGTGGGGAGAGAGACCTGAACACATGGCAAAGGAATGCACAGGGGGTTGGGCGGTGGTGCAGCGGGTTAAGCGCAGGTGGCACAAAGCACAAGGACTGGCATAAGAATCCCAGTTTGAGCCCCCGGCTCCCCACCTGCAGGGAAGTCACTTCACAAATGGTGAAGCAGGTCTGCTGGTGTCTATCTTTCTCCCTCTCTATCTTCACCTCCTCTCTCCATTTCTCTCTGACCTATCCAATAACAATGACATCAATAATAACTACAACAATAAAACAAGGGCAACAAAAGGGAATAAATAAATAAGTAAATGAATAAAAAAATTTTTAAAAAGAGAATAAAAGACAACAATTTTTAAAAAGAAAAAAAAAAAAGGAATGCACGGTCCAAGCGAATCCCCGAATGTCCCAATTTCTGGGCACCCTCTCATAGTAAGACCAGTGACTGACCTGGCTCCTAAGTCATCTGTGAAACAGTACAGCTCAAGAACAAAAACATTATGCTCCGACATCTCCTGGCCTAGTTGGAGGAAGCCAGAGCCTGCGCAGAGCCCATCAGACCACCTCTCCCGCCGTAGTGCCAAGAAGCACTTGAGTCTCTCCTGCCTCCTTGAAGCTGGTTACAAAGCATTAGCTGTCATCAAGGCTCTTCATTACCCTGGAGAAGATGGTTCTTTTTCAGTGTGCCAGGCCCACTGAATTGTTTTGATTCCTGTGTCTATCCAATTAAATGAGGAAGACTGCCAGTTCATCCTACCACACAGCAGCCTATGTCCTGTCATCCGTGCATCTTAGTATAATTGTTACCATTTTTTAACTTTCTTTTATTTAATAGGCCAGAGAGGAATTGAGAGGGGAAAGACGGGTAGAGAGGGAGGGGGAGACAGAGAAACACCTGCAGCACTGCTTCACCACTTGTCAAGCTTTCCCTTGTGGGTGGAGGTGAGGGGCTTGAATCCAGGTGTTTATGCATGGTGTAGTGTGTGCATGCCACTGCCCAGGACCTGTTAATTTTTTTTTTTTTTTGCCTCTAGGGTTATTGCTGGAGCTCAGTGCTGACACTGAATCTGCTGCTCCTGGTAGCCATCCTCTCCCCCCCTTTTTTTCTTCTCCCCATTTTATTTGCTAGGACAGAGAGAAATTGAGAAACCAGGGGGAGGTAGAGAAGGAGAGAGAAGGATGCTTGCAGACCTTCTTTACCACTTGTGAAGCATCCTCACCGCAGATGAGAAGCAGGGGGTCGAACCCGGGTCCTTGAGCAGGTCCGTGCACATAGTACTATGTCCGCTTAACCAGGGTGTGCCACCGCCTGGCCACCATTATTATTTTTTTTTTTTTTTTCTTTAGCAGTAGTAAACTATACCCAACAGCAAACTTACTTAAGTGTCCCTTTTTGTGGCATTCAGTGTATTCACATTGTGCAGACATGACCACAATCCATCTCTAGATCTTTTTGGTATTTTCCAGCAATGCTATACTAGTTAAATACTAACTCCTTCAGCCTGAGAGTAAAGTCAGCAGATAGAGCTTGTGGCTTGTCGTGTGTGGGGCCCAGGTTTGAACCTTGGCACTACGAGGGACATGCCACGGTGCTAGAAAAAAAACTACAGTGCTGTGGGCTCACCCCTGCTCCCTTGCCCCTTTTCCCAGAGCAGAGAAGTTATGTGTGTGCAAGGCTCTGGCTCCACATACATTAAAAAAAAAAAAAAATGACCAACTCCTCATTCTCCACTTTTCTTAGTCACTGGCCACCACCATCCTACTTTTTGTCTCTATGAATTTGACTGGAATCATGCTACCTTATTATTTTGTGATTGGCTTGTCTCACTTGGCAATATTTCATCAAGGCTTGGTGCTGTGGTGACGTGTGTTCTCCAGGTCCTTTTAAAGGCTGAACCAACTCTTTCATTGTCTCTCTGTGCATGCCGGATGGTGTTTCATTACTCGTCTGCTAATGGATCCCTGGGCTGCTTCTTCATTGGGGCTATTTGAAGCTGCCACCAGTACGGGACTTTAGGTTTATGTAGAGAAAATGAGAGGACAAGTATCTGATCCTGCTTTTATTTCTTTTGGGTAGAAGTGATATTGTTGGATCATATGATACATTCTAGACTTGACTTCTTTTTTGAGCGTTTGCTTAATGCCTGAGCAGATGGACCATTTTCCACACCACCAACAGTACACAAAGTTTCCAGTTTCTTTATACTCTTGCCCATCATTTGTTATCTTGTGTTACCGAGTATGATCTCCTTGTGATTTTGTTTTATTTTGTTTCCCTAATGGTTAGTGATATTGATCATCTATTCATATGCTTATTGATCGTTTGTATATCTTTTTACTGGAGAAATGATTCTTTAAAGTCATTTGCTCATTTTTAACCCACTGGCTTGTTTTCTTGTTGAACTGTAGTTGTTTATGTGTTCTGGGTGTTAATTTGTCAGATATATGACTTAAAAATATTTCCTTCCTCTCTTTTTCTCACCTCAGAAATGGTGTTCTTTTTCAAGGAATAATTTAGTTAGATGCACCAAAAAAAGGTTTTAATTTGACAAGCTTCAATCTACCTTTTTTATTTGGTGGTGGGGTAGGTCTCCTGTGCTTTATGGTATCATATCCAGAAAAAAAGTTTTTAGTGTCTATACAGTATAATTTATTGCTTAATATACTGTGGTTTGTTTAACCAGTTGTCTGTGAAAATTTTAATACTGCAGGTCGGAACTGGGGGCTTAAATTGGGGAATAAAATTTTTTTAATTTTCTTTATTTATCAGATAGAGACAGCCATAAATCTAGAGAGTGGGGAGGGTAGCGAGGGAGAGAGACAGAGAGACACCTGCAGCACTACTTCACTACTTGTGAAGCTTCCTGCCTGCAGGTGGGGACCTGGGGCTAGAACCTGGTTCCTTGTGCACTATAACATGTGCACTTAACCCGGTTTGTCACCACCCAGCCCCAGTTTTGTTTTTTTTTAAGGGATATATAGTCATCCCTCACCACTTCGAGTTTCAACTTCTGCGGCTTCACTCCATCATGTTTTTTTTTTTTCTAATATTTTCATTAAAAAGTTGATAGACAGTGAAAATGATACAACATGCACTCGGTTGTAATACACCCCTGTATTACTATTAAAATTAAAATGACTGTCCATATGGACTGCAGGCCTGTGTATTCGAGCACCCCCCCCCCCAGCAAATCCTTCACCGCCAGGTGCAGGTGTGTGTGTGTGTGTGTGTGTGTGTGTGTGTGTGTGTGTGTGTGTGTGAGAGAGAGAGAGAGAGAGAGAGAGAGAGAGAGAGAGAGAGGGAGAATAGGGTGTGGGGAAACTAAGCCAGTCAGAGCGTACGCCCTTCTGCATCACTACGCAGCAGAAGCATCCTTGCTCTTGGAAGTGTTTGCAATTTCTGAGAACCTTTATCTTAGCCCCACAAGACTCCTAAACGTGCTGCTTTTTCTAAGCCTTCTGATGATGAGACTAAGCACCGGTGGAAGATGCTTACCATCCAGAAGATGAAACTCTTAGATTTGATCAAAGATGGCAAGAAAATCGTGGAGGTTGCCCGCCATTATGACTTGAAAGAGTCAGCCGTTTGCTCCATTTTGCTCCATCCGTAAAGATGCAAAGAACATCGGTGCAATGACTACTGTCTCTTGTAGCAAGGAAGCAAAGCTAAAGGGGTGTCATTTCATATCTAGACGGTTCTCATAATGTTAAAAATCGTATTTAGAAGGTCATAAACAGATTTTTCTATGTTCTCACTACAAAAATACTCAATTTATAAAAAAAGAATCCTCTCTCTTGAAAATTCACTTATCGGCAGTAGAGTCTGGAACTGATTAACCGCAATAAGCGAGGGACGACTGTACTTTTTTTTTTTAAGTTAATGTTGTACATTTAGCAGACAGTATAGTACTGGGAACCCGACAATTTTGTGTGACTTTATTGCAGCATTCACTTTACTGCCATTGTTTGGGAGGAAACTTGCAATATCTTGGAGGAAGGAAGCCTCAACTAAAGTTGGAAAGGCTTGTAGAAGAAGCTGTCTGGCTCTACCACTCAGTTGGTTACCCCAGGTGGCACTTAAATACTGTACCTGACCGCACCAAGAGCTATCCTGCGCTCCCAAACAGGAAGAGTAAAAGATTTTTATGGTTTCTGTTGCTTAGCAACAAGCCGGCCAATGGGAACATCACAGCTCAGCCAATGAGACACCTCCTCCTGAACTCATGCTTTCTCAAATGAATGTTTATTTTATTTTATTTTATTTTGTTTTATTTTATTTCTTCCAGGATTATTGCTGGGACTTGGTGCCAGCACTACGAATCCACTACTCCTGAGGGCTATTTTTTTTCACTTTTGTTGCCCTTGTTATTTTATCATTGTTGTGGTTATTATTGTTGTTATTGATGTTGTCATTGTTGGATAAGACAGAGAGAAAAGGAGTGAGGAGGGGAAGACAGAGAGGGGGAGAGAAAGACAGACACCTGCAGACCAGCTTCACTGCTTGTGAAGCGACACCCCTGCAGGTGGGGAGCTGGGGGCTAGAACCGGGATCCTTATGCTGGTCCTTGTGCTTTGCTGCCACCTGTGCTTAACCTGCTGTGCTACCGCCCGACCGCCCACCCGTATGTTTATTTTTGATGACTTTCTTGTACAGTATTTATTTCTATAAAAACCTGTCTGGCGGGGGGCCGGGTAGTGGTTCACCTGGTTGAATGCACTTGTTATAGTGCGTAAAGATGTGGTCCCCACCTGCAGGGGGAAAGCTTTGAGTAGTGAAGCAGTGTTGCAGGTGTCTCCCCCCCTCCTTTTTTTGTTGCCTCCAGTGTGATCGCTGGGCTCAGTGCCTGCACTATGAACCCACTGCCCCTTGGAGGCCATTTTTTCTATTTTTTTTAATTGTTAGGACAGAGAAACTGAGGGGTGGGGGAGATAGAGAGAGAGAAAGATAGACACCTGAAGACCTGCTTCACTGCTTGTGAAGCAAGCCCCCTGCGGGTGGGGAAACAGGAGGTAGAACCAGGATCCTTGTGCATCTTTCCCTCTCTGTCACCCCCTTCCCTTTCAATTTCTGACTGTCTCTATCCAATAAATAAATAAATAAAAATTATTCTCAACTTCCTATCGTGTGCTATTTATACTGTTCTTATATCAGAGATTCCCTTCTAACTTTTAAGTGATTTTCTTTAAACTTTTTTTAATATTATTTATTCCCTTTTGTTGCCCTTGCTTTTATTGTAGTTGTTGTTATTGATGATAGGACAGAGTTGTTGTTATTGATGTTACTGATGATAGGACAGAGAGAAATGGAGAGCAGAGGGGAAGACAGAGAATGAGGAGAGAAAGACAGACACCTGCAGACCTGCTTCACCGCCTGTGAAGCGACTCCCCTGCAGGTGGGGAGCCAGGAGCTAAAACCGGGATCCTTAAGCTGGTCCTTGCGCTTTGCCGCCACGTGCGCTTAACCTGCTACTCTACCGCCGGACTCTCACTTTCCTTTTATTGAACGTAATAAAGGGAAGAGATTGAATACAAAATAAAAATGGAAAATCTCTACATTCATTTTTTTTCCTTTAAATTTCTTTACTAGTACTGTACCACAGTTCTGTGCCCTCTCCCCTCCCTCACCACAGACATGACATAGTTCTCACAAAGTCTGAGTTTCGTTGCTTCCCCTGCTTTTTCCAAGCTCCTGTTCTTGGATTATTTATATTCCACTTATGAAACGAACTAGTCTGTGTTTGTCTTTCACCTTTCTACTTAGATCACTAAGCATAATTACCTCCAGTTCTGTCCATTTTGTTCTGAAGGATACTTTTTTTTTTTTTCAAAGTAGTATTCCATTCCCTAGTTTCTTTATATAGTTGTCCATTAATGGGCATTTGGGTTTTCATTTTTTTTACTTGTTGTGAATAGTGCAGTTATGGACACAGGGATCCATATATCCTTCCCCCACCCTTTATTTGATAGGACATTAAAAGGTTGTGAAGGGAGGGGAAGATAAAGAGAGAAATAGAGAGATACCTACAGACCTGCTTCACAGCTCATAGAAACTCCCTCCTGGGAGTTGGGCAGTAGCGCAGTGGGTTAAGCGCAGGTGGCGCAAAGCGCAAGGACCATAGTAATGATCCCAGTTCGAGCCCCCGGCTCCCCACCTTCAGGGGAGTCGCTTCACAAGTGGTGAAGCAGGTCTGCAGGTGTCTATCTTTCTCTCTCCCTCTCTGTCTTCCCCTCCTCTCTCCATTTCTCTCTGTCCTATCCAACAACGACAACATCAACAACAATAACTACAATAATAAAACAAGGGAAACAAAAGGGAATAAATAAATAATTAAAAAAAAAAAACTTCCCCCCTGCAGGTGGAGACCAGGGCCTTGAGCCCAGGTTCTTGCACAATGTAACACAGAAACGTGTACTCTCAGCCTGGTGTACCCCCGCCCTGCCGTATGTCTGCTTTTCAATTCGTGTCGTCTTCTCCTCAGGAGCTACTGCTAGTAGTGTTTGTGGGTCATGAGGGGTTTCCATTTTTATTTGTTGCCTACCCATACTGTTTTCTCCGAGGCTGCACCTCTGCGGAGAGGTGTGGCTTGTATTATCTTATCGCGGCAGGCAGTGTTCAGCATACCCCACCCAGTTCCTTCTCTAACAGTAAGTTAAGGAGCATTTTCCCATATGTCTGCGGGCTGTGTGTATGTCTTTAGAGAATCGTCTTGTTTAGATCTTTTTTTTTTAATTTATTTATTTATTTATGTAATAGGACAGTGAGAGGGAGAGGGAGGAAAGGAAAGAGGAAGGAGGAGGGAGAGGGGAAGGGAGACGTACAGCACTGCTTCACCCACTTTTGAAGCTTCCCCTCTGCAGGTGGGGACTGGGGGCTTGAGCCTGATCCTTGCACAGGGTAACTTGTGCTCTCAACCAGGTGCACCACCTCCCGGGCCCCCTCTGTTTAGATTTTTTGCTTTTTTGTTTGTTTTTAATTGAATTATATGATTTCTTTATATATGTTTCATATTAGCCTGTTTCAGATACTCAACATGCAAATTTCTCCCAGTTACCGTGTTGCCTTTTTTATCCTTGTGGACTTTTCTGCCAACGCGTAGGAGCTTTTTAAATTTTACATTGACCCACTTATTTGCTCTTGCTTCAGTTTCCCTTTCCCACCAGGTAAATAGGACTTGATGTTAAAGTCCTGAAGTATTTCACCCATGTGTCCTTCTACATACTTTATAGTCTCGGGTCTAACATGTAGGTCTTTAATTCACTTTGAGTTCATTTTGATGCCTAGTCTTAAGTGATGGCCTAGTTTCATGTGGTTGGCCAGTTTCCCCAATGCCATTGCTGAAGAGGTCTTTTCCCCATTGAATGGTTTTGGTTCCTTTGTCATATAGTAGATGTCTGTATGTATGTCCGTATATATGTCTTTCTAGGCTCTCTTATTTTGTAGTGATATGAGTATCTATTATTTTTTCCAGTACCACACTGTTTTAATCACTTTCTTCTCCCCCTCTTTCTCTCTCCCTTTCTTCCTTCCTTCCTTTCTCTTTCCCTCTATTACTCCCTCCCTCTTTCTTCCTTCCCCTCTCTTTCCCTCCCTCCCTCTGTTCCTTCCTCCCTCCTTCCCTTCCTTCCTTCCTTCCTTTCTCCCTCCCTCTCTCCCTTCCTTCCTCCCTCCTTCTCTTCCTCCCGTCCTCCTTCCCTTCCTTCCTTCCTTCCTTCCTCCCTTCCTCCCTTCCTTGCTTTCTCTTTCTTTCTCAGCCAGGAGGGGCTTGGTGCCTGTGTGATGAATCCACCACACACCACTCCCACTGCAGTTTTTGAATTTGTTGTCCTCTTTCTTATTTGACAGGACAGAGAGAAATTGAGAGGGGAGGGGAAGATAGAGACCTACCTGCTTCACCACCCTGCGGATGGGAGCCAGAGGCTTGAACCTAGGTCATTGTACCTGTTAATCATGTGTGTTCAACCAGGTGCTTCACTGCCCAGCCCCTAATCACCATATCTTTGAAGAATAAATGAAAGTTCTCCTCCCCCACCTCAGATTATTTTCACTATTCATTGTCTTTTGTGGTTCCACGTTAATTTTTGGATTGTTCAATTTCCTTGAAAAATGCCATTGGTAGGGCCCAGGTGGTGGGCGAACCCTATCGAGTGCTCACATTACTATGCACAAGGTCCTGTGTTCAAGCCCCTAGCCCCTACCTGCAGGGGGGAAGCTTCATGAGTGGTGAAGCAGTGCTATAGGCATCTCACCTTTCCCCCCCTCTCAATTTTTCTCTGCCCTATCAAATCAAATAAACAAATATTAAAACAACAATGAAAAAATATGCCACAGATCTATTATAGATTTTGTTTTTTTGGCAGGATGGCCATTTTTACAACTCCTGTTCTTCCTATCCAAGAACAAAGGACATTCTTCTATTTCTTTTCTTTTCTTTTTTTATTCTTCCATTTCTTTGTATTTTCTTCTAGTTCTTTTACCTGTGTCCTGTAAGTTTCATCATAGTGGTCTTTCACTTCCTTTATTAGATTCACTGCAAGGTACTTTGTCCTTTGAGGTTCAGCTAGAAGTATAATTGTTTCCTTTGCTTCCCTTCCTTTCTTGTTGGGATATTGTACAGACCGTTCATGAAATGTATTACTGCTGATTCCTGTCATGAAATGTTAGTGTTGGGAAATCTGATGAGCCTGAAGGAAGCTCTAGGCATTTTTGTGACAGCTGTTGAAATAAGCTGAGTATTAAGGAGAAGAAAAATGGTGTTATGTCAGCAAAGACTTGACATTTTTAATCTTAGCATAGACTTTTGAATGTTTCATTAAAATTTGAAGACATTCTTCCAGTATTGATTTTTCTAGTTGACTGCCGGTAACCATTTAAGAAAGGTGATTCTAAGTGGCTCTCTTGATATTTTTGTTCATTTGTTTTAATTTTATTTTACTTGGTAGGACAGAAAGATATTGAGATGGGTGGGGGGAATAGAGAGGAAGAGAGAGCACTTGCTTCATCAAATTCATGAAGCTTCCCCCTGTAGGCAGGGAATGGGAGCTTGAACCTGGGTCCCTGTGCTCTGTAATGTGTGCACTTAACTAGATTCACCACCAATCAGCCCCTGCTTTCTTGAATTTGTATGAGTTCTTTTCACTGTTAAAAAATAATGAAAATAATTAAGGTTTAACATACTTCTCATTTGCTTACAAGTAGTAGTATTAGAAAAGATAACTTTATTTAAAAAGAAAACTCCCTGTAAGATCTTTGTACTATTATTAGAATCTAGGGCTTGCTTGCTTTATAGATGATGCCAAGTTAGAGATAAATATTTTATATTCATTTATTTTGCCTCCAGGGTTATCTCTGGGGTTCAGTGCCTGCACTATGAATCCACTGCTCCTGGTGGCCATCTGTTTTCCATTGTTGCTGTTGTTGCTATTGTTGGATAAGACAGAAACTGAGAGAGGAGGAGAAGACAGAGGGGGAAAAGAAAAACACCTGCAGATCTGCTTTACCACCTGTGAAGCAAACCCCCCCGTACCACCTCCTTGTGTTAACCAGTGTGCTACCCCGACCCCCGAGATAGATATTTCATAGTAAGTCAGTGTTAATGAATGGCAGGTATGTTGTAATGTTTATTTTATTATAATTTTACTCTATCTCTCTGTCTATTATTGTGCTCAACTTTTACTACAGCTGTGTTGGGGACTGAACCTAGAACTGTTAGGACTGCAGACATGAAAAGTCTGGTGCGCAAACAACAGTGCTATCTCCCTGGACCACCAAGTACTGTTTTTAAGACTTTTCTGTGTTTTGAATGAATCACACAGCTCTGTGAGGTAGCTAGTTATTGTATCCATGCTACAGGTGAAGAAGACTAGGGCACAGGGAGGCTTCAGGAGCGAGCAAGCAGTAGAGTGGCGCTTGTAGGTGTCTCCTCCTCTCTGTCTTCCTTCACTGCTCCCAGAAGCCCTTCATTTATTTATTTATTTTTAATTTTTTATTATCTTTATTTATTTATTGGGTAGAGACAGTCAGAAATGGAGAGGAAGGGAGAGACAGGCAAAGAGACAGAAAGACACCTGCAACCCTGCTTTACCACTCGCAAAGCTTTCTGCCTGCATATGGGGACCTGGGGCGCGAACCTAGGTCCTTGCGCATTCCAACATGGGCGCTCAATCAGGTGCGCCACCACCCGGCCCCTATTTATTTATTTTATTAGTGACTGTGTTTATTTACAAAATTACATGTCAGCAGGGGTATAATTCCACACCGTTCCCACCACCAGAGTTCTGAATCCCAAGTCCCTCCATTGCAAACCTCCGTGGTTCTCCCAAGGTTGCAGATACGGGTTAACTGTCATCTCTACAACTATCTGTCTACATATGTATGGAATTGCCCCCTTTTTCTTCCAGCTGCAATCCTCTCTTCCCCTCCAAGCCACACAAAGCCGTATTACTGCGTCCAAATATCTCTCCACTTTTCCTCTTCTCTTTCTGGGACCTGGTGGAGCTGGAGTTCAGAGCCCCCTTAGCCTCTTCCTCTTATCACTTCTCCCCCCACTGGGAGTATGGATTAAAGTTGTTTTGGGGGGTGCAGAAGGTAGGAGTTCTGACTTCTGTAATTGCTTCTTTGCTGGATTTAGGCGTTGGTAGGCCGATCCATATCCCCAGCCTGTTTCTATCTTTCCCTAGTGGGGTAGGCAGCCCTTCTTTTTTCTTTTGATAGAGGATGAGAGACAAGAGAGGGAGAGAGAGAGAGAGAAAGACTCATGTAGTCACCAAGCTTCCAACAACCCTGGCTGGAAAAGAAAGAGTTTATCTAGAACCAGAAAAGACCTAGATTCACCAATGCAGTTTTGAGAAAAAGGAGTAAGAATGTAGGCATCATGCTTATAACTTCAAACTATACTGCAGGGAAATAATAAAAACCCACATGGTACAGGAATAAAACTAATCACATGGATCAATGGAATAGAACTGAGAGCTAGAAAGAAGCCCCCCACACACATGGATGTAAGACTTAGATGTTAGACCAGAGACCATAAAATCCACAGAAGGACACACTGATGGAACACTTAACAAAATTGTCTGCTGTGGAAATGTCTTTGGAGACTCAAGTCGGATAACAAGGAAGACAAGCCCAAAAATAAATCAGTGGAACTACATCAAAGTGAAAGGCTTATGCTCAGCAAAAGGAACCATCACCAAACCAAAAAGGGATCCTACTGAACAGAAAAAGATTGTCACACACCAAACATGAGCCATAATACATAAAGAGCTCACAAAACTCAAAAATAACCCTAAAAATCATTAAAAATGTGGGAGGGATTTGAATATCTTCTTTACCAAAGAAGACGTTTTCTTTTTAATTGGATTCTTTTGTGCACACTTACATTCTCTTATCTTTCTTGCCCTGGTGACAGTTGATGGAGCACTGAATAGGAAAACCATATCAGTTTCCTATTGTGTTTCTGAATTTAGAATTGAGAAATTGTTGTACGTTTTGTTTGTGAGTACCTAGAAATGGTGTTTTTATGATAAGCTTCATTAGAGGAAAGTCTCTTTTGTTCAGTTTTCTAAGTTTTGTTCCATATTAATTTTATCAGATGCTTTTTTTTTTTTACATAGACTGAAATGATCTGCTGTTCTCCCATAGTCTGTCAATATAGATTCAGTCCTTTAGTTTTCTAATTTTTAAGAAACCAAGTTGTTGTTGTTATCAAAGTTACTACTGGGGCTGTGTGCTTGTATGAAGAATCCATTGCTCCTGGCAGTCATTTCTTTCTGTTACTGTCTCTCTCTCTCCTTCTTCCATGGAGACAGAGAAATTGAGTGGAAAGGGGGAGATAGAGAGAGAGACACCTGTAGCACTGCTTCATCACTTGTAAAACTCTGTCCTGCAGGTAGCTACCAGTGGCTTGAACCCAGGTCCTCATGTAGTGTGTGTTCTATTGGGCACACCACTGCCCACCGCCTATGCCTAGGTTTCTTTTTATTAGTATTATTATTATTTTTAATTTACTTATTTAAGAAATGGAAACACTGACAGGACCATAGGATAAGAGGGGTACAATGGTACAATTCCCACCACCAAAGCTCGGTATCCCATCCCATTCCCTGATAGCTTTCTTATTCTTTAACCCTCTGGTTGTATGGACCCAGGGTCATTATGGGATGCAGAAGGTGGAAGATCTGGCTTCTGTAATTGCTTCCTCGCTGAACATAGGCATTGACAGGTTGATCCATACTCCCAACCTGTCTCTCTCTTTCCATAGTGGGGCAGGGGTCTGGGGAAGTGGGGCTGCAGGGCATATTGGTGGGGTTGTCTGCCCAGGGAAGTCCAGTTGGCATCATGGTAGCATCTAGAACCTGGTGGCTGAAAAAGAGTTAACATATAAAGCCAAACAAATTGTTGACTAATCATGAACCTAAAGTCTAGAATATTGAAAATGAAGATTTGGTGTCTCTGTTTTGGAAATAGCCAGTAGGTCTATAAATGGCCCATGACTTTATTAGTTTTTGCCTGAGCCCTACATCTGATATGCAGGTGGATCTAAGTTGTTGTTGGGGAGATGATGTCATAGCTGGAAAAAGGGCTAGAAAGCTGGATCGGGGAGATAGTAGCTCCCAAATATGGGAAAAGTATATAAATATTGTTGACAGTAAACCCCATGGATTTGATCTGGGGCCCATATTCAGCTTAGGAGCCTATGTGACCTCTGCATCCCTGTAGGTCCAAACTTGCATTCTGTGGTCATCAGTAGGAACATTCTGAGTTGCACCAATTTCAGGACCCATCTTCTTCAGGTGGTAGATAGAGTATGTTATCCAACAACCCCCCTTCGGAGGATGGAACATTCTCTACCGTTGTTGATCCTCATTGAGGGCAAAGTCCTATGAGGTCCCCCAGAGGGGTCCATTATGTTGTTCCTGATGGAGATGACCAGTGATAATGGAGAGAGGGATCTATTCTAGGTCTAAGCTCATCATGTTTGTGTGGGAATCCCAGGACTCCTTAACTAGGGCCCCAGCTGATCAGGTGGCCTGATAGTCACTAAAGAGTCATCATTAAAGTAGGCCAGTCTCTTGCCCTTATTCAGCTTTTGTAGTCCTTACTTTGATAAGGTTAGCTTTGGAATAACTGAGGGAAGTGTAATAAGAAGTAGGTGAGGAGGGTATCTAATAGTAGATACTATTTTATTAGGTACTTTAAGGTGTCTTTTTAGGTCTTTCTACTTGCTTGCTTTATTTTTTGACTCACTACAAACTATTGTGCACTTTTGCTTTAATGTATATATTTTGATCAAATTTATGGTCCTATCCTGTGGGACCTGATCTTTATTTAGGTTTTGGGCCTTTGTTAGGAAGTGGACTACCTGAAATAGAATTGAGAAGTCCTATGAGAAAGGAAAGGTCTCACCCGAGTAATGATGCTGAAGGGTTGACATTCCACGCCTGACATCCCAGCACACATTTCGAAGTGAAGCATGCTGAGGTGGTACTCATTGCATTGAATAGGTTGGGATCAGCAGATGCAGTATCAGTTGGTATGAATTGAGAGAAGCATTCTGGAAAGTGAACCCCACCCTAGAGGTTCCAGGACTGGGGGAAATTTGGGCTTTATAGAGGAAGCAGGAGGTTCCTGCTGTCTTAGGGTTTAAGACGGCAATAGTTATTGCTATATCAAATTATTTGGCAATTGAGTTGACTTTGAAAATCCCATCGTTAGGATTTGCTGTATTATACATGACCTCACCATATTTGTCCTTTGATGTTATTTATACATATCTATATTTTATGAAGTAACACTACCAGTTGCTTCTGCTTTCCTGGTCTAAGCTTTTAGGATAGTCAACATTTCAAAGACTCAGCCTATAGTCTGCGCATTAAAACGTTTGAGACATTCCATCAGTTTTTCCCCTCTCATATTAATTAGTGATTTATATAACTTCAAATTAATTGGAGTGTACATAAACACCATTCCCACCACCAAAAGACTGTCTCACATCCCATCCCAATCCCCCCCCAGCCCCCTGCAGTGCCCACCCCCCAGTGAAGCTGAACATCCACCCTCACCCTTCACCCAGAGATTTTTACTTTGGTGTCCTACTCCAAACTCAGTCAGATCCTGCTTTGAGTTTCCCTTTCTGTTCTTCTTTCTCAACTTCTGTTTATGAGTGGCATCATCTCATACTCCTCTTTGTCTTTCTGACTTAGCTCACTTAACATAATTCCTTCTAGCTCCTTCCAAGATGGGTCAGAGAAGGTGGGTTCATTGTTCTTAACAGTTGCATATATGCCTAGGTTTCTAATATAATATCAACCTGTAGGCATTACTGGAACAGCCCTGTTTTGGTCATAATATATTGAAATACTAAGCATTATACCTGTGGTCTATAGCGAAGTTAACTAGCAGTTTTCATTTCTTCTTTTCATTTTATACTTATTTCCATTTTTCATACTTCCTTGTCTGATTTTCATCAGTGTTAACTGATCCTCATAAAGTAAATTGGGAATATTACTTCCCTGTTCTCTGAAAAAACTTGTGTAAGTTTATAAAGATCCATTTCCCTGAATTATTGGTAGCAATTGGTGTTAAATCCAGCAGAACCTGACTTATTTTTGTTGGAAGTATTTTTCAGATACTGTTAATTCTCTCTATAATCATACGGTTACTAACATTCCCCATTTCTCCTTGGGATACTTTTATTATTTGGGGGTGGGGTGGGGACTTTGCTATTTTTCTTTTGGATTTTTCTATTTGAGGCTTATTTTGTTCATATTGTATTTCTGCAACATCTAAAACTAGGCCTCTGTTTTTTGTTCCTTATGTTGCTTCTTAACACCTTTTCTGACTACACCTGCTTTGTTGTTGATTAATCTACCAAAGGTTTGTGCCTTTTAAAAGTCTTGACAAAGAACCAGTTTTTCATCTCATTTATCTGTGTTGTTATATTTCATTAATTTGTGCATGTTATTTTTCATTTCCTTATGCTTTTTTTCTGGTTTTCTTTTCTCTCTAGACATGTGAGACTCCTTATACATTCCTCAAGCTGTAATTTTCTACGCATTCAAAGTGTTAGAGTGCAGGTTGCACGCTACCAGAGTCAGGTGGCCAAGATTCAGTTCCCAGCACCATGGTGAGCCAGAACTGAGTGGTTCTCTGATGTCTCTCTTCCTGTCTCCCACTGTATAAAAGTAGATAAATTAATTTAATTTTCCAGTATTTTTGTTACTGTTGAGTTCTGATCCCATTAAGTTAGGAATCAGCTGTGTTCTGACATTTATTAAGATTTTTTTTTCTTTGACCAATGACTTTATTCAAAATTATTTATGTGGCAACATTTTTCTTACAAAATTTGTCATTTTGATCATTTTAAGTGTACTATAAAATGGTGTTAATTACAATTCACAATGTTCATACAGCAGTACTACTACTTCCAGACTTTTCCAGCATTCCAAACAGAAGTTGCTTATTCCTTTTAACTATCCCCACATCAGACCCCTCACGCCTGGGTAGCCCTTAAGCCTACTTTCCTGTCTCTTTGAACTTGCTTTTTTTAACCATAGATCATCTCATAATAATTAGAATCATATATCTGCCCCTTACAGTTTTACAGTAGATTTTTTTTTTAATTGATTTAACAGTAATTGACAAGATTGTGGGATAAGGGGTAAAATTCCATACAGTGCACTGCTCAGCTCTGCCTAGTTGAAGCTGGGACCTGGCATCTGGGAACAATCAGGCCTGAGTGCTTTCATAACCATTATGCTATCTCCCCCACCCATAGATTTATTTATTAACAAGAAAGGAGAGTGGGGGAGAGAGAGAGAGAGAAAGAGAGAGAGGAGAGAGAGAGAGAGAGAGAGAACCAGAGCATCAGTCTGGCACATGTGATGCCAGAGGTCCAAGTGTCCTGCACCACCTCCAGGGCCCCAGAGCTTGTAGATTTATCCAACTTAATTCTTCTACATATAAATTTTCCCGGCACTATTATTGATGAAGCTGTTCATTCCCTCTTTGAATGATCTTAGTCACCTTGTCAAAGCTAATTGGTCACAGATGTGAGGGCTTGTTTCCAATTCGCAGTTCCATCCCACTAATCTATATGTCTGTTATGTCAGTAGTGCAAAGCTTTGTTACTTTACTTTAAATAACAGTAAATTTTGAAGTCAGGAAATAGTTCCTCCAGCTGTCTTGTATTTTGAGATTGCTCTGACTGTTCAAAGTTTCTTGAAATCCCTTGTGGATTTTTGAATGTGTTTTTTGATTTTGTAAAACAAGCAAACAGACCAACAAAGACTGTCAGGTTTCAACAAGGATTGCATTGACTCTAGATTTCTTTGGGTGATAGTATATTAACAGTAGTAAGTCTTTGCATCGGTGGACATATTAAGTTTTTTTATTTATTGGTACATTTCAGCAGGGCCGTTCCCCCTGTACTTATCTTACATAAATTTGGTTAAATTAATTCCTAAGTATTTGTATTCTATTGTAAAAAGAATGGTTTTCTTTAAATTTTTTATACAATCTGTTGCTAGTTTTTGGTTAATTTTGTATTTTAAAATCTGCTTCATTTAAGAGTTTTGTCTTCTGTTTTAATATTGTATTTACTTATTTTGGATAGAGACAGAAAATTTGAGAAGGAAAGGGGAGATAGAGACAGAGGCACCTGCAGTACTGTCTCACCTCTCTTGAAGCTTACCCCTCCCTCACTCTCTCACTCTTACTTTGTCACTTTGGCCAGAGCATTGCTTAGCCCTAACTATCAGTGCTGCTAGGGATCCAGTCTCAGACCTGTCACAAGTGAGTCCTGTGTATTGCTACTGTGTTGTCTCCCCAGCCTGGGATTTAAAAAAAAAGTGGTATCAGGGAATGAACTCAGGCTTCATACATGGAAGATACAATTGAATACCCTCCCCACCCCAGCCCCCACCCCAGGCTGAGCCTTTTCTTTTGTGAATTATTACTATTTCGAGAGGGAGACGGGGGCAGAGAGAAGAGAGAGGACAGACACAGACAACACAGTATTGCTCCACCATCCATGGAGATGCCCTCATACTGTTGACGATGCTGTCATGTGATGCTGGGGCTTGAACAAGGACAGGAGCTCTACTGAGTAAACTACCTCCCTGCCACTACTTGGGGTTTCTTTAAACATGATTTAAATAGTTGTTGTTGTTGTTGTTCTTCTTCTTTAACTTAATTGCAGCATGGCTAAAGACTATATTTATGAAATATGACTTTTTTGGATTAATCAGCACCTTTCATTATGATTTTATTTTGACTATGCATGTATTATCAGAGTTATTTAGTTTTTCATGTTTTTGAATTTTATGTTAATGGCACAATTAAAAAAATTTATTTATTTAAAAAAGGAGACATTAACAAAAATATAGGACAAGAGGGGTACAACTCCACACAATTCCCACCACCAGACCTCCGTATCTCGTCCTCTCCCCTGATAGCTTTCCTATTCTTTATCCCTCTGGGAGTATGGACCCAAGATCACTGTGGGATGCAGAAGGTGGAAGGTCTGGCTTCTGTCATTGCTTCCCTGCTAAACATGGGCATTGACAGGTCGATCCATACTCCCAGCCTGTCTCTCTCTTTCCCTAGTGGGGTGGGGATCTGGGGAAGCAGAGCTCCAGGACACATTGATGGGGTCATCTGTCTAGAGAAGTCTGATCAGCATCCTGCTGGCATCTGGAACCTGGTGGCTGAAAAGAGAGTTCACATGCAAAGCCAAACAGATTGTTTGCAATCATGGACCTAAAGGCTGGAATCGTGCAGATGACGTGTTGGGAGTCCTCCCTGCACACTCTTGTGTACTTCTGCTTTCAGGTTACCTGCCACGCTGGTACTTTTCTCTTTTGGCTGTAGACTTCTTGTGTCTCCCCTCAACTTCACGAATGTATATGCTTTAATTCATCCATTCTGTACTTGGTAAAATTAGTATTGTTTTCAGGAGGGTTTGTTGTTATATTACCGTTAGGAATTTTCTTTGATGTGTCTCTTGTTATAAAGGTAAAGAATTTGCTCTATGTATGTAATTTCTAGTATTCAGTTGCTTGGACATTTAAAAGAATATTTCTTTGTGGTTTTGTGTACTAATTAATCCTAAGTGCTAGATGATAAAATCTTTTTCCCCAAGTGATGGAACCATTCACCCTCCCACTGGTGGGATGAGAGCGTCTTGACACCACAACTTAGTCTTTATTAGCATGCTCTTTTTTTTTTTTTTTTTTTTTTTTGTGAAAGCAGTGCTCAGCTCTGTTTTAAAGTGCTGGGAGTTGATCCTGGGAATTCAGAGCCTTGGGCATGAAAGTCAGTTCCATCCTTTGATGCATGTGGAGCTCTGATTGTTAATTTCATTACAATTTCACTTAATAAACTAAGGACGTTTAGTATATTCATTTGTTTATGGACCGAGTTTGTTTTCTTGTGAATTCCAGCTCATAGTTTCTACTGCAGTGTTTGAAAAGCTGGCTCAAAAAAAAAGCAAAAACAAACACCAAAAAAGCTGGGACAGAACTTTCTTGTTAAATTTAATATTTATTGAGTCAGCTCATGGTTTTAGCTCATCGTTATTTAAAGACAGGTAAGATGGATGGATTCTTACCTTAGTGTGCATTTAAACTTACTTGGAAGGTCTCACTTTCCATGCCTTTTCCCCCAATAAATCATAGATGAGCTGTATGAATTATTGACAGTGTTTCCTCTTTCCATTTACTCATTTGTAGAGCAATATGCTTCAACTATTTACTTCTAGAGTCCTATCTATTTACTTTCTTGTTGACTTTTGAAACTCACACACCTACAGGCTTTATTCGTAGTGAACTATAAAATGTTTCTGTTTTTGTCAGAATGCAAAGTAGAATTTGGGCTGGGTGTGGTGTGTTGCACCAAAGCAAAGGACTCTGGGGAAGGAGAATAACGGAGGTGGAGGGAGTCTGGGGGCTCCTGGTTCATCATGGTGGGAAAGGACCTAATGGGGGGGGTCATGCTTTATAGACATCTGTCACAAAGAGATAAGAAATGGTCCCCATGTGTCAGGACTGTACTGTAGGCCACTAACCCCTCCCCCCCCAATAAAATGATAACAATAACAAACAAAAGGAAAACCCTGGGATTTAGTTCCATAATATCTAATGTATTCATTTTGCAAGGGCCTCACAATTAAATGAATTTCCCAGATAGATATTGCTGCCGTTTATTATTGTTTTTTTTTTAATTCTTAAGGTATTGTTATATCTAAATCCAATCCTGATATGTATGAATTATTCCTTCTCAGAGTGAAGATACACAACAGCAAATCATCAGGGAGACATTCCATTTGGTATCCAAGAGAGATGAGAATGTTTGTAATTTCCTAGAAGGAGGATTGTAAGTAAAACATCCCATGCACCTTTGTAACCTTTAACTGTCTGATTAAAATGCACGTAGTGTTTACTCAGTTTATAGTGACAGTTTACTAGTGGTGATTAACTTGGTAGGGTTCATAAATCGCCACCTCGTGTTATCCATAAATGTAACAAAAGGTGGTTTTTTTTTTTTGTCGTTTTTTTTTTTTTTTTTTTTTTTTTGCCGTTGTTGTTTTCTTTGCAAAGTCTTTGTAAAGGTGTTTTATATAAAGGCAATATATCCCTATGACAAAATCAGGCATCACGGAGACATGTAAACGGAAACTCTTCCCCTCCAAACATTCATCTCCTTCCCATGTCTTGAGTATCCTTCTAGGAAATTAGTTTTGCTTTGACTAGCGTGAAAGGAAAGCTTTAGAGTATTGACTTAAGGCATCACACAGTGTGTGCTGGGCTGCATGTGGCCTGCCTCCATTAATACTTTGAAATGCTTTGCGGATGAGTTTCTAGAGCTGCCACTCTGGCTTTTTGCCTCCAGGGTCATCGCTGGGGCTGGGTGGCCGCACTGCAGATCCGCTGCTTCTTGAGGCTTTTGTTGTTGTTGTTATTGTTTTCTTTTTTCTTCTCGTTGTTGCTGTTATTTTTGTCACAGAGAGAAATTGAAAAGAGAGGAGAGGGGAAGATAGGGAGGAAGAGAGATAGACAGACACCTGCACACCTGCTTCACCACTTGTGAAGCAACCCGCCTGAAGGTGGGGAGCCGGGGGCTCAAACCAGGATCGTTGGCACGGGTCCTTGCGCTTTGCATTATGGGCGTTTAACCCAGTGCACTACCACCCAGCCCCGGCTTCTTTCTTTTTAATGGCTACAGACTATTCCTTAATGGTGAACAACTCTGTTCATAAGAGTTTAGATTTCATCTCTCTATTTTGTTGTTAGAAGTAAGTCTGAAGTGTGCATTCTATATATTTTCTATGTAGATGTGTATATGTATATATTTTCCATATAGAAGTATATCATGTATAGATTTGAATTCAGGTCATAGATTTTTTTTAAAGATTTATTTCTATTTTTTTATATTTTACTTATTTACTTTCCCTTTTGTTGACCTTGTTTTTGTTGTTGTAGTTATTGTTGTTTTTATTGATGTCATCATTGTTGGATAGGACAGAGAAATGGAGAGAGATGGGAAGACAGAGAGGGGGAGAGATAGACACCTGCAGACCTGCTTCACCGCCTGTGAAGCGACTCCCCTGCAGGTGGGGAGCTGGGGGCTCAAACCAGGATCCTTATGCTGGTCCTTGCACTTCGTGCCACATGGTTGCTTAACCTGCTGCGCTACCGTCCCAACTCCCGTTTATTTCTGTTTTTATGAGAGAGAGCACACTGACTGAGGGCCTGCCTCCAGCCTGGCATCACACATATGCAAGTTCTGATCGCTTAACTGCTGAGCGGTCTCCCTTGCTCTGTAGAATCTCTACTTAATAAATGACTTAATACAATTCCCTAAAACTACCTGCTATTTAAGCTTTTGTGAACTTAATGGAAACTGTATTCTATTGAAGTATCGTTGGTTTGTAACATTACATAGGTGTTTTATTTTGCTTGTTTCTTAGACTTCAGTTGTCTCCTTTTGTGAAATTAGATTTTGGATTAAGAAATTCCAAAAAACCTGTGCTTTTATATGGCATATTTCATTTTATGCAGGCATTTGTGTCACTATAAAGATAAGGTGTGTGTGTGTGTGTGTGTGTGTGTGTGTGTGTGTGTTTTGCCTCCAGTGTTATTGTTGGGGTCTGGTGCCTACACTATGAATCCACTGCTCCTGGCAGCCATCTTTTTTCCATTCTTGTTGCTGCTACTGTTGTTGGATAGGACAGGGAGAAATTGAGAGAGGAGGGGAAGAGAAAAATAGACACCTGCAGATCTGCTTCACTGCTTGTGAAGCAGACCCCTTGCAGGTGGGGAGCCAAGGGCTCAAACTGGGATCCTTGCTCCTGTCCGTGTGCTTCGCACTATGAGCGCTTGACCTGGTATGCTACCACTTGACCGACCCCCAACAAGGTTATATTTTAAGGGAAAAGTAAATGTATGTCAGTACCTCTCCTTTCTTTTAATACCATTAATAGTCATTTTGAGACTTAAAAGTTTTCCACGATTTGGTTTTCTCTTTTGCAGTGAAATGATGTTTAGAATAATCACTAGATTGCTAATTCTGGATGAAATGATGGCTTTTGTGATTTTAGACTCTTTCAAGAAACAGTTGAGGTTATAGCCTGTAATTTCAACATCATTAAGATACACATACATATTTTTAATTTTCTGAAAGCACAGCACAGAGGAATTGTTTGTTCTTGGTAAAGATCATGTCAACTTTTGTGTTAGAGTACTCTAAGCTCATATATGCTTTGAGAAGTTGTTTGTACGGAACTTGTCATTTGGGTATTCCTTTTGCATAGTGAGAAGCAGATGCTGTTCTCCCATGTCCTGTTTGAAGGTTCAGCTAACTTTGATTGTACTTACCTTTTATTTTGTATACCATATTAGTGTTACAATCTCTTTCAAGGTTAGCTGGTGATTGTCAACCTTGCAATGAAATAGCTAAACTATATTTAGAAAAATAAGATGCTTGTTATGATTCCTGAATTCTTTTTTTTTTTTTTTTAGTGATTTAATAATGGTCGACAAGCTTGTGGGTATGATAAGAGGGGTACAATTCCATACAATTCCCACCACCAGTATTCCGTATCCCATCCCCTCAATTGGAAGGTTCCTTATTCTTTATCTCTCTGGATGTATGGACAATTCCTGAATTCCTAAAGTGCTGAAATTCTAACAAATGCTAATAGAAAAGTTGAAAAATTAAATACAGTTTTCACAATTTTATTGTGTTTATAATCCAAAAGCAAAGTATTTTGAGAATATCAATGGTCAGGCTTTCCAAAACTTAAAAATCATTTTCCTTTTTCTTTTTTCCCCTCTAGTTGATAATAAGTTAAATTGTATAATCACAATATCCTGTGAATTTAAATCTATCAAAGAAGTGCTGACAAATGCCCTCTCTAACTTGAGCCAAGTTCTCTGACTTTGTCTTTCACTAATTTCTTTTCCTACCCACAGGCCTCCTTTCTCTTTTAACATGTACATATATATATGTATATATCAATTCTTCACAAGATTAACCTCTTACTAGTTGTTCCCTTTGCCTACATGCTCTTCTGTAATTTTTGTCATGACTGACTCCTTATTCTGAGATCTCCATTTAAATATCACCTTAGAGGTCCCAGAGGTGGTACAGTGAACAAAGCATCGGACTTTCAAGCATGAGGTCCTTAGTTCAGTCCCCGGCAGCACATGTACCAGAGTGATGTCTGGCTGTTTCTCTCTCCTTCTATGTTTCTCATAACTAAATAAATAAAAACTTTTAAAAAATAAATCAATATCACCTTAACCATCAGTTAAGTGAATCCATCAGCATGGCATTATGCCCCTTTCATTATTTATGTTACACCTTTTATATTGTTGATTCCTTCTATTTCTTTTTGTTTATTGCGCTTTACATGCTGTCAGTGCCCTGTACATACCAAGTACTTAGTAGACTAACAAATAAGCTCCAAGTAAATAGCAGCTTCTTTGACTTGACATGAATGCTGTGTCAAACAAAAAAAGGTTACTTCTCATTTTATAAAAGTTTTTTTTTTTTAGCAAATTGTTCACTTCAGCTGATGAAAATGTTATTATTTTTAAAATTTGACTCCCTATAAAATCCCACGTATTTTGTCATTTAGGTTAATCGGAGGATCCGACAACAAACTGATTTATAGACATTACGCGACGCTATATTTTGTCTTCTGTGTGGATTCTTCAGAAAGTGAACTTGGCATTTTAGACCTAATACAAGTAAGTTAACACTTGCTTCTTACTGTCCTGAATTTATAATTTATAGTTTATGATTTCCAAAACCCGTGTATTCTAAATGATCTTAAATGATATTTTTTTTTGGTAAGAAAGTATTCCACAATAGATAGCAGGAAGGTAAATGGGAAATGTGCAGACAGTGGACTAATTGAATCAGATTAAAACTAGGGACAGCAGTTTTGCTCACGTCCTTTTCTTCGCTAATGTACGTCAGCATGAAGCCCAATGTTCATGGATGCCGACAGAAGACAGGAGGCTTCTGGCATAGAAAGAAAGGACTTTAATAATATCAATAAAGGCAACAGCAGTCAGATTAACAACATTTATTTAAACTGGTTTCTATAAGTCTCAGGTACCAAAGGACGACTTGAAGAAGGTCAAGAGTGTTGGGTAATTTGAGTAATAGGAGAAAAAAAGGCCCAAGCTTATGGGACTGAGACTTTTAAAAAATTATTTATTTTTATTTGCCACCAGGGTTATGAAGCTCAATGACAGCAATACGAATCTACCATCCCCAGCAGCTAACCCCCCCTTTCTATTTTTTTTATATTTATTTATTCCCTTTCGTTGCCCTTGTTGTTTTATTGTTGTAGTTAATTATTGTTGTTATTGATGTCATTGTTGGATAGGCCAGAGAGAAATCGAGAAGGGGGAGAAGATAGATACCTGCAGACCTGCAAGTACCCTGCATTTGAGGAGCTGGGGGCTCGAACCGGGAGCCTTCTGCTGGTCCTTGCGCTTTGCACCACATGTGCTTAACCCGCTGCGCTACTGCCAGACTCCCCCCCCCCTTTTCTATTTTATTCGATAGGACAGAGAGAAGTTGAGAGGGGAGAGGGAGGTAGGGAAAGAGAAAGTCAGACATTTGCATATCTGCTTCACCACTCGTGAAGCGTCCCCACTGCAGGTAGGGAGCGGGGGTGCTCAGACCCAGGTACTTGCACACAGTACTGCATGTATTTAACCTGGTGTGCCACTGCCTGGCCAATGTGGCTGGGATCTTTAATAATGGACGCTAAGCATATCTGCCATTATCCTAGGAGAAGGGGATATCTTCCAGTGGTGTCAATAAACTTCTGTTTGCTTCAGAGAAAGGCACTTTCAGTTTTCTTGTCTTCTTACAGATACCTACAAAGTCTCACTGTTCTGGTCTGGCTTTTTGTGGTACAGAGATGGTAGGGGAAGCAACCACAGCCCCAGTGCTTCCTCCAGTGTGGTGGGGACCAGGGTTGAATATAGGTCACACACCTGGCAATGCAATGCATATTGAACTGAGCTATTTTGTCATCCCAAAACTACTTTTCTAAGACTGTTGCACAAGCTTGCTTGAAAAGAAAGTCCACAAAAAAAAAAAAAGCAGGTGGTAAGTACTGTTGTTCACATTATGTGAAGAAATGGGAAGAGATACTGAGAGAAATAACGCCTAACAGATTGTAGTTCTTCATTTACTGAAAATCACTGCAATACTTGTCATTGTTGGTGATTTCATAGTTGATCTGAGTAATTCTTCTAGTATGCTGGTGTCTTCTGGCTGGGAAATCCTCTGTTGATTTTTGCTGTCTGTTCCACCTCATTCATTTCTTCACTTTATTCAAACTGTAGCCCCTTCATCATCTCAGTTTCACCATTTCCACTCTCTTCTATCTCTTATCTTTTCATATAACAGTTCTTATTACTGCAACAATTCTTGCAACCTGTTAAGTCTTCTAAAATTGTCTTCTTCCTTTTTAAATATTTATTTATTCCTTTTTGTTGCCCTTGTTGTTTTATTGTTGTAGTTACTATTATTGTCATCATCATTGGATAGGACAGAGAGAAATGGAGAGAGGAGGGGAAGACAGAGAGGGGGAGAGAAAGAGAGATACCTGCAGACCTGCTTCACCGCTTGTGAAGCGATTCCCCTGCAGTTTGACCCTCTTGCTCTCTTAACCTTCCTTACCCAGCTTGAACTCCTGGAAAATCTTGATAATCAGCCTTTTGGGCACGCTTAGCTGCTACCGTGTACTCATCTGTCTAAGCATCCATATTCATGGCCCTCACTTTAAATGCATTGTCCCTAATCTCAGTTAATACTTAGTACTACCCAGTCTTGGCTGTTTCCTACGTTATACTTTGTACAGCAGCTGCCATATTCCCCTCTCTGCTCCAACCTCTAGCACTTCTAGCATCTTATTTTCTGGCTCACTAAGTAAAAATGGAAGTAGCAGGGCCAGGTGATGGCACACCTGGTTGAGCGCACTTGTTACAATGCGCAAGGACCCAGGTTTGAGCCCCCAGGTTCCCACTTGCAGGGAGGAAGCTTCACAAGTGGTGAAGCAGGGCTGCAGGTGTCTCTCTGTCTCTATCACCCCTCCTCTCAATTTCTGGCTTTCTCTATCCAATAAACAAATAAAGATAACAAAAAAAATTTAAAAGGAAATGGAAGTAGCCAGAAAGAATTTGTGCAGACTCTGTGTGTGCATGTACTGTGCATTTTCATCTGTAAGTCAAGACTGACTCACCTTGCTCTTAGCTCAGACCAGTCCCCCCCCAGACTAGTCTCTGCTCCCTAACTGCTCTAGCGGCTTACCCTCTCTCTTCTGTGTCTCTTTCCCTCCGCCAGATCATTTTCACTAGACAAGAATATATCCTTTCATATTAAGAAAATAATCCCATTCCATATTCATTCTCCACCCTGCTGCCTCATTTCTTCCCTCTGTTTACAGTATAATGCATTTTAATTGATTTTTATACCCAGTCTGAGATTTTTCTGGTTCCATTCTCTTTTGAGCACACTGTGATCAGGTTTTCAGTCTGATTAGACTGAACATAAATGTCCCCACCAGTTCTCCTTTATTTGATTATGAATGTTTATTAATCACTGTTGCTTTCCCCTCCCCTTCTGGTAGTGTACTGAAGGCTTCGTAACATATGTGAGTACTACTACCACTGCTGAGCCCACCTCCTTGGGCCTTTTTTCTTTTTCAGATGATTTTATTATTTACTAATGGAAGAGGAAGGGAAGGAATGAGGACCGCAGCATCCCTCTAGCATAAGCGATGTGAGGGACCAAACTCAGGACATCATGCTTGAGAATCCAATTGCTTTATCTACTGCGCCACCTCCCAGGCCAGCCGGATCAGTTTATTATTATTATATTTTTAAGAGAAAAAGAGACAGAGAGGAGTGACATCAGAATGCCGTTCCACTACCATGGTGCCCCACACACACTTGGATACACACGCGCACACACACACACACACCCACCGCATGGCGCTTTCCATCATACTCCCTTGTAGTGCCAGGTTTGAACCCAGGGCCTTGCAAATGACAAAGACACACTGTATGGGGTAAGCTGGCGCCCAGCCCAGAAATATTTTCTTCACTTGGCTTCTTTCTTGAGAGTTTGTTTGGAGGTTCTAGCAGGGGAGCGCAGCTACTCGTATACCTTTTATCGAAGATCTGCCCATCTCTATTAAGGGAAGACTGTCCTCTGACTGAGTGCGTAGCTTTGGGAGGGAAACACATGGAGCAATGAGGGAGGAAGGGGCCACCCGCCTAGCCAGCCAGATCAGCCTAATCAAGCCTGATGATCAGTGGGGTGACAGATGTCACAACCAGATCGCTCTCACATCTATTTTTTTTTAATTGGGGGATTAATGGTTTACAGTCGACAGTAAAATACAGTAGTTTGTACAGGTGTAACATTTCCCAATTTTCCACATGACAGTTGAATCCCCACTAGGTCTTCCATTCTTACTTGACTTTCTTTTATCCTTTCACTCTGTGTACTTTGTTTCAGTTTCTGTTCTGCCTCTTCTCCTTAGGCAACTACTTTAGGACATAGAGAATCTGACCATGTGCTAATCTCTTCAGTGCCACCACTTTTGTCTAAGTTACCATAAATACCTGCTGGGATTACAGTAGTTTTTTGACCAATCTCGGTACTACTATCTTTCCTCTTGATTGTTTTTGCAGCCAAACAGGACAATATTATTTTAAAACATTAATTTATTTATCTGTTATTTATAGGATAGAGACAGAGAAATTCAGAGGGAAGGGGGAGGTAGGGAGAAAGAAAGACACCTGCAACACTGCTTCAACACTCGTGAAGCTTTCCCCCTGCAGGTGGGGACCAGGAGCTTAAACCCTAGTCCCTGTGCAGTATAAGAGTGTGTTCAACCAGATGCACCTCTGTCCGGTACCCCAGAACAATACTATTTATGCTACATCCTGCACTACTATTCTGAACTCTTCGCTTGGTTACAGCAGCACTGAGAGCAAAAGCCAGATTTCTTACAAATAACCCACGAGACCTCATTATGTCCTCATGCCCCTTCCCAGAGCCTAGTACTCACCTGTCTTCTGGTTCTGTTTCTTTCTGCCCTGCTCCTGCCATGCTGGCCTCCCTGCTGTTCCTCTTATACAGGACTCTACCTTTACCTCAGACCCTTTGCTTATCGATGTGCTTATTTTAGTAACTAGTATGCCCTTCTCCTTGATCTCGCCATGCCTACCTCTATCATTCTTTTAGATTTAACCCCAGTAGGACTATGTAAAAGCTTGGTAGAGCTTAGGGGAGCTCTCCCATCCTCAGATGGAGGTCTGGAAAGACACCCCACTTGTTAGCCTCTCTCCTTATAGAAATGAGCCAAGAGGGAAAAGTCTCCCAGACTCAGTTTCTCCTTGTTAGTCTCTCAAGTTCACAGAAAGCCTACAAGTCTCTCACACTTAATTTCCTCTGCTGACAGGCCAAATGGTTGCCTGCTTTAACGTTCACTCAAAGTTCATGATAGCCACTCAAAGTTCACATATCCACTTCACCTTTTGATCACAAAGGAGAACACACTCTATCATACACCCCTAACACCAAACAGTGAAAAGCCCCCAAACTTCTATTTCCTTGTGTCCTTTGATATCTTTGATTTACATCAGTCTTTGTTTTTCTTTCTCTGCCTCACCTTACTGGTTTAACCCCTATGCCTCTCTCAAATGCCTTTGGATAATTAAGTTGCCTGCATCATGGAGACTAATTGTCTTGACCTTTATGTATCGCATCAATTCTTGTCATACCAGCCCCCTACCATAGAGGCAAGCTGACCATTAAGAAACCTGTAATTTCTGACATATTTGAAAAATGCTCTTTGTTTCACTCTCTGTATAAACCTGTACCCATCCCCAAATAAAATGAATGTTGTTTGTACCAAAATACTCCCTGATGTCTCCTGTCTGAATTTCTGGGCCCGTTAGAGCCAGAGAGGGAGGGTCGATGGCTTGCCCCCTGGCTGGATTCCCCTCCACAGGAGTGCCAGCAGACCCCAACTGCAACTTTCTAACTATGTTATTTCTTGGCCCTTTCTGAAAATTCTCTAATCCTTTCCAAGTTTATTCTTTTTCCTGATTCAGGAAAAAGATAGTCCCTGATTCAGGTTTTGGTGATGCAGGGGACTGAACCAGGGACTTTGGAGCCTCAGGTGGGAGAGTCTCTTTGCATAACCACTATGCTATCAACCTTGCCCCACCCCGCCCCAATTATTAATACTTTTTTTTTTGAAATCTGAATGCTGGTTACATTAGTATATTTAATCTGTGAAAACCACTGAACTCTATACTTTGTATTTGTAATATTTTCAAAATAAAGTAAAAGAAAACACAAGTCGAACCTGAAGTGGAATTAGAGTATTACACCAAAGTAAAAGACTCTGGACACCAAAGTAAAAGACTCTGGGGTGGGTGGTTGGGTGGGGAGAATACAGGTCCATGAAAGATGATGAATGACATAGTGGGGGTTGTATTGTTAAATGGGAATCTGGGGAATGTTATGCATATACAAACTATTGTATTTACTGTTGAATGTAAAACATTAATTCCCCAATAAAGAAATAAATTATTAAAAAAAAAAAAAAAGTAAAAGAAAGCCAGTCTGCCACAAAGGAAAAATGGAGTGGCTACAGATAGTCGCACTGGGTTAATATTGTCATGAGAGAATGCATGGGCTTAGGTCTTCTTGCTCTTTCTTACTCCCTTACACTGACAAAGCATTGGCGTGAGCAAGCTATAGATTGAAGAAAGCTGGGTGTGATAAAAGGAACTTGCCCCAATCTAAAAGTCACATGTTTTTGTCATCAGCAAGAAGGGAACATGGCTTAAGATCTGATTAGTGTTAACAGAGAAAATAATACAGAAAAGTTTGGTAACTGTGATTTGCAAGGTGTTAGAGGTGTGTAGACTCAGATGTTTTTGGTATTGAATATTATTCATAAAGAGAAAAATAAAAGTGGCAGGGGGAGATGGTAATATTTCAGATTCTACTTTTTTGCAAAGATTGAGTTATTCTTATGAGAGATATACAAAGTGATCAGAGCATTGCTCAACTCTGGCTTATGGTGGTGCTGGGGGGGGGGGTGAACCTGGGATTTCTGGGGCCTCAGCCTTTTAAATCTGTTTTCTAACACATTGAACTGTATGTATCTCAGGTCCCAGACTTCTCAGATATCCATTATTCTAGCTTTTTTTTATTAGGGGATTAATGTTTTACAGTTGGCAGTAAAATAGTAGTTTCTACATGTGTAACATTTCTCAGTTTTCCACATAACAGTTCAACCCCCACTAGGTCCTCCTCTGCCATCATGTTCCAGGACCTGAGCCCCCCCCCTCCAATCCCCCACCCCAGAGTCCTTTACTTTGGTGCAATATACTGACTCCAGTCTTAAGTTCTGCTTTGTGTTTCCCTTTCTGTTCTTATTTTTCAACTTCTGTCGGTGTGTGAGGTCACCCCATATTCATCCTTCTCCTTCTGGCTTATTTCATTAACACAATTCCTTCAAGCTCCCATCCAAGATGAGATGAAGAAGGTGAACCATTTTTAATAACGCAGTAGGATTCCATTGTGTATGTAGACCACAGCTTACTCAGCCACTCGCCTGTTGTGCTGCCATGAGCATAATTATGCATAGATCTCTTTGTTAAAATCTCTAAATTTTGAAATCTTTTTGAAATACCAAGCTTATTGCTGATAGTTCAGACTCTAAAAACTGTCATGAATCTGCCCCTATGCCATATGTGTGCTATAGTCTCTTTCCATGATTTCTTTTTTTATATATAATTTTTTATCTTTATTTATTTGCTGGATAGAGACAGTCAGAAATTGAGAGGGAAGGGGATGATAGGGAGAGAGACAGAGACACCTGCAGCCACGCTTCACCACTTGTGAAGCTTTCCCCCTGCAGGTGGGGGCCAGGGGCTTGAACCTGTGTCTTTGCGCACTGTAACGTTCAACCAGTTGTGCCACCACCTGGCCCCTCTCTCCATGATTTCTATGAAGCGTTCCTGCTAGTCGTCTGGGAGATGGTACAGTGGATAAGGCACTGGACTCTCAAGCATGAGGTCCTGAGTTCTATCCCTGGCAGCACATGTACATCACAGAGTGATGTCTGATTCTTTCTCTCCTCCTATCTTTCTCAGTAATAAATACATAAAATCTTAAAAAAAAATAAAACAAAAAAATCTCTAATTTTTTTATCTTTATTTATTGGATAGAGAAAGCCAGATAGAGGGAAGGGAGAGATAGGGAGAGGGGGAAGAGGAGAGAGAGAAAGAGAGAGAGAGACCTGCAGCACTGCTTCACCACTTATAAAGACCTCCCCTCTGCAGGTGTGGGGACTGGGGTCTTGAACCCACATCCTTATGCATTGGGGCAGGGGGGCGGGGGTCTGACACAGACACAGACACCAGACCACTGCTCAGCACTGGCATATGGTAGTACTAGAAGATTGAACCTGGGAATCGCCGAGAAGACAGTCTTTTGCATAACCCTTATGCTGTCTCCCAAGCTCTGACTGAGTTTTAATCCTTGTGATAGCATACTTCTGTATCTCAGAAGGGATTGTATGGGAGGCTGTCAGAGAAGCAGTGTTCTGCCTCATATCTGAAGTGAAGTCAATCATGTATTGCAAAAACTGGAAACTCATGTGTTTCACAAAATCCAGTGCTGTTCAGGTGTTGGTAATGTCTCCCGATAAGATGCACAAAAAAAAGATCTTGGGAAATGTGTCATCTTCCTATGACTCATGTAGACTAAATTACTTTTTTTTTTATTTTTTTTAGACATTTTTAAGGATAACTATCAGCTTTCGTCTTGAATAGTGCCTAGAAATCATAAGTCAGTTCTTAAAAAGGTAGGGATAACAGAAGGTGTGGGTATGACTTAACAAACTAGCAGAAATATCTTGGTAATGAGAGTGAAGCCAGATCCCTATGAAATATTTTCTTTTTTTTTTTAAATAATTTATTTCTTTATTGGGGAATTAATGCTTTACATTCAACAGTAAATACAATAGTTTGTACATGCATAACATTCCCCAGATTCCCATTTAACAATACAACCCCCACTATTTCATTCATCATTTTTCATGGACCTGTATTCTCCCAACCCACCCACCCCAGAGACTTTTATTTTGGTGTAATACTCCAATTCCATTTCAGGTTCGACTTGTGTTTTCTTTTCTGGTCTTGTTTTTCAACTTCGGCCTGAGAGTGAGATCATCCCATATTCATCCTTCTGTTTCTGACTTATTTCACTCAACATGATTTTTTTCAAGGTCCATCCAAGATCGGCTGAAAACGGTGAAGTCACCATTTTTTACAGCTGAGTAGTATTCCATTGTGTATATAGACCACAACTTGCTCAGCCACTCATCTGTTGTTGGACACCTGGGTTGCTTCCAGGTTTTGGCTATTACAAATTGTGCTGCCAAGAACATATGTGTACACAGATCTTTTTGGATGGGTGTGTTGGGTTCCTTAGGAAATATCCCCAGGAGGGGAATTGCAGGGTCATAGGGTAGGTCCATTTCTAGCCTTCTGAGAGTTCTCCAGACTGTTCTCCACAGAGGTTGGACCAATTGACATTCCCACCAGCAGTGCAGGAGGGTTCCTTTGACCCCACACCCTCTCCAGCATCTGCTGCTGTTACCTTTTCTGATGTATGACATTCTCACAGGAGTGAAGTGGTATCTCATTGTTGTCTTGATTTGCATTTCTCTGACAATCAGAGACTTGGAGCATTTTTTTCATCTGTTTCTTTGCCTTTTGGATCTCTTCTGTGGTGAATATTCTGTCCGAGTCCTCCCCCCATTTTTGGATGGGGTTATTTGTTGTCTTGTTGTTGAGTCTGGCAAGCTCTTTATATATATTGGTTATTAAACTCTTATCTGATGTATGGCATGTAAAGATCTTCTCCCATTCTGTGAGGGGTCTCTTGGTTTGGGTAGTGGTTTCTTTTGCTGTGAAGAAGATTTTTAATTTGATGTAGTCCCATAGGTTTATACTTGCCTTAGTCTTCCTTGTAATTGGATTCGTTTCATTGAAAATGTCTTTAAAATTTATGCGGAAAAGAGTTCTGCCAATATTTTCCTCTAAGTATCTGATAGTTTCTGGTCTAACATCCAAGTCCTTGATCCACTTGGAATTTACTTTTGTATTTGGTGAAATACAGTGATTCAGTTTCATTCTTCTGCATGTTTCAACCCATTGTTTCCAACACCATTTGCTGAAGAGACTCTGCTTTCCCCATGTAATAGTCTGGGCCCCTTTGTCAAAGATTAGATGTCCATAGGTGTGGGGCCTCATTTCTGGGCTCTCAATTCTATTCCACTGGTCAGTGTGTCTGTTCATGTTCCAGTACCAAGCAGTTTTGATGACAATGGCCCTATAATACAGTTTGAGATCTGGGAGTGTGATGCCTCCGGTTCTGTTCTTTTTTCTCAAGATTGTTTTGGCAATTCTAGGTCTTTTCTGGTTCCAGATAAACATTTGTAGCATTTTTTCTATTCTCCTAAAAAATGTGCTTGGGATCTTGATGGGGATAGCATTAAATTTGTATATGGCTCTGGGTAATATATTCATTTTGATGATGTTAATTCTTCCAACCCATGAATATGGAATATCTTTCCACTTCTTTGTGTCTTTTTCAATTTCTTTGAGTAGTAACTCATAATTTTCGGTATACAAGTCTTTCACTTCTTTGGTTAGGTTTACTCCTAGATATTTTATTGTTTTTGTTGCTATAGAAAAAGGAACTGATTTCTGGATTTCAATTTCTTCTATCTTAGTGTTTGCATAGAGGAATGCCACTGACTTTTGAATGTTAATTGTGTAGCCTGACACATTACTGTATTGCCTGATGATTTCCAAAAGCTTCTTGCTGGATTCCTTAGGTTTTTCCATGTATACTACCATGTCATCTGCAAATAAGGAGAGTTTGACTTCTTCTCTTCCAATCTGTATGCCTTTAATTCCTTGCTCCTGCCTGATTGCTATGGCAAGAACTTCCAACACTATGTTGAATAGTAATGGTGATAGTGGGCAGCCCTGTCTAGTACCTGATCTGAGGGGAAATGCTTCCAGTTTTTCACCATTGAGTATGATGTTGGCTGTAGGTTTGCTATATATAGACTCCACTATCTTCAGGAATTTTCCATCTATTCCCATTTTTTGTAGTGTTTTGATCATAAAGGGATGTTGTATTTTGTCAAAGGCTTTCTCTGCATCTATTGATATGACCATGTGGTTTTTGGTCTTGCTTTTGTTGATGTGGTGGATCACATTGATTGATTTACGTATATTAAACCAACCTTGCATGCCTGGGATAAACCCCACTTGGTCATGATGAACAATCTTTTTGATATACTGCTGTATCCAGTTGGCTAGAATTTTGTTCAATATTTTCGCATCTATGTTCATCAGAGATATTGGTCTGTAGTTTTCTTTTTTGGTTGTGTCCCTGTCTGCTTTTGGTATCAGGGTGATGTTGGCTTCATAGAAGCTGGCAGGGAGTATTCCAGTGTCTTCAATCTTCTGGAAGACTTTTAAAAGTAGAGGTATTAGTTCTTCTTTGAAAGTTTTATAGAATTCATTTGTAAAACCATCTGGTCCATGACTTTTATTTTTGGGAAGATTTTTGATAACTGTTTCAATTTCATTAGTTGTGATGGGCCTGTTCATGTTATCCACTTCCTCTTGACTTAGTTTTGGAAGTTGGTAGGTATCTAGGAAATCATTCATTTCTTCCAGGTTCTCTAGCTTGGTGGCATATAGTTGTTCATAGAAGCCTCGCATGATATGTTGAATTTCTGCAATGTCTGTTGTGATATCTCCTCTTTCATTTACTATCCGATTTATTTGGGTCTTCTCCCTTTTTTGTTTTGTGAGTCTGGCTAAAGGCTTGTCGATTTTGTTTACTCTTTCGAAGAACCAACATTTACTCTCATTGATCTTTTGTATGGTTTTCCTATTCTCAATGTTATTTATTTCTGCCCTAACTTTAGTGATTTCTGTCCTTCTGGTTGCTTTAGGATTCCTTTGTTGTTCTTCTTCTAGGTCTTTAAGATGTGCAATCAGGCTGTTTATTTGTGCCTTTTCTTGTTTCCTAATGTGTGCTTGTATAGCTATGAACTTCCCTCTTAGGACTGCTTTAGCTGTGTCCCAAATATTTTGATAGCTTGTGTCTTCATTTTCATTGAACTCTCGAAACATTTTGATTTCTTCCTTGATTTCCTCTTTGACCCAGAAGTTGTTAAGAAGTGTACTGTTGAGCTTCCACATTTTGGCACTGTTACTAATCTTTTGTTGATTGTTAAGTGTTAGTTTAATTCCACTGTGGTCTGAGAAGATGCTTGGGATGATTTCAGTGCTCTTGAATTGGCTGATGCTGTCTTTGTGGCCTAACATATGGTCTATCCTTGAGAATGATCCATGTTGATTTGAGTAAAATGTGTATTCCAGTTTCTTGGGATGAATGACTCTGAAAATGTCCAATAGTTCTAGTTTATCTATCTCCTCATTTAGCTCCCTTATGTCTTTACTGATTTTCTTCCTGGATGATCTGTCAAGTTTAGATAGTGCGGTGTTGAAGTCCCCTACTATGATTGTGTTACTGTTAATATATTGCTGTAGCTCTTTCAGTAGAAGTTTGATGTATTTAGATGGCTTCTCATTGGGTGCATAGATATTAATAATTGTTAAGTCCTCTTGATTGACTGATCCTCTGAGCATTAAGTAGTGTCCATTCCTATATTTTTTAATCTTATCTATTTTAAAGTCTATCATGTCAGATATGAGAATAGCTGTTCCTGCCCTTTTTTGTGGGCCATTGGCTTGTATGATAGTTTTCCATCCTTTCACTTTAAGTCTGTGTTTGTCTTGTTGAGTTAGGTGAGTTTCCTATAGACAACATATTGTTGGGTTGTGTTTTCTGATCCATCTTCCTACTCTGTGTCTTTTAATAGGTGAATTCAGGCCATTGACATTTATTGATATCAAAGATTGAAGATATTTTAACGCCATTCTTGAAGAGTTTTAGAGTGTTTTGATATATGTCCTATTTGTGGTGGTCTGGTTGTTTATAGGAGACCTTTCAGAACTTCTTTCAGGGCAGGCTTGGTGATGGTTGCTTCCTTCAACTGTTGCTTGTCTGAGAAGGTTTTGATGCTTCCATCTAGTCTGAATGACAGTCTAGCAGGATATAGTATTCTTGGCTGAAAGCCTTTCTCATTGAGCACTCGATAGATATCTTGCCATTCTCTTCTGGCCTGTAGTGTTTGTATGGAGAAGTCTGCTGCTAATCTTATGGGTTTTCCTTTGTAGGTGACTCTTTGTTTTTCTCTTGCAGCCTTCAGGATCCTTTCTTTATCCTTATTCCTTTCCAATCTAAGTATGACATGTCTTGGTGTCTTTAGGTCTGGGTTAATTCTGTTTGGGATCCTCTGGGCTTCTTGAATCTTTATGTCTTTGGTGTTGTCTAGACTAGAGAAATTTTCAGCTATTATGGCCTGGAGAATGCTTTCTTCCTCTCCTTCTCTTTCTTCCTCTGGTAAGCCAATAATGCTTATATTGTTTCTTTTGAAGTCATCCCATAGTACTCTGTTGTTGTTTACAGCATCTCTTAATCTCTTTTTGAGATCTCTTACTTCTTTTTTAGTTGTCTCTAATTCATCCTCAATCTTGCTAATTCTGTTTTCAGCCTCATAGATTCTATTCTCTCTGCCCTCTACTGCTTTCTGGAGTTCATCTATTTTGTTGCCCTGCTCTGATACTGTTTTAGCTTGTTCAGCTAGTTGCCTTCTTAGCTCAGCAATTTCAGCTTTCAGCTCTCTAATAACCATGAGATAATTAGAATTTTCTTCCATTTTCTCATTTGTTGTTCCTGCATTTCTGACTACAATTTTTTCAAATTCTTTACTCACTCCTGTTATTATTTCCTTAGCTAATGTTTGGATGTTGAACTCGTTGTTTTGTGCTTTACCCTCTGGAGGACTTTTCGCTGGACTCTTGTCCTGGTTTGAGTCTCCAATATTTTTTCTTGTTGTTTTAACCATTTTATATATGTTAACAGTTTTTTCAATCCCTGAGTTGGAGCTCAGTGGTGTAAAAGCCTCTTTTTTTTTCTTCCCTGTAGGCTATGGGAGCCTGAGGGCTTTTAAACTATCAATAGGCTTCTTAGCTTAATCACTGACTCCTGATCAAGAGATAAAGCAGGGTGTGGCAGAGATAATCTAGTGGTTATGCAAAGAGACTTTCACAGCCCCTCAGCTATGCCACCGAGGTATAGGTCTTCTCCTGAGTTTTCCGGTTAGATCTCTGTACCCTGGTGTCCCTCCCTGTTGCTGCTCCAGATTCTGAGGGTAGTAGCAATGGAGACTCAGAGTTGCACTTATTGAGTCTCTGGGGAGTCCTTTCCTCCCTTCAGCTGTCTCCTTGTTGTGGAGCAGACTGGAGGTGGTGTCTCCACTGATAAACTGTTGAACTGTTAGCAGCCACTTAATCTCTCCTTAGGCCCCTCTCTCCTCTCTGTCACCAGCCACGCATGTTTGTACTCACGGGTGATTTACTGGGTTCCTGTGGTCATTCTAGTCCTGTCTTGTTTCGGTCCAGGTGGTCTCCTTTGGTATTCCTAGTTGATCCGGAAGAGGAAAGGAGAGGAGAGGAGAGAAAGCGATCTGCTGCTCATAGCTCTGCCTCCGGAAGTCGAATCCACTAAATTACTTTTTAAAGATCCTGTTGAATTATCTTATCACTTGTTGATCTGTCAAATTATAAAAGTAAAAGAAAAGCTCTGTTATTTATTGTTTAGGTACTAATTTTGTCTTTACCTTGAGTATGTCAAAAGTTCCGTAGTTGCTGTCTGTTCACTGTCATGACTGCACAACCACAAATCATCAAATAGTGAAGAAGCAGTGTGGATCCTACCTGACTCAGTCAGATTAACAACATTGGCTGACCATGTCCAATGGAAAAGCAGTTACAGAAGCCAGACCGCCTACCTTCTATACCCCAAAATAATTTTGGCCCATACGCCCAGAGAGGGGGAGAAACGTTAGGGGAAGATGACTAGAGGACTCTGAACCCCAATTCAATCATATCCTGGAGAGAGGAGGAAAAAATAAGGAAAGATATTCGGAAGTGGTAGTAGGTATAGGTGTGACCTAGAAAGGAAGAGAATAAGACAGGACCATCGGGGGAAAAATTACATATATGTGGATATGTTGGTATGCTTCTAATTCTGCTTTTAAAAACCCCTTCTGTTTCATTTGGTTTAATCCCCCCTGCATTCTATTTACATAACACTGTATTCTATTTACATAACCTCTGTTAATAAGCACAACCCTCTCTCCAGGGCATTGGTGGTTCAGTGGTAGAATTCTTGCCTGCTCCACCCCCTCTCCTTGTCACACCCTGATTTTCACCAGTCACTTTTCTCTCCACCCTCTCTGGGCTAGTATATTTATAAGGACAAGATTGTTTGTAGTTTTTAGTTTAGCTTAGCTTGGTATAGATTGCGCTGCGTCCTGCATGAATAAAGAGATACTGCATACAACCCAGCCATGAGTCCCGGGTCGTCTGTTACCCGCCCGTGAAGCCAGCCCGGCGAAAACAACATGGATAGACAGTTGCAGAAATAACCATCAATCCGTAACTGTGACCTTGGGAGAACCACTGTAGTTTTCAGTGAAGAAGAATGGGGACACAGAACTCTAGTGCTGGGAACAGTATGGAATTGTTCCCCTGTTACCTTGTAATTTTTTTTAAAGATTTTATTTATTTATTTATTTATGAGAAAGAAAGGAGAGAAAGAACCAGACATCACTCTGGTACATATGCTGCTAGGGGTTGAACTCAGGACCTCATGCTTGAGAGTCCAGTGCTTTAGCCACTGTGCCACCTCCCAGACCACTTATCTCGTAATTGTATAAGCCAATATCAAATCACTAATGAAAACAGACATATTTATAAAAAAAAAAAAAGGCTGAGCAAACAGTGATAGAAGGGGAGTAGCTTATCATTACTGCTTCTGTTATATCAGACAGCTATTCAGAGCTCATGTAGAATGGCCTTTCTTGCTCTGCCCATTCTCTAGTTTTGAGAAAGATAAGCTCGATATAAGTAAAAGTGGAAGTTTTCAAGCCAAGAGAGGCTAGATCATAATCTTTAATCAACATAAACATATGGTTATTAAACACATGTCTAAATTAAAATTTTGAATGTTAAAATTACCCTATGACATGATTGTTGGAAATACTTTTTTAACTTCATTTTAATTTTTTTTTACTATTATCTGTATTTATTTATTAGATAGAGACCATCAGAAATCAAGAGGGAAGGTGGAGATAGAGAGACAGAGAGACACCTGCAGCACTGCTTCACCATGCACAAAGCTTACCCCCTGCAGATGGGAACTGGAGGCTGGAACAAGGAACTGGGTACTTGTGCACTGTAACATGTGCACTCAACCAGGTGCACCACTACATTTTTTAAGGAAATATTTTGTGTTTCTAAGGTATCCATATGTTGTCCTACATTTATCTTTATAGCTTATCTCAAAACAGAAAGGCGTTGATAGAAATTCCACATGTATACGAGTTTGTTATCAACTGAAACAGTCAACTTTTGCTCTTTGTTTCTTTCTCTTAACTCTTTTTTTAAATATTTATTTATTCCCTTTTGTTGCCCTAGTTGTCTTATTGTTGTTGGATAGGATGGAGAGAAATGGAAAGAGGAGGGGAAGACAGACGGGGAGAGAAAGATAGACATCTACAGACCTGCTTCACCGCCTATGAAGCGATGCCTCTGTAGGTGGGGAGCCAGGGGCTCGAACTGGGATCCTTAGCCAGTCCTTGCGCTTTGCACCACGTGCGCTTAACCCACTGCGCTGCTGCCCAACTCCCTTCTCTCTTAACTCTTTGTATGTTGAGAAAAAGAGATTTCCCAATTCTGATAGGTACTATTTTAGTGTGATACTGACTGCCAGAAAAGGAAATTTCAAAGTGGATAGCTAGATTTTTATAGAATCCTTTTTGTTGTAGCATATCGTCATTGGAAGTGTTAAAATATTTACAGAGTGAGAATAGATGTTCATTAAATATTAACATGGTTGTTTGAGTAATTTATAAGCAGTCATATTGCCCTCAATTAATTTATATGCCATGCTGGTAATGGAGGCTTTACAGTTATGGATAATTCCAAATTCTGTTAGGATTTTCCTGCATCACATGTGGCAGTTACATCAACATCAGCCTTGTTTAATAGCTGTTATGGGACAAACAGAAATAAAAGCTGAACTTCCCTTTAGAATTAGAAAGATACAGTTTGACTATGGTGTTAGAATATGTGTATTAAGCCCATGAATCTGTCATTTGTCATTACTGTGGCACTGAGCACTAGGCTAGCTGCTGTGAAGTTATTTCACTTAAGATTGCTAACTCCAATTTTATATAATGAACAAGCAAGTGTGTTAGTCTCTTTTCACCCTTCCTTTCTATTTCAGGGGAAAGGAATTGTGAAGTCTTTTGACCTATGTACTATATGGTGAGCAGGACATGTACTAAGAGGCTTGGGAAAACTTGTCAGCCAAGAGTGCTTAGCGTGAATCAAGATGCCTTGAGCTGCCCTTACCATATACCAAGCCAAGTGGAGTCAGGGGCTCTGATTGGGGAAAGGTGTTCTGGTGGAAAGCCCCCACCTGTCCCCCTGCATCACTCTGTGCTTACTATCAGTGAAGGTTTGGAGGCACCTTTGTCAGTGGGATGTCCACTCTGGTCAGCTTTGAGCTGGTTGGTTTTAGTTGCCACTTGTTTTAAGAGTTTTCTGTAAATCCCAGCAGATCAGCTCCCTAGTCTCTGGGCATTTGTTGCTTCTCTGGGCATGGAAGTGGGATGAGAGATTAAACCCCTGGGTTGGATTAGTGATTCCCCCGGTATCTGGGTTCAAGCAGTAGAGTAGTGCTGAAGGTGTCTGTCCTCTACCTCCTCTCCCCTCCACCCCCAATTTCTCATTCTCAGTCAGAGGAAGGGAGGGAAAGTGTTGGGTTGCCTCGCAGGGGAGAGGACTCAACCAGAGCCAACCTGGACTGCTGCTTACTCAGCGACGCAGGAGAGGAACTAGGAACTCGTGGCTGAGCAGGAACGCAATGTAATACCTTTATTGATCAGAGAAAATGCCTTTATCTCTATTGAAACAGAAGTGGCAGGTCGGAAAAGGAAATGGCTAGGAGAGGGGGTGGAGAGAAGAAAAGAGCATGAAGGTAGCAAGCTTCCATCTAACCAGTGGGGATTAAACCAGTGCCCTGTAGGCAGGGCGGGTCTCAGGCAAAACAGTGATTATGTAAATAGACCACAGTGTTAAGCAATGCAGGGGACCTGGCATAATGACCAACAGGAAAGGACAGCTGGGAACAGTGGAGCTGTGCCTGCGCTGGGCCTTAACACTCGGCCTGGTGAGTGATGATGATAATATCGTCATCAACATGACAAGAGTCTCTTTGCATAACCATTATCTTCCCCACCCTGGTAGCATTGTGGTAAAAATTAAAGCTAATGTTTAAAAAATAGCAAAGGACCTAGAATATAGTAGATGTATTATTACTACTTAGCTTAGTAATAGTGAAGGAGGGCATTTGGAGCTCTTTCTTTACATAAGAATTTAGGAGCTAAAGGAGGCTAGGCATTGGTGCATTGGGTTAAGGGCACATGTTACCATGTGCAAGGACCCATGTTCAAGCCTCCACTCCCCATCTGCTGGGGGGGGTTGCTTCACAAGTGGTGAAGCAGGTCTACAGGTGTGTTTATCTTTCTCTTTCCCTCTCTATCTCCTCTCTGTTTTTAGTTTATCTCTGTTCTGTCCTGCCCTATCAGGTATAACAGAAAGAAAGAAAGAAAATAATAAAAGGAAAAATGGGTCACTGGTAACAGTGAACTCATAGTGCTGGAACCAAACTCCAGTGATAGCCTTAGTGGCAAAAAATATATATCCTACTTTCTCACATTTTCCTTGTATTTATTTCTGTCTCTCACACCATGGTCCTTTGAAAAGTACTACTCAGTACTCTTATTTTGTAGTTATCAGTTTGGTCTTAGTAGATACAATGAATGATTCAGTTTATTTATTTATTTAACTTATTTATAAAATAGAAAATATCAACAAAACCATAGACTAAGAAGGGTGAAATTCCACACATTTCCACCATGAGTTCCATATCCTGTTGTCTCCATTGGAAGCTTTCCTATTCTTTATCCCTCTGGGAGCATGGACCTAGGATCATTATGGGGTGCAGAAGGTGGAAGGTCTGGCTTCTGTAACTGCTTCTCCACTGAATATGGGCATTGGCAGGTTGATCCATACTCCCAGCCTGTCCCTCCCTTCCTTTCCCTACTGGGGCAGGGTTCTGGAGAGGTGGGGCTCCAGGGTACATGGGTGAGGTTGTCTGTCTGGAGGAGTCAAGTTGGTGTCATCTGCAGCTTGGTGTTTGGAACATGTATTCCTTTGCTTCCTCCTTCCTTGTGGGACTCAGTTCAGTAGTTCTTGTAAGGTGGGTTTGATTGTGGCAAATTCCTTTAGTTCTTGAATATTTGAGAAAACCTTTATTTCTCCCTGATATCTGAAGGGTAATTTTGCAGGATACAGTATTCATGGCTGGAATTCCCTCTCCTTTAGAGCTTTGCATATGTTGTTCCACTCTCTTCTTGCCTCTAGAGTTTATGAAGAGAAATCTGATGAAAGTCTTATAGCTCTGCCTTTGTATGTGACTTCTTTCCTTTCCCGAGCAGCCAGCAATTGTTTTTCCTTGTCGTTGACTTTTGATAGTTTTACAATAATGTGACTTGACATTGCTCTTTTTGTATTTATAAATCTGGGTGGTCATCCTGCCTCTTGAATGAGAATGTTCTGAGGGTTTCCTGAGTGAGGGAAGTTCTCAGCTAAAATTGCTCTGAAAATGGACTCTGGGCCTTTGGTCTTGTCCTCCTCCTCAGATATACCTACCACTCTTAGAAGCAGTCTTTTAGTGGAGTCTGCAGTTTCACAGAGAGTTGTTTCAGTCTTTCTGAATCATTCCTCTCCCTCATCTTTGAATTGAAAGTGTGGGCTGGCCGTATCTTCTGGATTGGAGAATATTTCTTCTGAATGTTTGAGTCTACTTCTTAAACCGTCTACCTAGGCATGGATTGCAGTTAGAGTGTCTTTTACTCCCTGGGGTTCTGTTTGAAAATTTTCTTTCATGCTTCCTAACTGCTTAGTGAGTTCTGACTGAAGTTCTTTCAAGATTTGAAGATTTTTAGTGATTTTTAGTGATTTTTAGTGATTTTAAGTTCCTCTCTTGTGTGTTTTAATTCCATAGTAACATGCTTCTTTACTTTTGTTTAAATTCTTGGAGAATCCTCATAATGAGCTGTGTAGTCTGTCTCTGAAAGTCTCTCTAAGTCTATAATTCCTTGGATTTCCTCTTTCATTTCTGCCTGGCTGATATGGCATGGTTGGCTGTTTAGTACTATTTCTCTGCTTGTGCATTTGTTATGCTGATTATTGATGGCCAGCAGGTGGTGCTATTGTCATCTCTAGGTTTCTCTTGTTTGTATGATCCACAGTAGGTGGGATGGAGTGGGGAAGGTTGGTTGCTTTGGGCTGTCTTGTGATTACAAATGCCCTGTTTTATGTTGTGTCCTTGCCTTAAATTCAGAAAGCAACCTCCCTCCCCCCCACACACACACACTCAGTCAAAGATTGAGGTGTTTTAAGCCTGTCTCTTTTCTTCAGGCACTAGGGACAATGTTGCTTGTTGCACTTAAAGTGAAATCTCCATTTTTGGCGCAGCTCAGAGCTCTGATTTGTCTTTGCTGTTCTTCAACACACACCCTCACCTCTTTTTGCTCCATCCGCATATGAAGTTTCTATATAGTTCTAGCAGTTTACAATAGTTTATCTTTTTAAAAACTTTTTCTTTTGGTAACTTTTGGGCTCAAAAAAGAATTTGGCAGCAACTTTCATTTTAAAATTAATATTTGATTTATTAACCTTAAAAATTAAAAAAAAATCTTATTGTCCCTCAGACCTTTAAATCCAGTATATAAATCATATAAAGTCACTTTAGCAGAGACGCTGCAATGCAATTAAGTTACTGCCGTACACACACTCTTTGTACAGACCCTTTATATAGAAGGTAGAAGTGGGGCGGGGGTAGACAGCATAATGGTTATGCAAAGAGACTCTCATGCCTGAGGCTCCAAAGTTCCAGGTTCAATCCCCTGCACCACCATCAGCGAGAGCTGAGCAGTGCTCTGGTAAAAAAAGAAGGGAAAAGTATAAAGTGTACTTTTTATACTTTATTATGTTCCACATTTTCTAAATTTTTTATATAATCACTTATTTGAAAAGCACAGATTTGGGAGGCTGGTCGCTGGTGCACCTGACTAAGTGCACACTTCACCATACATAAGGACCCAGGTTCAAGTCCCCAGTCCCCCTACGCAGGGGGAAAGCTTTACAAGTAGTGAAATGGTACAGTAGGTCTCTCTCTGCCTCTTTCTCTTTCTCTCTCCCTCTCTCTCTCTCTCTCTCTATTTCTGTCTCTCTCTCTCTCTCTACCCCCAAGTCATCCCCTTCTCTCTGAATTTCCTTATGCCTCTATCCAAAATAAATGATACTTTTTTTTTAGTAGGATCAGAGCTTAGAACATGCAGTGAGACTTCTGGATTTGTATGAGAATTCTAGCACCTGTGTCAGTAGTTTGCTGACTTTGTGCTTTAGATTCCTCCTCTGCAAATGGTGGATAATAAAAATGCCTGTCTTTTGGGATTACTGTGAAGGGTTAAATAAAAAACAGTTGAGGAATAGCAGGGCCTCAGTAATGATAATCATTAGCCACTTGTGTACTTCATTAACCGTAAAAAAAAAAAAGGAAGGAAGCAATTTGCAATTTCTCATGAATTTTGGGAAGGGTGGAATGGAGAGAGCATTGGGCCCTGCTGCATAATGATGGAAAAGACCAACTAAGTTGGGAGTGAGAGTGTTTTACTGACACCTGTCATAGAGAAATGAGAAATTATGCCCAAGCACCAACAACCATACTGTAAATCATTAACCACCCAACAAAATGATGAAAAATAAAAAAGAAACAACACACACAAAGGATCACTGATATGTGAGCCCTTATAACATGTATGTACAACATAATGCTTTCATTAAGTCTTAATTGCTCGTTTATTTTATTTATTTATTAATACCAGAGCACTGCTCAGCTCTGGCTGATGTTGGTGCAGGGAATTGAACCTGGGACTTCGGAGTGTCAGGCATGAGAGTCTCTTTGCATAAACATGGTGCTATCTACCCCCGCCCCAAGTGCATCGTACAGTAGTAACTGCACAACAAATGTCTTATTTTTGCTAAGATCGTCTTCACCGGCATGTTAGTGTTCTACTCACATTTAATAAAACTTCAGTTTAGAAGCTAGTGCGATGCTAAGTTGAATGTCATTTCAACATCTTTTTACTTTTCGCCTTACTGCACACCCTACACAGCATATCATAAGAATTTGAGTATTGGGGGAGTCGGGCAGTAGTACAGTGGGTTAAGTGCACATGGCACAAAGTGCAGGGACCAGCATAAGGATCCCAGTTCGAGCTCCCAGCTCCCCACCTGCAGGGAGTGCGGTGAAGCAGGTCTGCAGGTGTCTTTCTCTCCCCCTCTCTGTCTTCCCCTCCTCTCTCCATTTCTCTCTGTCCTGTCTAACAGTGATGACATCAATCACAACAACAATAAAACAACAAGGGCAACAAAAGGGAATAAGTAAATAAAATAAATATTATTTTAAAAAAAGAATTTGAGTATTGCATATAAAATACTGAATACCTAAATGTCTTTCATAGTAGTTTTACAGAGGTGATTTTTAAATTCTGTTTTACTTCTTAATTATTTTGATACATTCTTAGTTTTTTTAATTTGTGGCTTAAAGTAAAATATATAGACCATCTGGACTGGAGGATTTGGCCATTTCAGACCTCTGAGCATATTCTTGGCATTCTTGACCTCGTTCCACTTATACTTGGACTCAAGCCTTATTCCTGTACTATAACCGTCAGCTTAACATTGGTGTGTCAGTTAATATTACAGATCAGAACCAACAGAATTTTTTTGTCTTTTTTATTTATTTATTCCCTTTTGTTGCCCTTGTTTTATTGTTGTTGTTGATGATGTCATTGTCGTAGAATAGGACAGAGAGAAATGGAGAGAGGAGGGGAAGACAGAGAATGGGGAGAGAAAAATAGACACCTGCAGACCTGCCTCACCGTCTGTGAAGCGACTCCCCTGCAGGTGGGGAACTGGGGGCTCAAGCTGGAATCCTTTAGCTGGTCCTTGTACTTTGTGCCATGTGCAATGAACCCGCTGCGCTACCATCAGACTCCCAACAGAGTTTATTTTTCCTGAAATTTTACAGGAATCTCCTGTTGGTCATCATTTCTCCTTTGGCTAATTCTGCTTCTGTTTCTATCCATGTTGGTCATCACACCAGGTTCCCTGCATTGCTTAAAGCTGTGGTCTATTTACATAGTCACTGTTTTGCCTGAGACCCGTCCTGCCTGCAGGGCATTGGTTTAATCCCCACTGGTTAGATGGAATTCATGCTTTTTTCCTTCTCTCCACCCACTCTCCTACCCAGTTCCTTTATCCGGCCTGCCACTTCTGTCTCAGAAGGTATAAAGGCAGATTCTTTTCTAATCAATAAACATTGGATTGCGTTCCCACTCAGCCATGAGTTCCTGGTCATCTCTCTCCCACCCACGAAGGTAGCCTGGTAGTCTCCCACCCCAGAAGGATTTGTTTTTTATTTCTTTCTTTAATTTGGACACTCTGAAGGTGGGAGGATAGGCAGTGGAGCAACCTGGTGGAACACAGATATTACCATCTGCAGGCCCCTGTTCCCCACCCACAAGGGGGATGCTGCAGGTGTCTCTGTTTCTCTTCCTCTCTATCATCCTCTCCTCTTCCAGTGTTTCTCCATCCTATCAAATAAAATAGAGAAAAAAAAAAAGGGGCCACCAGGAGCAGTGCATGCATAGTGCAGGTGCTGAGCCCGAAAGAAAGAAAGAAAGAAAGAAAGAGAGAAAGAAAGAAAGAAGGAAAGAAAGAAAGGAGAACAAATTCTAAAGGTGATCTGCCAATGAAGTTGTCATTTAAAAATATTTTTGTTATAGCTATTTTTACTTTACTTAGTACATATTTCTATTTCTTTATATATCTGTATTATAATACTAAATGATGCCTATTGAGTACTTTGGGGCCTTTCATATCTATTCATTTATTCATGTAATCATTAAAGCAATTTTGTGGCATGGGTATTATTATGATGCCAAAATAAAACAAGAGCTTAAATTCTTTGCCCCAGATCTCAGAGTTTGAGTTGAATTGGAATGTAAATAAAGTAACGTTAAAGCTTGTGCTTTGATGTACAAAGGGCCGTTTAATGCTGGGTTGCCTCATGATATTCCTGTTACCCTTTCATAGCCAAGAGAAATAGGTAGGTAGTTACAGAGAAAGGAAACACAAGGACGTTCTGTTGACAGGCAGAAGAGACGCTGATTATTTGTATATGTGTCATTTTCCTCAGTGTCTATTCTTTTTGAAAACTAGGCAATTACTATTATAATGAAGGGAACTCGGAATCTAATTAACAGTAATTACTCTTCCGCTTGCCTCTGTTTCCTTGAGGCAGGAGACTAATGAGTACTTGGTAGGTAACAGCTGCAATAAACTTTTCAGCTGTGCACCATCTTTCCTGCTTGCATTTCATTTTCAAGGTCAGCATCACTTTAGTGAGGGAATGCTGATGTATTATATACATGATATTGTCGTGAGGGACAATTTCACATTTCCCTCAGAGAAGTGTCAGGACATCTCGTTCTCCTTCAGACGGTTCTTCTGTTTTCTGTTTCACCACAGATCCCCAGCTTCTCCTCACCTCTCCTCCCTTCCCCTTTCTCAGTCCCAAGACCTGCCACCATAGACCACAGTCCATGGAGATTTCTGCTTGCCTTTTGCTTGCTTTCCTAGAGCCCATCCATTTAAACTCGGAACGCAAGAGGGAGCTATTTACCATGTCACTTTTAACTCTCGGCTCTACTTATGAAATAAAAATGCAACAGTCATTTCTGACTAGAACCTTCCAGAGGCTTAGAAGTTTGTTTTTCTTAATCCCTATTTCACTCTGTCAGCTATAATAGATCAACAGTGTGTATTCACCCTGGGTTATAGATTTACTTAATACAATTGTATTAAGTATTTTTTTTCTAATCTGAAAAAAAAATTAAAAGGCCTTTTGATTTCTTTTTTAAATTAAACTTAGCTTTTGAATGCCTCGTATCTTAAGAACTCTTTTCCTAAATTCAGAACATATACTTACAATGACAGCTTGCTCCATGGCACTTTTTATAAGGTGTTCACCTGTCTCCTGTTATTGTTCTAATTTGAATATTGACATTACACCCTGTGTTAGCATGCAAATCTGAAAATCTTGGCAACCTCAGCATTTGCCTTCCTTTCATAATACTACCTGTGGAATTAGAATTTTCTGTTTTTGTAATTATTACGTTTTAAACACAGACAGTGCTGGTTTCCATTTTTAGGCTGTATTTTGGGTACTTGTGTAAAGTATTTAGCTACGTCTTTGAGATAATCTAAAAAAAAAAGCAGGCGCTTTTATGACTTGTAATTCTGAAATCTGGATGGGATGATCCTCATGCTCACAGGGCCAGGGAGAGGCAGTGTGGGACTTTAGGACCAGGCCTTTCATTCTAGAGTAGTGAACTCCTAATGATGACAAAAAGAAAAGAGAGAGAGAGAGAAGAGGAGAAAAGATGATATTGAATCCTTCAGGACAAAATGGATAGAAGTAAAGGTGATTGTGCTTTCTGAATTGAGTAAGGAGGTGAAAGTCAGCCAGTGTATGGTTTTGCTCATTTGTAGAATATAGAAAATTGAAAAGCATGGCTGTGGGGGACAGGAAAGGAGTGGCTAAAATGTCTCTAATCGGTGAGGACTACAGAGGTTAAGGGGACAAGGGAACAAAACTTTGGTAGATATGGCAGGAAACTGCAGCCTTATAAGCCCATATTATAACCCTATAAAGCATTATTAAAAATTAGAAGTGGGAGTCGGGTGGTAGCGCAGCGGGTTAAGCGCAAGTGGCGCAAAGCACAAGGACCGGCGTAAGGATCCCGGTTCGAGCCCCCAGCTCCCCACCTGTAGGGGAGTCGCTTCACAGGCGGTGAAGCAGGTCTGTAGGTATCTGTCTTTCTCTCTCCCTCTCTGTCTTCCCCTCCTCTCTCCATTTCTCTCTGTCCTATCCAACAACGATGACATCAATAAAAACAATAATTACAATTAAAAAAAATTAGAAGTAAAAAAGATTTGGGCCAGAATTGAAACCCAAGTAAGTCTGATTTCGAAGTTTGTGTTCTTTCTTTCCATAAATAATTTAAATGAGCTTTTCTAAAATTACTGGCTATGTTCAACAAAGACTTGAAGTGTGTTCATCTAACTTGATAAGTGTTTATTAAGTAGTTGATTGAGGAAATGTTTTTATAAGACTGTACAGTCCTGTTCAAGTAGGTACAATGTAATATGTCCTCCAAATATATGTTAGTACACCTCATCCCCCGCAGCGTGCCCCTTCCGTCAAGTGGAGGGCGTTGGACAGATCTGCAGGCACGCAGTATGGATTTACTTAGGGGGATAATCTGATAAGTATTCCCAGCGAGTTGTTTCCTTCACACATAAATATGAAGCACTGGATTTGACTGATTACAAATTGTGATGCTAAGAATTTCTGGTTCTTAGTTATGTCACCAAAATTTATTATTGTATATATCAATGTACTGAAAAGTTCGTTGGATTGATAAGTTATAATTCTTACAGATAATAAAACTTAATTTAAAAAGTCTCATGATAGAGTTACAAAAGGTTTAATTAACCAATAAGAATTGCCTGCCTCAAAGGTAAAAAAATATGAACTTAGTACATTTCCATAAAGCTTCTAATACTTTTTCTCTTTTTTATCTCCAGGTATTTGTGGAAACATTAGACAAGTGTTTTGAAAATGTTTGTGAACTGGATTTAATTTTCCATGTAGACAAGGTACTATTTCTACACTGTCAGATCACCTAAGCTTTTTTTAGCTAAGAAAAATATTAAATTGTATTTGTCAAAGTAAAAAATGGATTTAGAGCATATTATATTTATACTTCTATTCATGCTTCCATTCTTGAATTATTTTTGCTATGAGCCAGGTAGTATGGTTAGTGAATACTATTTAGACCTTTGAGGAATTCACATCCAGAAGAGAAATTGTGGCATTAAAAGAGACAGCCCAATAGTTAGTTATGCAAGAATCCTTTCATGCCTGTAGCTCCAAAACCACAGGTTCAAACCCCATCACCAACATAGTACAAGTATGACCATCATGTTAATGGGAACACGGTTGAAACCCTTATCTCTGTCTAAGAGGGCATGAGTGGAGAAACGTGGATTTATGATATATTTTCTAAGGAATTAGTAAATATTTCACAAATAAAAAGAGAACATGGTCCTGTTGGCAAAATTATAAAATGTAGACTCATAAGGAACAAATTGAGATTGATCAAGAGGCCTAATTTTAACTCAAGAGGCCTAATTTTAAACTGCCATTAGTAACAACAGTTTTGAGTATCTTTCTAAAACAATTGGATATTCTTTAAAAAGTGTTTACTGGTACTGCTGCTGCTTTGTACTGTTGTTATTTATTTTGCAGAATATCTTTTTTTTTTTTTTTCCTATTAACTGTGGTTGGCTTGTCAGGCAATAGATGAAAAGCCAGGATATTGATTAGGAGTCTGTTGCAGTAATACTAAAGGGGGGGGGGGTGCTATTGAAGGTTAGATATGACCAAAATGAAAATTAACTAAAGCAATACAGTATGGATGATGAAACAAGAAGTGATGGCCTATTGAAAGTTAGATGTGAAAGAGAATAATGAAGAAAATATTTGTTAAAACTTTCAACAAAAACTCATTTGAAAACAATCAGCTTCATTGAGGTATCAGATGCTTTAAAGCCCATCACTTTCAGTGTGTAGTTAACTAAATTTTGGCAGATGCATGTATTTATGTGATTATCACCACAACCAAGCTATAGTGCATATGATATGCTTGGTTATGTGCAGACATCAAAAAAGTCTTTCTTGTTGAGATTCTAAAGTGTTCTCATTTCATACACTAACTCATTTTTGGACAGAGAACTTAAACTTGATACTTTTAAGAGTATTTTAAGTTTCAGATTTTTTTCTAGTTAATGTATTTTACATTTTTTCCATGCTTAAAAATATTTTTTTTTATCTGGTGGTGGGAATTGTGTGATGTTGTACCCCTCTTATCCTATGGTTTTGTCAGTGTCTCCTTTTTATAAATAAAAAGTATATATTATTTTTAGATATTAAGGAACACAGCATTCCAAATTATCTTTTGGTACATGATTAAATGTACCAAAAATACCTTAGACTGCTCTGAGGTAATTAATTTATAGAATGCATATAGCAACTTTTTGAGCACTCTCTTATAAAATGTTGCAGTATGAGTAAAATAAGCCCTACTTATTTTTTTAAAGTCCTTGTATTATGGGGGGGGGGGTTACTGGTTTATAGCACAGTTGTTGACACATGGGTACAGTTTCTCAACTCAGATAAATGTCTGAGTTACATCCTTTCCAGCCATCATGTGCCAGGGTCCCAACATCCTCTACACCCCCTACTTCCCCTTATACCTGTGCTTACTTCACATTAATGTACATTCATTTTAGGAAAGTCAGAAAATAGTGTAAGAGGACACTGAATAAAAGCCATCTCAGTTCCAGAGATCGCCTGGTCTTACCATTTTAGAATATGTTATGTATAGATATTTTATACAAGTACATACAGGAGCAGGTCAAAAAAAGAAAGCATGGGGTAATTCAGATTATACTATTAAATACTATTAATTTCACAAAACAGTGTGTCACTATTTTAGAATGTCCCCAAGAGACCTGTGTCTCTCTTTTTTGGACTAAGTACTTGTTTTCTTTTTATATTATTTTGTTTCAATGAAACAAAAGTTTCAGGAAGAGACAGACCTGTGAAAGATATATATATTTTTTAATTTCTTTATTGGGGAATTAATGTTTTACATTCGACAGTAAATACAGTAATTTGTACATGCATAACATTTCTCAGTTTTCTGTATAACAATACAACCCCCACTAGGTCCTCTGCCATCCTTCTAAAAGAAATATTTTTATATACATATCTGTCTTTATATTGTCTGCTCAAAATAATGCTAACTTTGCTTTCAGCCCTTTGATGAAAATTGGATTGTTTTCAACTCTCACGTAGTCCTTTACTTTTCACTCATTAAGGCTCTCCTAACTGACTCGCTTCATGTTTTCTTAGACACACTTGCAGAGAATTTTGCATACAGTCCTCAGCCTACTTTTGGACCACAGCTGGGTAGAGGAAAGATAGCAGTTGTCAACATATCAAATATGTCTCCTTATTGAAGACTGTGTGTTGTGTTCCACACAGCATACCTTCACTGTGGGACCCACATTGGCAAAGCTGCCACTGTCCAAAACATTGTCCCTTTCTGTGTCACAGGAAGTTTTTAACAGTTTCAGTGCACTCTACTCCACAGCCTACAACTGCATGTCACATACTATCTTTCAATTATGGTTCTTTTTTTCTTTTTAATAACAGACACAAGAACCATCTTCTTTTTTAAAAAATATTTATTTTCTCTTGTTGCCTAACTGTTGTGGTTATTATTATTATTGTTGATGTCATTTGTTGTTGGACAGGACAGAGAGAAATGGAGAGAGGAGGGGAAGACAGAGAGGGGAGAGAAAGAGACACCTGCAGACCTGCTTCACCACCTGTGAAGCGACTCCCCTGCAGGTGGGGAGCTGGGGGCTTGAACCAGGATCCTTACACCAGTCCTTGGGCTTTGCACTAAGTGCACTTAAGCCGCTGCGCTGCCGCCCAACGATCTTTTTTTTTTTTTTTAAATAACAGATCTTTATCTGTAGCAGTCACAGACTAATATACTTGCAGTCACCCTGAAGTAGTGAGATGAAGGTATCATGCATTCACCTAGAAGATTCATTACCCACATGCTGGAGTTTTGCCTGGGGAGAAAGCAAGGAAACGCCAACTGGGTTGGAATTCTGTGGGGTTACAAGGTGAGGGTTTTCATGGGAAGGCCAGGTGTTGTAGGATTTGAACTTTCCATCTTAAAAAGGAAGGGACACCAGTTTTCTTTTTTGGCTGGTCCATATATGAGGTAGAAGGGAAGAAGTTGCAAGACTTCAAAGCTGTCGGGAGTCCAGCATGAAAGGCAGAGCCGTGGTCTTCATTCAGCTAACTTTTGTTGTGGTGGTAACTATCAGATTGCAGATAAGTCCCCACTTGCAGCAGGGAACTTCAGGGGCAGTAAAGGAGTCCTGCAGGCGTCTCTCTGTCTACCTCCCCTCTCAATTTCTTTGTCTATACCTAATCAAAAATCAAATCAATAAAGAAAAATGCATATTAAAAATGCAGTTAGCTTTATTCATGCATTACTTATATCATTCCCGTGACACCGCTATACAGCAGAGCGAGGTTGTGCCTGTAATAGTGAGACTGGTCATCACTAGACACGTCTGAGTAAAGTAGAAAAGGCAGGACAAATTTTCCATAGTACAGCATAAGAAGAAAAAGACAGTTGGAAATATGAAAAGTGAGCAAAAGGAGACATCAGAGGTAATTCGTAGGTCTCAGAAAGAGCGAGAAAGTAGTAGTAAGTAATCTTAGTTTCAGAAGAAGAGAGAAAAATCACTCAATACCTGAATAGCTAATGACCGAGAATGTCCCATAATTAAAGATACCATTTCACAGATAAAAAAATCGCAACTAGAATAAAAAGTAAAGGTACATCTTGACTAGCGATAGTGAAATTCAGTGACAGAACCCTTCAAAGCAAGCTGAAACCAAAGATTTTCTTCACGGAGGTGGTGTCAGACTAGAGCTAGTTTTCTAGTACTAACTAGAGAAATTAACAAGGGGTGTGCTGAAAAAAAGTAACAGCCACCCTATAATTAAAAAACAAACAAACAAACATCTCTCTCTCTGTCTCTGTCTCTCTCTCATAGAGAAAGAGAATGAAAGAGTGGTCAATGAAGCTTCCTTCAGTGGCCAGGCCCCTGGGTTATGGACATAGCTACGCAGCACACTAACCAAGGGAGCTATTTCACAGACACCAGCGTCACATTGTCACTGTGTCTACTACTTTCTGAAACACTTAAATACATTTTTTCTTCTTTTTTTAAAAATTTTTTATATTTATTTATTTTCCCTTTTTGTTGCCCTTATTGTTTTTCATTGTTGTTGTAGTTATTGTTGTTGTTGTTGATGATGTCGTTTTTGTTATAGGACAGAGAGAAATGGAGAAAGGAGGGGAAGACAGAGAGGGGGAGAGAAAGACACCTGCAGACCTGCTTCACCGCCTGTGAAACAATTTCCTGCAGGTGGGGATCCGGGGGCTAGAACCGGGATCCTTACACAGGTCCTTGTGCTTAGTTCCACGTGCGCTTAACCCGATGCACTACTGCCCGACTCCCTTAAATACATTTTAAGACATTCAGAACCTATCAGACTTTTAGGTGAACATCATGGCAGGTTGGTAGATGAGTTGCATTACAGATACATCCTCTCTTACTTCTATCGCATCTATTTTAAGTAAGATTTATTGAGCAAAATACTGGGATATATCAACCATATGAATTAAGATTAATCTAAGCAGGTGTTCTTATCTTCTTCCTTTCTCTCAATAAGTGGCATAAATACTTAGAATTTGTTCTCAATACTTAGAACATAGATTTTTTTTCTCTCTCTCTCTCTGGACATGCTATGTTCAGTTCTGAATTTTTTCTTTATGTGACATTTCTTACTTGGGACACTAACCTTGATAAAAGTGGGGCAGTTTTTCCACTTAATCATCCTCTATCCTATACTGTTTACCTCTTTGAATTTCTGCATAGTGTATCTTTCCTCAGACTAGAGTCTGTAGACACTTCATATCTTGTAAATGGTATTGTGTCTTTAAGGGTTTCGCTCACGAGTCTTTGTGAGCATTTTCTATCTTTGTGATTTCTGAATTTGCTTTCATCCGAGCTATTTTAACTCAGAGGACAAATCTGCATCCTAATCCTTATCTTTTACACTGACATACATTCTCAGAACTTCTTAGGTACAAGTCACATTTGCAGGCTGCTTGTGTGTGCGTTACTGTTTCTAAACTTGGTACATCCTTCTATAACATGGACATACACGGCTTCCTTCCACTAACCTAGTGACTATATTGAAGTGCTCCTGCAAAGGCGTTAGTACAGTGTCTATAGAGATAAACTCCTGGGAAGCACTGAGCAGATTGGAAGTGGAATAGTTGTTATCCTTTCACCAGTGCTGCAAATTGTGCTTTTTATGAGAATTTGTTTGAAAAAGGAGAGAGGGTGTTCATTTGCAAAAACAAATTGTTATTGTTTTTTTTTAATTTCTTTATTGGGGGATTAATGGTTTACAGTCAACAGTAAAATATAATAGTTTGTACATGCCTAACTAACATTTCCCAGTTTTCTACATAATAATTTAACCCCCACTAGGTCCTCCTCTGCCATCATGTTCCAGAACTTGAACCCTCTCCCCCCACCTCAGAATCTTTTGCTTTGGTGCAACACACCAACTCCAGTCTAAGTTGTGCTGTGTTTTCCCTTCCGTTCTTGAAAAAACAGAAATTTTAATGGATACTCAGTTCACTAACCATGGTCCTCTGAATTCTGTTCCTGAACGTTACCTATTAACTTTCACCTAATTACTTTCTTTGAGTTTTTATAGATTATGACAGCAAATTAATTAAATGCACCAATTGAATTAATTGTTATTTGCAAAAAAAAAACTTGCAAGGATTTGAACTTAAGCCATGTAGACTGAGATTTGAATGACTGGTTTGCCACTCATTAGCTCATGTGTCTTGAGTAAACTGGTTTATTCTCTCTACTGTAAGAAAGGTTAGTGCTAGATTTAGAAGCCATAATATAAGATCAAGGCAGTTTTGACAAATGATACCTAGTAACTGGTTAGGATGGTAGAAGGTAGGACCTTTAGCAGCAATTTTGAAAGCAATTGTGATTTTCAGTTTTGTTTGGTCTGCTAGAGAAACTACTTTTTAAAATTATCTTTATATATTGGATAGAGATAGAAATTGAGGGGGATGATAGAGAAGAAGAGAGACAGAGACACCTGCGGCACTACTTTTACCACTCACAAAGCTTCCCCCTGCAGGTGGGGACCCGGAGCTCGAACCTGGGCCCTTGTGCACAGTAACATGTGCCCTTAACCAGGTGCATCACCTGACCCCTGGCAAAGTAATTTCTATAATTCTTTTTTTATCATTTTCTAAAAGGTTTTATTTATTTATTAATGAGAACATTAGGAGGAAAGAGAAAGAACCAGACATTACTCTGGAACATGTGCTGCCGGGGATGGAACTCTGAACCTCAGGCTTGAGAGTCCTGTTCTTTATCCACTGCGTCAACCTCCCGGACCACTTTTTTTTTTTTTATCATTTCTATTGGGGTGGGGGGGGGCGGGTAATGGCTTATAATGCAGTCCTTGGCACGTAAGTACAATTTCTGATTTCCCCGTGAAAGTTCTCAGGAGAACACTGTCATCTCAACCTAGGTCCTTCTACATCATCACGTACTGGGACCCCATGCTTCTCTTCCGCCCCACTCTCCCTCCTCTTCCCCAGTGTTTTGCTTCTATGCAATACACCATTTCATTGCTCATTTATTTATATTTCTTTTCACAGAGCACTGCTCAGCTCTGGCTTGTAGTGGCGGTTGTAGTTGGGACCTCTGGTGCCTCGGGCATGAAAGACTTCTTGCATAACCATCATGCTGTCTCCCCAGCCCTCTATAGTTCTTTCTTCAATTTTTCTTTATTTTTTTTACTGGGGGGCACTAGTAGCTTACAGTTGCTGGTACATGTGTAGAATTTCTCAGTTTTCTGAAAACACTCTCACCCCCAGCCTAGGTCTTCCCCCATCATCATGCACCAGGACCTGAAAGGTCCCTCCACACCCCAATATCCTTGACTTTGGTGAAATATACCATCTTCCACATTGCTGTGTGAGCTATCCAGCTATACAAAATGAGAAATTCATAATAATGAAATGTTTTCAAAGTCTTTTGTACAGTTGTACGAAGTTTTATGAGGTATGAAAATCAAATATATTTAGTAACAAAAATGTTGTCATTTAAAATGACTGTATTTCTTATTGGATACTATACTAAGCACTGAGCATGAATTATTTAATTTTTCTGAGAACTCTTCTCAGATGCCTATGCTGTCTGTCTCTATTTTACAACAAAGCTAACAGATTCCAAAAAGTTAAGTGATTGCCAAAAGGAATACAGTGGTAGAATCAGTATTGACTTCTGTCTAATTTCAACGTCTTCCTTTTAATGTCACTACATATCTTGATACATTTGCTAATTGCCAAAGGGAATCCGGTGGCAGAGTCAGTATTTACTCCTGTCTACGTATAGAGTCTTCATTTTAATGCCCCTAAATATCTAATATATTCCATGGCATGTACTACTTCTGTTGAAACCTAAATTTAACTCTGGAGGTCATTTTTGGTAAAAAAAAAAAAATCCAGATCGTTTTTTTTCTTCCTAGTGGAAGATGCTATTTTTAGCTATGCAGTGTATATGATTGAAAAAAAAAAAACCAAAAACCCAAGTGTTATATTTATAGAGTGCTTTAGGGTAAAAGCACTGTTAGCATCTGCAATATAAAGAAAATTTACTTTAAAAAATCTAGAACTTGTCGGGCTGTAGCGCAGTGGGTTGAGCACACGTGGCACAAAGCACAAGGATTCTGGTTCCAGCCCCCAGCTCCCCACCTGCAGGGGAGTCGCTTCACAAGCGGTGAAGCAGGTCTGCAGGTGTCTATCTTTCTCTCCCCCTCTGTCTTCCCCTCCTCCTCTCTCCATTTCTGCCTGTCCTGTCCAACAAAGACGACATCGGTAACAACAACAATAATAACTACAACAATAAAACAAAAAGGGCATCAGAAGGGAAAAATAAGTATTTTTTTAAAATCTAGAACTTCTAATAATGGCATATAACTTTATTAAGTACATTAATCATAAAACCTTTTAATAATCATGGAATAATAAACCGGCATAAAAAGCCCTCATAGATATACATTAAAGCTTTAAGCTTAGTACAGAAAGCTAATGTTTATTGATTATTTCATTTTGTGCATTTCCATGGGTGACTTCATTTAATCCTTTGATCAACCAGAATAGACAAAAGGAATACTATTAATAAGATCCTCTCAGCATATAGAAGAACCATTATCATTTCGGTTTTACTGCCTACTAAATAACAATTAAGAAGGTTACATAGCCAAATGTTCTTAGTAGTTACTAGCGTGGATTATCTTTTGTTTTATAACTCACACTTGTAAAATAGATAAGTGGTACTTGAAACAAAAACTTTTGGAAGCATGAAATGTTTTTGTGTTTGTTTGCAGTGAGCTTTCTTTTTTTTACTTAGGTTCATAACATTCTTGCAGAAATGGTGATGGGGGGAATGGTACTGGAGACCAACATGAATGAGATCGTTACACAAATTGATGCACAAAATAAACTGGAGAAATCTGAGGTAAGAATGGAAAGGGTTGCTATCATAAGTGAAGGCAGTAGTCATGCTCTTAAGCTGTGCATGATTTGTAGTTTGCACTGTTTGTCTTTCAGTACCACATGTTAGACACACTGGGATGCTTATTCAGATTTTTAGAAACGAAGTGTATGACTTTTAGTCTGTTAAATGTTCTTTGAGTACTACCCACTGAATAACCGTGTGTATTCTTTTAACTACAGTTGTAAATACATTGGGAAGTATGCACAGTTCCAAATCTGAATTGCTTAAAACAGAAATGACTTTATTTGAATGATGGAATGTTGACTGATATAAAACCTCTGTCCATAAATATCAAGGAGCTCTTAGAACTAATATTTTGATGGTATATAAAATTAATGTTAAAGGGCTATTTCTGGAAAAGGAAAGGAGAGAAAATGGATTTCTCATGAGGAACTTGTGTTTAGCAAGCCTGAATAGACACTGAGAAAACATAAGTCAGTTTTTAACTTCTGAATTCTTCCCCAACTCACTGACAAGTTAACCAAGTCACATATTTTCTACAGTGATACCCGTATTTATGGTAAGAGAAAGATTTGGTTAAATACAGGGAACTAATTTTGTGTTCTTAAATTGGATGAAGACTGATCAGCATTTAGCAATGTATCAAATCTTATGTTAGCATCTTAATGACTTGTCTGTTAAGACTAAACTTAATATCAATAATAGATGTTACAGGTACACTACTCAAATCCACTATTCTGTTGACTATTTCTCTTACTACAACAGAAGTTTAGAAAAATGAGTAGTCTTGCTAACTCATACAGCTCTACTTGTCTGAGGATACATATCTTTGGCATTTATAGTAATAACATAGATTAAAACATTAATTTCTAGTGTTTGGTACAAGTTTAGTTGTTTGGTTGATTTCTAGTCAATACTACCAATCAGGCAGCTGGATGCTAAAATATGCTAGCATTCATTTATAACAGGTGAGTTTTGCAGAATTTCTATCTTGTTAACACCAATTTAGCCTCAATAGAATTGAATGAAACACAGAATGATGAATAAAGTCTGAGAGTTAGGAACAGTTGAAGCTTTGTGTAAAAACACTTTCCAGTGTTTTGTTTTAAATTAAAATAGTATTTCATTTCTCCTTATCTTAATTCACCATCCCATTTGGTTAAAAAGAGAGAGAGACTTGTAAAGTATAAAAGAGCTTAAAATTATGACTCTGAAGTAACTGTATATATTTTATGTGATCTCTAGCTAGTTTTTCAAATACTGGCTTTTAGGGGGCAGGGAAGAGAAAATATAAAATATATTGAAGGAGACATTTTGTTTAAAAGATAGGGAAAAGTGCTCAGCATTATTTAACATAGTTGTTTTGCAATATATTATTTAGTATAGTAAAAAATTCATTATTGCTTGCAATGCCTTTTTAAGTCTCAAAGTGAAATTGGGGGGCCAGGAAGATATCGCAGCCTGTTAGAGCACAGAATCTGCACAGCAGAAGCCCCCGATCCCCCAGGGGCAATCCCTGGCACTATCGGATGTCTGGGCCTCCCCTCCCTTCTCTCTCATAGTAAACAAATAAATATTTTTAAAATGACACTTGAAATGTATTTAATTTTCAAATTTTTGCTTAGCAAAACTATGTAAAAAATTTAAGGGGGCCGGGTAGTGGCACACCCAGTTGAGCACACATGTTACAAAGCACAATGACACCCCCAGCCCCCACATGCAGGGGGAAAGCTTCACAAGTGGCGAAGCAGTGTCCCTCTCCCTCTCTGTCTCCCCCTTTCTTCTCAATTTCCTTCTTTTAAAAAAAAAACCCACTTAATTTTTTAATTACATTTATTTATTTATTTATTGGATAGAGACAGCAAAAAATTCGAGAAGGAAGGGGTCTGGAGATAGATAGAGAGGGAGAGAGGCAGAGAGACACCTGCAGCTGTGCTTCACCACTCGCAGTGCTTTCCCCCTGCAGGGGCTCGAACCTGGGTCTTTGTGCACTGTAACATGTGTGCTCAGCCAGGTGTGCCACCACCCAGCCCCTCTTCTCAATTTATGACTGTCTCTATTCAATAAATAAATAAAGATAATTAAAAAAATTTTTTAAAGAATTTAAACTTGACACAATCTTATTAATAACAAGCCTAAAATGAGTGGAAACAGGGTAATTTGTGGATTCTGTGTGCTCTTCTATAAAATGCATATTGGATTCATATCAGTAACTTGCTCATTTTCAGGTACCTCTATCCCTAAATAGTGTCCTTTAAATTTTTAATTTTTCTCCTTAGTTTTCTACGTATAATACTGACAAAAGTCATGAAGGACCACTATTGTAACAGTATAGTGGATACGAGCTTTTTGACTGTTAATCTTTGTCAGTAAAGTACAGAATTTACATTTTTATGGAAATAAATAACTACTAAAAAAAACCTATAAATTTTAAAAATCCTTTTCTAGAAATAGTACTATTTAAAATAGTTTTGCATAGTGGTGTGTACTTCTGTTTTTCCTCTATTCACCTATCCCCCCCCCCTTGGTTGTTGCCAGGGCTTCACTGTTCAGTATCACCCTTTTCTGAAGGAGAGAGACAGAGACAGAGGGGAAAGGCACCACAGCACTAAAGCTTCCTGAAGTGTGGGGGCCAGACTCGAACCTGGCATGTGTACATATCAAAGCAGGCACACCATCCTTCTGAGCTTTTTGCCAACCTACACTAACCGTGTATGTTTTTGGTTTGTTTATTTATTTATTGGATAGAGACAAAAATTGAGAAGAAGAGAGAGAGAGAGACCTGTAGCAAGCACTGTTTCACCACTTAACAAACTTTCCCCGCTTGTAAAGTTTCCCCTGCAGGGAAACTTTATCTGTTACTAATTAGTTTCCCTATGTTTCACCTCTACAAGAAAGTATCGATAAATCTTAAGTCTGATTGGAGATAAGCAACAGCATTGCTTGTTTACTGTTTTTCTGCACGTGATGTGTGCTGATGTATTAACTTTAAGATAGAGTTTTGAGTCAAATCGAGGCCCTTTTAAAAATCTGTGTTGACAGTTATATTGTCCGTGTAGTTGTCATAGATTTTAAGTATATTTGGAAGGTTACCAGCATTATTCTAAACACATTGAAATGTCCAATGTTTTTATAAGGGTTCTATTTCTATGTTACTCGAGCTGGTTAGCCCTACCAAATACATGGCTGCAGAATAATTCCAAATTTTTCGAGAGCAAATGTAAGCTCTCGCTAAACTTCATTCAAAATTCATGATGTGTGCACAAACTCTCCAAGAAAAAAGTTAAAATCCGAAGTGTCCCAGAGATGAAAAGATTTGTTTTAAAAATTCTGATAAATGATTAGCCTATAACACATCTCTAAAAATGAGCCGGAGTATAATAAGATGCAGCTCTCATAATATGACATGGATCTATTAGGAAGCCTTCATTTTGTCAAAAAGTAAATGTTTTAATATCTTAGCCTAAAAGTATCCAGCCACAGATGAAAAGTAAATCAGATTAATTCCCAGTGTAGCTAGGCAGGTAAAAGGTAAGCTCTCAGACTGTTAAAGAAAACCAACACACAGCTACTCTCTGAATGTGCTTTCATTTGGTCCACATCAATAGGAAAATGGTTATACAGTAATACTGGGGTCTTGGGAACGAAAGATTTAAGCTGGTGGGATTTGGGGAAGTGGAAGAGACACCCAGAAATCTGCCAAGGGACAAAAAAGTTCTCCCTGGGGGGTGGAGAGAGCGGGGTGGGGTTGGGAAGGCTTTGAAGTGTTTCATGTCATTTTTAAGATGCATAAATTGGTTTGAATTTAGTCAATACTTCTTTTTTTAAGTCAGTACTCTATTTTTTTCTGAACATCTTGATCTTTCTAGCTCTTTCCATTCTTCTCTCTTACAGACCTTTATCTTTCAATCTCCCAGACAGGACAGGTAGACAAGGTATTGCTGACTTTGAGACAAATGTACTTTTACAAAAGGGAAAGCAAAATGATGTCAAAGGCAAATCATTATTTAGGCCAGACTCAAAAATTCTTTGTGTTCCTGAACCCATATAGTCCCTGTAGCCTATTTTTCATTCTAGTTTTTTCTTGTAGTTTCCTCATCTTTTATTGGGCTTAGTGTATTTTTACGAGTGTGTCATTGATGTCCATGTCTGTTCTGTTTTGTCTGCCTGCATTGTAACAGGAAGTCTGTATGGTTTTGTTTTTTTCTTTTGTTTAAAAACATTGTCATTTAACTGACAAATTACGTTTGTAGAAATGACAATTTGCTTTTTGTATATAGTAATTTTGAGCATTATATTGCAGAAGCAGTCTTGATTTTCCTCGCGAAGATATTTTCCCCTGTGCTTCTCAGTTAGGATTCTAAGCTAAAATTGCCCACTGGGATTTGGAAGCTATGAATTTTAAAACCCAAAAGCAGAACCTCTGGAGTTTTGTACACAAATTGAGTAGCTGTGAAGTCTTAGAAGAGTAACTAATAAATAGTATTTCCACCCTCCCCACATACACACAGTGGTTTTCAGTTCCAAAGTCTTAACAGAATTACTTTTACATTTTTGACTGCCTCGTGCATATTCATAGGACCTGGGATCAGATGTGCTGTTGGTAGCTTTCTTACTGAAGATGCTGGAGGTCCAGGTTCAATCTCTAGCACCACCAAAAACCAGAACTGATAATGCTCTGGTAAAAGTAAGAATACAAATAAAATAAAAGTGACCAACAGCAAGATAAGAAATCCTCTAAAACATAAACTGAATGCTCTAAAAAATGGAATTAAATACATTACCAAAGGTGGGGGGAGATGGATTTCCACTGTAGCTACCTTTTGACATTTGAACATGTCATTATAAAGCTCAAAACATTACAAACCATGACAAAATTTTTAAGTTTGGGGGTCGGGCGGTAGCGCAGCAGGTTAAGCGCACATGGTGAAAAGCGCAAGGACCAGCGCAAGGATCCCAGTTCAAGCCCTGGCTCCCCACCTGCAAGGGGGTTGCTTCACAAGTAGTGAAGCAGGTCTACAGGTGTCTATCTTTCTTTCCCCCCTCTCTGTCTTCCCCTCCTCTCTTCATTTCTCTCTGCCCTATCCAACAACAACGACAGCAGTAACAACAATAATAACCACAACAATGATAAAACAACAAGGGCAACAAAAGGGAAAGAAAAGAGCCTCCAGGAGCAGTGGATTCGTGGTGCAGGCACTGAGCCCCAGCAATAACCCTGGAGGCAAAAAAAAAAATTAAGTTTTATTTATTTAATTTATGTTGGATAGAGACAGAGAAATCCAGAGGGAAGGGGGAGGGAGGAAGAGAAAATACCAGCAGAACTGCTTCACTGTTCATAAAGCTCTCTCCCTGCAGGTGAGGACTGGGGGCTTAAACCCAAGTCCTTACACACTTATAATGTGTGTTTTTAACCAGGTGCACCACCACCTGGCCGCAAAACCCTGAAAAATTTTACAAAGCATATTGACAAATATTGGAATTATTATTTTTAAAATCAAATCCTAGCTTTAAGAACATTTTCTCAGAATTTTTTTTTTCTCCCCACACAGCTCTAAGTAGTAAACTGTGAATCTTCAGCAGCGTGTATACAGATGGTAATCAACACCTTTGTTGCACAAAGTCATTTCAGGAAATTTGTATGCTTCCCAGCAAAAAAAAAAAAAAAAAATTTCTAAGTGAAAAAGATTTTTTTTTTTTTCAAATTAAAAATCCTTTGTCAGGACCCAACAGAAAGCAGACTTATAAATGCAACAAGTTAGATCAGGTATCTCCCTTACTCATGAGAAATATCCCTGTGAGGGTTTCACGCTGCACTTTTGCTATTCACTGGTTGCTCCCTGAGTGTGATAAGCTTCAGTGCTTAGGCGACTTCGCGATTTCTTACTCCAAAGTCTTAAGTTATATCATTAACTGTGGGCACTATTTTTGGTCCCTGGATCCATATAACTTTATCCCTAGAATATAAAATGCATAATCACCTTATTCCATTGATAGTTATTTTATTGCCAGTTTTATGTCATGCTATTTGCTTTAGTGAAATTGGTATTTTCTACCAGAGGGCCATCAAGTACTTGGATCTCTTAACTGCCATTACCAGGACGTAACTGGGCTAAAAAAAAATTTTTTTTTAAAGTACGTTTTTAAGATTAGCGAATAACAGGTCCTTAAGATAGGTTGGAAAGTTAGATTACAAATTGGTTCCTCCCCTCAAATCTTGTGTGCAGTTTTAAGAATTATAGTGAAAACCCCTTAGGTCCATTAGATCACTTATAATGCTCAAAAATAGTTCTGTTAAGTCAATCAGTGGCATTAATTGGCTATATTTATTTCACACAGGAAAATCCTGTGTTAGAAATAAAATAAAGGCTGTGGGGCTGGGCGGTGGTGCAGCGGGTTAAGCATACATGGCGGTGAAGCACAGGACTGGTGTAAGGATCCCGGTTTGAGCCTCCGACTCCCCACCTGCAGGAGGGTCGCTTCACAGGCATAGAAGCAGGTCTACAGGTGTCTTTCTCTTCCCCTCTCTGTCTTCCCCTCCTCTGTCGATTTCTCTCTGTCTTATCCAACAACAATGACAGCAATAACAACAACAACGATAAACAACAAGGGCAACAAAAAGGAAAACATAGCCTCCAGGAGCAGTGGATTCGTAGTGCAGACACCGAGCCCAGCAGTAACCCTGGGGGTACAGAGGTTCTCAAAGTAAAATTCTACCTCACCCCGTGCAGAAATTAAAATACTGACATTTTCTGTGTTTCCTCAAAACCTGCCATTCTTTTGTTAACGATTTTGAGTCTGAAACCATTTGATACTGTGTTTATTACTGTTGGTGTTCTTTTACTTTGCTGTTAGGTCAAAATCATGAACATGCATATAGTACCTTCCAGCAGGAAGGGGGGGGGTGAAGGCTTTAGTATGTACAAATTATCCCAGCTACCATCTTATTATGCTATATCCCAAACTTGGAAAACTATTTTAAGATGGTAGGATATTATTTTATGTCTTAAGGTGGAAGAAATACTTGGATTCTTTCCTTTTCCCATTGTGCAAGTTAATCACATATTGCATGAGGAAAAAGGAGCCTTCAGATTCCTTGAGGGATATCTTAGTAATGCTGCTTTTTTTTTTTTCTTCAGTTTTGCTTACACATATTCTGTTTATTTTTGGGTCTGGCAATTAAAAAAAACAAAAAACAAATCATATCCATCCATTACTATCTTTGTGATTCAAGCGCTTGAAATTTCTGAGAGTATGTCTGTATAGAGTCGTCTGTCTGTTTGGCCTCATTTTGGAATACTGGCAGACTTCATTTTGTTTTCTTTCTCTTGATTCTGTTTATTCACTCTCCCGAGAGAGCAGACATGACCATTCTTTGATATACTGTACTGCATTCCTTCACCCCATCCATACTCTTAACTGCTTGAGGCTCATTTCTTTTCGTTAGTGCAGTTGCTGCAGGCTCTCTAGTGGTGCTCGAGTCGAACATAGATGGAAACAAGTTATTTCTCCAGTAGGGTTGTATTCCTTTTTACTTCTGCTGCCTGTCAGATGTGCAATCCTAAATCTTTTAAGATCTATGTTGTACAGTTAGGGGAAAAAAAAAAAAACAACGGATATTTTAAATGGTCCATGCAAATAATGAGTTAGCCAAAAGTGATTCTTGTTCATCTGAGTGTTTAAAAGTTGTGTTAGTAAAAGTTACTATGTTGCTTTGATTATATCTTACTGAAAAAGAACCCTAGCCACGATAAAAATTAGTTTATACCTGATTCATCACAGATTTTTTAATGGCAAGTTACTTCTTTTATATTCCATCACTTAATAAAAAATGTTTTAGACTTCACTTTCAGGGAAGTCTAAACATGGCATTTTCTGTTTTACAATGGTTCTGGTGTTAACTGACTACCTGAATAATTTTTTGTTTGTTTGTTTTTTCAGCCCTGCTTTTTTTTTTCCTTTTTATTGGATAGAAACAGAGAGAATTGAGAAGGTAGAGGAAGATAGAGAGAGAGAGAGAGGTACAGAAAGACACCTGCAGCCCAGCTTAACCACTCAAGCAGCTTTCCCCCTGCAGGTGGAGACCAGGGCCTTGAACCTGGGTCCTTGTGCACTGTAATGTGTACACTTAACCAGGTACACACTGTCAGACCCCAGCCCTGCTTTATATATATATATATATATGAATGCTGATATCTCATATTTAAACAGTCTTCATATTTTTATATTCTTCAGAATTCTTTAGAAGTTTAGCTAACTTAAAACTACAATTTTTCCATTTTCTGCCTTTTAAATTCATGACATTTTAACGAACATGCTTGAGAAATAATTTGATTCTCTTAGTTCATTTGCGTGTTCTGAGTAGTTACCATCCTTTGCATGTCTATGGCTTGCTTTTTAGTTTAGAAGAACCATAGTTCGCTGTACTTAGAGACTTCCTTTGGCTTTACGTAATAAGAACATGGCACATACATGCTATTTGAATCAGTTGCTCTTTTTGACTGTATTCTCACTAGCAGCCACCAGTTGACATTCCCTGTGGTCACAAAGAGCTGGTTTTCTTCTAATTTTCTTAATTTAATTCAGTTTAATTGTTTCTGGTATAAAATGTTATGGAACAGAGACTTGTTAACAGTGAGATCTAGTTAAATACCAAAAATATTTTCTACCGTGTGTAAATGTATACTACAGCACCAGTAAGTGCGCGCGCGCACACACACACACACACACACACACACGCTCTTTCCTTTTCTCAATAACCAAATCCTTTAATAACTCATGACTTCTTAAATACTCATGTTCAAACATCAATCTTTTATATTATGTGTAGAAATCCTGAAATGACAATATTTGCAAATGGTTATTTTTTATAAGAAAAATGTTAAAGCCATTTAACTGGAAATTTTGCAAAATTGTTTTGTTTCCTTGGCAGACATCATACTTCCTGGTAAAAGGAAGGAAGTTTCTCAGTAACATGACAAAGTTCTTTCGATTTGATTCTTTCGTCTTTACGTTACTCCAACTTTTGCTAAACATTAAACTTAGAATTATCAAGTAAAAGGCCTGAGTAAGCTTCCTGCCACCCTACTGCTGTTCACTTCTGTCTCTGACATCTTTTGGGGCAAAGGGAAAGCAAGCGAAATGTAGTAAAAGCTACATTGCTTCAGGTAGGTGTTAACGTTGAGGTTAAATTAACTTTTTCAGTTGTGCTTCCAAAACAGCTAGCCTCCCCTAAATTGTAAAAATTGCATTCTCCTGCCCTCTTCAGTCTTCAATTGGGTCTGGAGTCTTTCATCCATATGACCCTTATCATTGCCTGTGTGGACCATATCGATTGTGAATAATACAGTTTTACTGATTTTCCTCTTATTTCCAACTCTGAACTGATAACCCATGATTTTTATTTCATTGCTTAACAGTGTTTGTATCCTTTATTCAGCCAATAGTTTACACTGGCCTATTTTGTATCAGTCAAGATTTTTCTCAGGTAACAGCTTTATTATTATTATTCTAATAAACAAGAGGTAGGATTGTATAAGAGGAAAAGATGCAAAATTTACAAAAAGGGACTTTACAGCTGGTGTTTCAGATTACACAGACACTGTCTCTTCTATATATAATCTAAGCTGATGAAAAAGGAGATTTTTGTTGCCTACTTGTCTGCTTTTGTGCAAAGTGATGTATGCCACTGGAATAAGATATGTTTGTTGGCTTTACTTTATTATGTTGCTGAAGTGGAAATTGATGAAAGCTAGTTGGCATATAAATTGAACGTTAAAAATTTGAAGAATGCAGGTGTAGCTACTAGAGAAAATTATATTGACACCTATTTTTTCTTTCAAAAATTGCAGGGTTTTTTTTTTTTCTACTAAGGTGAAAATTAACTATTATTCTCTAATAGTACTTGCTGGAAATTTTTTAATCCACTTATTTATACAACCTGTTGCATTTTCTCTGTCCTTTCTCTGAATGTGCATATTCTCAACTGAGCATGTACCATTATTTATATGACAATATTTTTAATGATTACATTCTCTCCAATGCATCAAAGAGTGTCATGCTCTTTTTCTTAAATTTTTAGTTTTAACAGAACTGTTCTCCTTGGACTGAGGCTTCATTTTAAAAGCCTGATTTTTTTTTTTTTTTTTTAGTGCTCTAGTACTTTAAAGGTTTAGCAGAATCTCCACACTTTAAGAACTAATCAGACATTTTTTCACTCTTCTAAAGCATTTGGGATTTTACTCTAAGTAAAGAAAGTAAACAAACATGATCTATTATTCTCTGTTTTCATTTTATAGCACACACTGATACTAAATGCCATTTTGCCATATTAAAAGCAAAGCACCCCCAAATCTATTGTGCAGAAGTATTGCAAGAGGTGGAAAGATGTATAGAATGTTTTGTGATTACACTGTAAGTCAGTTAAACCAAGATACAGGCTCTGTCATTTGCCTATTACATGTAGTACTTAACTAGCACAGACGGGTTTGTGTTAGAATCTTTACATTATTATCATTGCATGTATTCACTGTATTTTTTAATATGTCAGTTGTTTTCTCTCTAGATTAGTATTTCAAAGCATTCATCCCATACCAATCCAAGCCACCATCTATCTGGTTCCTATGCTTGTTATATGACAGTCTTTTATCATTGGCCTCCATTTGAATGTGTTTTGCTGAGCCCCACCTGAGTTGTACATTTTCTTTTTCTCTTATTTGCTTCTGTATACAGGCTGGCTTAGCAGGAGCTCCAGCCCGTGCTGTATCAGCTGTAAAGAATATGAATCTTCCTGAGATCCCAAGAAATATTAACATTGGTGACATCAGTATAAAAGTGCCAAACCTGCCCTCTTTTAAATAAAAAAAAATAAAAAATATTTTAAAGGCCGCTCCCAGGTAAAATCCAGGGGAAAAAGTCATCTAAGTTTACCATGCAGTTGTTTACCAAAAATAGAGGAGGAGAGTCTTAACTTTTGCTCTTGGTTTTAAGTCAAGGTACTGTATAGAAATTGTGTGAAATCACTATGAAGTTCAATGTTGCTTTTCTTCTCAGTGACTTTAAAGAAAATTGAGTAGTTGGGGTGTGATTGTTTTTTTTTTTGTTTGTTTTTGTTTTCCTTTTGAAACAGCATTCCTGTGCCCACTTCAGGCATGCCTCTATGTATTGGCTACGACAGTATTTCAAAAAAAGTATTGGAGACATTTCTTTAAATTATGTACAAACCGAAATGCTGGTGTTTTATATAGATCACAAGTGCGACATTCCTTAATTCTTTCTGTTACTTGTCATTATTGTTATTTAAAGAACCAAGTCTGTATTGCATGAAAACGTTCTGACTTTTTTCTCTTAGTTTAAATAAACTCCAAGGTGACTGGACTTCTAAAGCACCTTTCTGTTTGCCTGACACCTACTTCAGCAATAATTGTTTTTATGACCCTCTGACTCAACAAAGTAAATAAAAGTATATTTTATCACTGCTGAGCAGCCACTAATGTTGATTTATTTCACCTGTGCTCAAATCTCTAGTACTCAGAACTCACTCAGTTTTTCGAACACCGTTTTTCCATAAATAATTGAGGGCTGCTTTATTGTTAGTTATTGTTGTTAATCTCTCAGGTCTCGAATCCCTATAACTAACAGAAATCAGAGCTAAGGAGTTCTCTGACTCTCCCTGCCCCCATCTCTCCCAATAAAATAAGTTATCAAAAATGTTTTTTTTTAATTGTTAAAAATCCATGGGAACTGCTTTAAAAAAATTTAAGTATCAAGGGTCGGGCAGTAGTGCAGTGGGTTAAGCGTATATGGCATGAAGTACAAGGACCGACTTAAGGATCCCAGTTCAAGCTCCCGGCTCCCCACCTGCAAGGGAGTTGCTTCACAAGCAGCAGTGAAGCAGGTCTGCAGGTGTCTATCTTTCTCTCCCCCTCTCTGTCTTCCCCTCCTCTCTCCATTTTTCTCTGTCCTATCCAACAGTGATGACATCATCAACAATAATAACTACAACAACAATAAAAAAACAAGGGCAAGAAAAATAAAATAAATAAGAAATAAAATTAAGCATCACATTGTGCTAATAATAACCTTAAAAAAGGGAGAAAGAGAGAGTGTGTGTATTTTTAATTTTTGGCACTATGAATCCACTGCTCCTGGTGGCCTTTTTTTTTTTTTTTTTTTCCGTATTACTGGATAGGACAGAGAGAAATTAAGAGAGGAGGAGCAGATAGGGAGAGAGAAAAAGACATCTGAAGACCTTGCATGTGGGGAGCCAGGGACTTGAACCCAGATCCATGTGCTTAGTACTATGTATACCTGCCAGGTACACCACCACCTGGCCCCCTGTATGTTTTTTTTTTTTTTAATGGAAGGATAAATCTATCTTCAGGGAGAGAGAAGAAGAACAGTGGAAGGTGAGGACAGAAGCTAGATTTAGTTTTTGGAATGTGCTTTGATGTGGAGCTGTGAAAATATTTTATGTTATGAGTAGTCAATACTAACATTTAAAATAACCCTAAAATTGAAAACAAAACAAATGAATTATACAGTGAGTTGTGGCATAACACCCCCCGAGAGGAACTGTTTCACATGACTTTAAAGCACATGACTGTGACAAGCTGGGGAGGGTGAAATCTGCTGACACTTGTCATGCGAGACATGAAACTGTAAGCCTGTGACAACACTAGCCTTGGAAACCAACATTTCCCCAGTAAAGTGGGTTTCTCTCTCTCTCTCTCTCTCTCTCTCTCTCTCTCGCACGCACGCACGCACACACACACACACGCATGCACTCACTCACAGACATGGGACTGGGGAGGCAGCATAATGGTCATTCAAAAACACTCGTGTGGAACCAGGCGGTGGCACACCTGGTTAAGTACATACATTACAGTGCACAAGGACTCAGGTTCAAACCCTTGGTCTCCACCTGCAGGGGGGAAGCTTCACGAGTGGTGAAGCAGTGCTGCAGGTGTCTCTCTGTCTCTCCCTCTCTACCACCCCTCCTCTCTCGATTGCTCTCTGTCTCTAAGAATACATAAATAAAATGTTAAAAAAAAACAAAGCACTCAGCCTCTGAGATCCTAGGTTAAATTCCCAACAGCATCTTAAGCCAGAGCTGAACAGTACTCTGGTGTATCCCTGCCTATACATCTCTCTTCCTACCTAGTTTTCTGTCTGTATCTCTCGCATTAAAATTAAATTAAACTAAAAACTTAACTATATACTGCTAAATAAAAAGTAAAACTTGGAGCCCCTGCTCCCCACCAGCAGGGAAGATGCTTTATGAGTGGTAAAGCAGGTCTGTGGGTGTCTGTCTGTCTCTCTCCCCCTCTCTCTATCTCTCCCCCCCTTACCTCTCAATTTTTCTCTCTCCTATCAAATAAAATTGAAAGAGAAGGAGGCCTAGCAGTGATTTGATTGAGCATACACATGAATATGTGCAAGGACCTGGATTCAAGCCCCCACTCCCCACCTGCAAGCAAGCAAACCATTTCTAAGACTTGTGAGAACTTTGAGAGGTAGGAGACATTCTCAAGGATAAGACCACATGTTAGGCCACAAAGTCAGTGTCAACAAATTCAAGAGCATTGAAATAATCCCAAGCAAGTATGTTCTCAAAAAAATTCTTAAAGCGGCAAGTAAATAAACCACTGTGAAAACTACCAATTTGCAGATGGTAGGTATAAAGAGGGAAAGAAAGAGAAACAGTGGAAATGAAAAAAAAAAAAAAGAAAACCCAGAAAGTAGTTAATACGGTGGCAGTAGTGTGTCCTTGCGTATCAGTAGTTTACAGTGTATTGATTATTTGCTTTAACTACAGACCTAAAGGGACTGGGTGAATTAAAAAAAAAAAGACTCCTTATTTTTATTATTATTTTTTTATTGGGGGATTACTGGTTTACAGTCAACAGTAAAATATAATAGTTTGTACATGTATAACATTTCCACATAACAATACAACCCCTACTAGGTTCTCCTCTGCCATCATGCCTCAGGACCTGAGCTCTCACCCCCCCACCGCCCACCCAAGAGTCCTTTACTTTGGTGCAATATAGCAATATATTAACAGCAACACAATAATAGGAGATTTCAAGACCCCATCTTAATGCTGCCTGTAGGAGGTTCATGTCAGCCTTTGAAGACACAAAGGGGCTCAAAGTGAAAGAATGGAAGACGATACCCCATATGCAAGTGGAAGTCAAAAGAAAATATCCATATATTGGACAAAATATACTGTAAGTCTAAAATACTAAGAAACATGGTCATTATATAGTGATAAGGGAATTAGTAATCAAGAAAGTGTGGCAGTCCAGTGTATACACACCCAGCATTAGAGCATCCGAACATAGTACTAACAGATCTGAAGGGAGGAATAAGTCACCATGGGGAGTCGGATGGTAGCACAGTGGGTTAAGCGCAGGTGGCGCTAAGCGCAAGGACTGACTTAAGGATCCCAGTTCGAGTCCCCGGCTCCCCACCTGCAGGGGAGTCGCTTCACAGACGGTGAAGCAGGTCTGCAGGTGTCTGTCTTTCTTTGCCCTTCTCTGTCTTCCCCTCCTCTCTCCATTTCTGTCTGTCCTATCCAACAATGATGACATCAATTACAACAAAAAAAATTTTTTTTAAAGGGCAACAAAAGGGAAAATAAATAAATATAAAAAAATAAATAAGTCACCATGACAAATAACAGGTTTCTTCAGTATCCTACTTCCAACAGTGAATAATAGATCAGCCAGATAGAAAATTAGCAAGGGGCTGTTCAAATTGAGCCATGGTTTAGACTAAAAGACTTTCATAACAGCAGCAGAATATACATTCCTCTGACATGCTCGGGACATATTTTCTGTCATAAGGCATAGGATAAGTTACAAAATGAATCTTAGTAAGTTTAAGAAGGCTGAAGCCGCACTACTTTTTCTAACCACAATGGTAAGGGTTAGATAGAAAGAAGAGAAAAGTGGACTATCTGAACATGTAAAGAAATTCAACTAATACACTTCTAAACCATCCGTGGGACAAAGAAAGTCAAGAGAAATAAAAAGAAATACAAAGCAATGGAAAATTAAAGCACAACATACCAAAACCTATGAAATCCTGCAGGATTAGTTCTCAGAGGGAAGTTGATAGCTACCATTGTTTAGATTAAGAAATAAACAATCGGGGCTGGGCAGTAGCGCACCAGGTTAAGCACCCGTAGTACCAAGCGCAGGGACCACAGAAGGATCCCTGTTTGAGCCTCGGGCTCCCCACCTGCAGGGGGGTCGCTTCACAAGCAGTGAAGCACGTCTGCAGGTGTCTGTCCTCTCCCTCTCTCTATCTTCCCCTCTTTTCTCTCAATTTCTCTCTGTCCTGTCCAACAAGAGTAGCAGCAGCAACAGTGGAAAAAAAGATGGCCACCAGGAACAGTGGATTCGTAGTGCAGGCACTGAGCCCCAGCAATAACCTTGGAGGCCAAAAAGAAGAAAAAGAGACAGTCTAGTTTCACATCTCAGGTATTAAAAAAAAGAATAATTATGGCCAAGTTAGCAAAAGGAAGGAAGTAATAATAACCAAAGTGGGAATAAAAGAAGAAAATCAGTTTATTAAGACTAAGGAGTTTTATTTTTTTAATTGGGAGGATTAGTGGTTTACAGTACTATGGTTGCTAGTACATTTGTAAAATTTCTCAGTTTTCTGCAAAATACTCTCACCCTCAGCTATTTACTACCATGCACCAGGACCTGAAAGCTACCCACCTGGGTCCTTTACTTTGATATAATACACCAAGCCCAGTCCAGTTTCTACTCTGTGTTTTCCCTTCTGTTCTTATATCTCAACTTCTGTCCAAGAGTGAGGTCATTTCATATTCATCTTTCTCTTTCTGGCTTATCTCACTTAACTTATTGCCTTCAAGCTCCATTCAAGATGGGGAGAAGAAGACAAATTCATTACTCAAAATAGCTGTGTAGGAATATATATATGTATATTATTTATATGGTGATTGGGCTATTACAAATTGTGCTTCTATGACTATAGGTAAACACAGATCCTTTTGGATAAGTATATTTTAATTCCTTAGGGTAGATCCCCAGGAGAGAAATTGCAAGGTCGTAGGCTAGGTCCATTTCTATCCTTCTGATAATTCTACATATTTTAACCCAATTTTCCCAGCACCATTTGCTGAAAAGACTCTCCATTTAATAGTTTGGGGCCCCTTGTCAAAAAATTTTGACCAGTAAATATCAGATTGAAAAGCTTCTATACAAAAAAACAAAACAAAAAACACCCAAACAAACTCCTTACAGAATGGGAGAGTATCTTTATATGCCATACATCAGGCAAAAGGCTAATAACCAAAATATATAGAGACCACCAGACTCAGCAAAAAAAAAACAATAATAATAATAAACAAACAAACAAAATCTCATCCAAAGGGATATAAACAGAATGTTCACCAGAAGAGAACCAAAAGGCCAACAGACATGTGAAAAAATTCTCCAAGTCACTGATTTGATTTTCAGAGAAATGTAAATAAAGACAAAGGAATATTGTTTACACAGCCACATTGACTTTTGTTCACAGAAACAGAGAAACTATCAAAATGTTTAAGGAACTGCTAAAAAAAAAAAAAAAAAAAAAAAGCCTAAGCCACCAAATCAGTCAGGAGAAAGAACAGCAAAGCCAGAGATAACACGTTCTGTTTCAAGCTAAACTGCAAAGTTAGTTAAAACACTTTGATATTGACATAACAACAAAGCCATAGGTCACTGCAAGACAATAGAGAGCCCTGAATTAAACTTTCCCTTAGAACTAATAATTTACAAGTAAGCCAAGACCAGTTAAGTAGAGAAAGGATCCTCTCTTCAACAAATGATACTGGGAACACAGAACCGCCACATGCAAAAGAATGACACTGCCCCCCCTTTTTTTTCCTGCCGCCAGGGTTGTCACACAGGCTGGTGCCTGCACTACAAATCCACTGCTCGTGGTGACCATCTTTTTTTCCATTGTTGCTGTTGTTGTTGGATAGGACAGAGAGAAACTGAGAGAGGAGGGAAAGATAGAGAGGAAGACAGACAGATACCAGCAGACCTGCTTCACCACTTGCGAAGCAACATCCCTGCAGATGGGAAGCCAGGGGCTCGAACCCGGATCCTTGTGCGGGTCCTTGTGCTTCACACTATGTGAGCTATCATCTGGGTCCCTAGTTTATTTATTTTGCCTCCAAGGTTATCGCTGGGGTTGGGTGCCTACAGTATGAATTCACTGGTCCTGGCAGTCATTTTGTTGTTGTTATTATTATTATTATTATTATTATTATTATTATTATTATTATTATTATTGAAAGAAGTTGAGAAAGGTGGGGGAGATAGAGAAAAATAGACACCTGTAGACCAGCTTCACTAGTTGTGAAGTGTCCCCCTTGTAAGTGGAGAACCAGGAGCTCCAACCTGGATCCGCCCGTGGGTCCTTGTTTAACCCTGTGCACTACCGCCCAGCCCCTATTTTTTTTTATTATTATTCCAAAATGTATTCTTATTTATTTCATGAAGACAAGCTAGCTAGAGTGGTCATACACAGTGCAGCAGACTGAGCTAGGACCTTAGCCATACATATACTAAACTGCCACTGAACCGTTCCCCTGTATTGTGCCACTAAGACAAATTAAAGTGGATCAAAGACTCAAATTTAAGAACTATTACCATAAAACTAAAAGAAAAATAGGCAGGAGGCCTCTTGTCATCATTCCTGGTGATGATTTTTCTGAGTCTGACAGCAAAAACAGACCAGACCAAAAGTAAATAAACTATCAAAGAAGTAAATAAACCGTCAAATACATTATCAAAAGTAAGGATCAGTCCAAAGAAAACCATGAACAAAATGAAAAGACAAACTCTCCAGTAAAGATTTTGTAAATTAGAGGCTGATGTGGCTGTGGCATCTGTCGCCCCATTGATCACTGACTGGGGTTGATGCGGCTGACCTGGCTGGCTAGGCTGGTGCCCCCTTCCTCCCTCAGCGTTCCATGTGCGCCCCTCCGGAACAAAATAATGCGCTAAAAGAGGACGCATGCACGGACAGGTCTTCTGAGTCTTATGAGTAGCTGTGTTCCCCTGCTAGAACCTCCAAACAAGTTCTCAAGACTTTGCAGATTAGGCCAGTGGTAGCGCACCTGGTTGAGTGAACATCTTACAATGCGGGAGGTTCGAGCCCCTGATCCCCACCTTCAGGGGTAAAGCTGGGCAAGTGGTGAAGCAGTGTTCCAGGTGTCTCTGTCTCTCTCCCTCTTTTATCATCCCCTTCCCTCTCAATTTCTGGCTGTCTCTATCCAATAAATAGATAATTTTTAAAAAAGATTTTGCTGGTTAGACAGTTTGATATGGGGCTAATAATCATCACATGTACAGCAGACACAGATGTCAAGGAGGTTCCGAATTGCTAGTTACCAGATATCCAAATAAAAACCACTGTATCACCTTAGATCTATTATAATGATCCTTATAAAAATACAATAATGAACATATTTATTATACTCACAGTTGGCAGAGTTGTGAAGAAAAGAGAACTGTTGTATACTATTGGTGAAATAAAAGTTAGCTTTGTCACTACGTAAAACAATATGAAAGGTTCTTTAAAAATTAAAAATAGAGGGGAGTCCAGCAGTAGCGCAGCGGGTTAAGCACAGGTGGCACAAAGGATCCCAGTGGGACCCCCCAGCTCTCCCACCTGCAGGGGAGTCAGCTTCACAGATGGCGGTGAAGCAGGTCTGCAGGTGTCTTACCTTTCCCCCTCTCTGTCTTCCCCTCCTCTCCATTTCTGTCCTATCCAATAACGACAACATCAATAACAACAGCAATAATAACTACAACAATAAAACAAGGGCAATAAAAAGGGAATAAATATTAAGAAAAAAAGAGTTACCATCTGATCCAGCAGTTTCACATCTGGATTATATATCCAAAGGAAACGAAGGCAGGATGTTGAAGGGATATGGGCACTCATATCTATTGCAGGATTATTAACAATTGCCAAGAGATGGAAACAGCCTAAGTGGCCGATAATGGATACAAAAAGATACAAATGTGGCATCTCCGCGAGTGCGCACACAAGAAGATACCATGCGGGATCCCCGCTTGTGCACACACTGAGTATTATTCAGTTATGAGAAGGAAATCTTGCCACTTGCAGCAATGTGGATGAACCCTGAGTATATTACTCTAAGTGATATAAATGAGACAGAGGAAGACAAATACTATAGCTCTCATATATGGAGGGCCAAAAAAAAAAAATCCAACTTCACGTAAGCTGTAAGATGGTGATGACTATGGACTATGGGATCGGGGTGTTTGGAGAGATGATGTTTTAGGTGTATATTCGTAAACAAGAAATAAATTAAGTCCTAGGGATCTAATGCATAATATAAGGATATTGAACGACAGTATTGAATTACTAACATCAAACTTGGAAAGAGACTAGATTTTAATTAGCCTCACCAGAAAAAAAGAAATGGTAACAATGATATGTTCCACTTCGGTTTCATATTAAGCCAGATGTTCAGTCCCTCCAAGCCAATTTTCTCATCGACAGATGGAAATAACAATAGCACTTGCCTCATGGAATTACTGTGATGATCCCATGAACTAATTCCTATAAAGTGCCTAGTACCATGCCAAACACAAAAGCAATGTTCAATGGAATGGGAGTTTTATTTATTTTATAACATACCTTTTCTTCAGAAGTAAATACACACAGAGAAAGAACCTAATTGGGTAATAAAGGAGATTTTTCTTTTTCACTTAGAAGGGTTTGTGTCCTTGGAATGGTGCCCTTCTGGAACCTTCTCTTTCAAACACCACCTTCTTTAATTATTCAAGCTCCTGAATTTTAATTTGCTGAGATGTCTCCTCTCCTCTGCTATAACCTCACCATGGGAAGCCAGCGGGGGGGGGGGGGGAAGCATAATACAAAGCAGAGATGAAGATCAGAGTATTTTTCCATAGTAAAGCTAACTTAGTTTCAGAAGGCAAGAATTCTAATTATTAGGCTTTAAAGTCCTCTTTGTAATGTATCTTCCACTTCCTTTCGTTTATTTTTATAGAGCCTTTCATGTTCTTATAAAATGGGAAGAGATAATAATACCCAAACCACCAACCCATTCATTCTGGAGTTAACAATACATGTGAGAATGTGCCTCCAAAGACTGTCCAGCTATGAAAGCGAAATGTGATTGTTTTCACATCTCATCCTTTGCCATCACGCAGCGCTACTTCTTCCCGTTTGTACCCTTGTCTATCCCTCTCCCCAGGTGAGCTGGCCCTCAGAAGGGACCTGGTTCTCACTTAAAGTCGTCTCATATTGGCTTTAATTAGATGTCCTTTCCTAAACATCTGGTACATTTTATACCAGTTAATTGTATAAACAACAGAAATTGGTTACTATCCCTTCCATCCCTAAATTTCTTACTGGTGCTCAACAATACAATACAAACTTAGGGACTCTCGTATAACATTTTTAGAACGCAGTAAGCTTGAAACAGCTTTATAATTTGCAAGTCGTTATCTTTTGATTTTTCACTGAACCAGTGCTACTTATTTGCTGTTCAAACTGCTATTAAATATACAAATTTATCAAATATATACAAGTTTGACTGTAGTGCAATCTAGTAACAGCATACGTATTAGATAACTAGATAAGCTACTGTATAGTTTGATTGTTGGAAACTACCTAAAGATGTGGCTATCTCTTCACTAAGAGCAGAAACCTGGAAGAAATCCTGTGTGCCAAGATCTCTTGACCATTTCTCCAATCCCTTCTATCAATTTCATTAATAAACTTTATAAAATGCAGCTGCCACAAGCTTCCATGGGGTGAATTTTCATGTCTGACACTCCCAAACTCACATGTTAGAATCAAACCCCTGCGGGATGTGATTAGACCAGGAAGTTGGAGCCCTCGTGAATAGGAATAGTGTCTTTATAAAAGAAACTCCAGTCAGTCAGGCGGTAGCGCAGCGGGTTAAGTGCAGGTGGCACAAAGCACAAGGACCGGTGTAAGGATACCAGTTCGAGCCCCCAGCTCTCCACCTGTAGGGGAGTCGCTTCACAAGCAGTGAAGCAAGTCTGCAGGTGTCTGTCTTTCTCTCCCCCTCTCTGTCTTCCCCTCCTCTCTCCGTTTCTCTCTCCTATCCAACAACAACAATAATAACTACAACAATGAAACATCAGGGGCAACAAAAGGGAATAAATAAAATAAATATTTTTTTTAAAAAAAGAAACTCCAGAGAGCTTGATTTTGCCTCTTCCACTCTGTGAGCATACAACAAGAAGTCCACCACCTGCAAGAGGACCCTCACTTGACCCAGACTCCCTCACTTCAGACTAGAAGAAACGCATCGCTGTTGTTCATAAGTCGCCCAGTCTGTGGCACTTGTATCTCTGGGGCTAGGGAGACAGCATTATGATTATGGGGGAAAAAAAAAAAAGACTTTCATGCCTGAGGCATCAAAGGTCCCAAGTTCAGTCGCCAGCACCAACATAAGCTAGAGCTGAGTGGTGCTCTGGTCTCTCTCCGTATCTCATTTAAAAAATTAAGTAAAAATGTTTTAATAAAAGTGTATCTCTGATTGTGAGTTGATGATTGCAAAAGTGTGAGAGTTTCTGCTCTCTCAACATAGAATGAACTACCACTGTGCAGTGTATCAGTTTTTATTTGCTGCTCTAACAAGTTACCACCAACAGCGGCTTTAAACACACACACTCATTCTCTTACAGTTCTGGAAGTCAAAAACTACAATCAGTTTACCTGCACCACAGTAGTCAATGTGTTGACAGGGTGATACTGTGCTGATTCTGTCAAAAGAGATTAAGATCTGTATTTTACCTTGTGTAATCAGTTGAATAGATAAAGTGATTGAGGGAAGTGAAGTAGGGGCTAGGAGAGCAGGGTGTCTAAGCCCAAGTAATAAATATTTGATTAGAAAACGTATGGTACTACTATATTGCTGAGCTAAATAGTTCTAAATCTGGGGGTCAGTGGTAGCTCAGTGGGTAAGCGCCCATGGTGCAAAGCGCAAGGACAGGCTTAAGGATCCCGGTACGAGCCCCCGGCTCCCCACCTGCCAGGGGGTTGCTTCATGGGCAGTGAAGGAGGTCTGCAGGTGTCTCTCTTTCTCTCTCCTCTCTATTGTCCCCTCCTCTCTCAGTTTCTCTCTGTCCCATCCAACAACAATAACAACAAATAATAACCACAACAATGATACAACAACAAGGGCAACAAAAGGGGGAAAAATGGCCTCCAGGAGCAGTGAATTCGTGGTGCAAGCACCAAGCCACAGAGATAACCCTGGAGGCAGAAAAAAAAAAAAAGTTTTAAATCTAATCACAGAGAACAATTAGGCTCTTTTATTTTGAGGTATCTAGTTGCCCGATAGATATGTGTATGCATATACTCAACCTCATTTTCTGCTTTAAAAAATGAATTTGGAGGAAAGAGTGATTCTTCTGTCATCTCTGAATTCATGCTCAAACCTTTATTGCAATTCTATAAACCTATATAACAATTATCTACGATGTCTCTCAATTAAGTAGAGTGCTGCTGTGAATTAAATGCTTTACTTCTTGGTTACAATGAATTAGCTAGCTTTGCTGAGTGGAGTTTGGAACACGTTGAGCATCCCGTTCTCCTGGGAGTATCCAACTGTGAAAGGTGTTACATCATAACTGCAAAATCACAATCAACATGTTTTGTTTATGTGTGTGAATTTCTACAAGAATAATAACTAAGAACATGCCTTTTTGCTTTGGTTAAATAGCTACATTGAAATGTCTTGATGGATTATTACAGTTTAGCAAGATTTCTCTTGCACCAAATATCCTTCAAATTCTTATAAAATGACACTGTCTGTAGTTCCTGTCATAAGCAGAATATATTGTCAAGATAAAACGTTCTTGATGATTGGTCCTTTTTCTTTCCAACTCCCTCACTGAAAAAAGAAAAAAAAGTGACTGAGTGATTGATGGCAGTGAAATAGGAAGTAGGTGAGGAAGGTATCTAGGTCTAAGTAGAAACTATTTGATTAAATACTTTATGATGTCTTTTTTAGAGAAGCAGTTACAGAAGCCAGACTTCCACCTTCTGCACCCCAAAGTGATCCTGGTTCATGCTCCCAGAGAGATAAAGAATAGGAAAGCTTCCAATGGAAGGGATGGGATATGGAGTTCTGGTGGTGGGACTTGTGTGGATTTATACCCCTCTTATCTTATGGTCAATCATTATTACGTCAATTTTTTAAAAAGTGACTAAAATACTTTGATACAAGTGTTGTGGTTATTAAAAAGAATTCAAGCAATTAATATAATCATTGGGAGAGGAGACAGCCTACTGGTTATGCAAAAATACTCTCAAGACTGAGGCTCAGTCTCTACTTTTTTTTTTTTTAAATATTTTATTTTATTTATTTATTCCCTTTTGTTACCCTTGTTTTATTGTTGTAGTTATTATTGTTGTTATCGTCATTGTTGGATAGGACAGAGAGAAATGGAGAGAGGAGGGGAAGACAGAGAGGAGGAGAGAAAGACAGACACCTGCAGACCTGCTTCACCGCCTGTGAAGCGACTCCCCTGCAGGTGGGGAGCCGGGGTTCGAACCGGGATCCTTATGCCGGTCCTTGTGCTTTGCGCCACCTGCGCTTAACCCGCTGCGCTACAGCCCAACTCCCCTCAGTCTCTACTTCTAAATATAATAATAATAATAAAAGAACACCCCTTTCTACATAATTCACTTTTCCTAAAAATTCTGCTTTTCTTTGAAATTCTATAATTTCACCAAGATTATATACTATTGTTGATCACAGTGACTGGACCCTGATTCGCTGTGAGAGATAGAATTGTCAGAACACAAGATTCAGAACACCTTTTCTACAACTCCCAGGCTGTGCGCGGGGGCTCCTTTTAGTGTCTTCTGTTGTGTAACTGAGTGAAGAATTGTTCCCAAAGCACAAACAAGCAAGGAATCTATAATCCCTTTAAAACCAGACATTTGAGCAGAAACCCTGAAGGCCAGAGAGAGAAATTACATATTCAAAATGCTAAAACAATAAGAATTGTCAACCATGTGTACTTTACCCTGCAAGATTATTCTTCAAATATGAAAATAAAGATATTCTAAGAGGGGGTCAGGCAGTAGCGCAGCGGGTTAAGCTCACATGATGGGAAGCACAAGGACCAACATAAGGATCTCAGTCAAGCCCCCGGATCCCCACCTGCAGGGGAGTCGCTTCACAAGCAGTGAAGCAGGTCTGGAGATGTCTATCTTTCTCTCCCCCTCTCTGTCTTCCCCTCCTCTCGGTTTCTCTCTGTCCTATGCAGCAATGACGACAGCAATGACAACAATAATAATAACAACAATGATAAACAAGGGCAACAAAAGGGGAAAAAAAAGACATTCTAAGATACAAAAAGACTGTAAGAGTTTGCCACCACAAGACTTGTCTAAGAGTTAATAAAAGAGTTCCCTAAGAAAAGGAGGGGCCAGGTGATGGAACACCTGGTAGTGCACGTGCTCCAGTGCTCAAGGGCCTGGGTTCAAGCCTCCAATCCCCACCTACACAGGGCAAGCATCAAGGGTGGTGAAGCAAGGCTGCACATGTCTCTCTCCTTCTTCTCTCTCAATCTCTGTCTCTGTCCAATTAATAAATAAATGACGTAAACGCATCAGCCAAAAGACACAGATTGATTGGATGGATTAAATAAATAAGTAAATAAATAAAACAGAATCCATAAAGCTTTTTTTAAATTTTTTATTTATAAAAAAGGAAACATTGACTAAACCATAGGATAAGAGGGGTACAACTTCATACAGTTCACACCACCAGAACTCTGTATCCCATCCCTCCCCTGATAGCTTTCCTATTCTTTAACCCTCTGGAAGTATGGAGGGTTAAAGGTCATTGTGGGATGCAGAAGGTGGAAGGTCTGGCTTCTGTAATTGCTTCCCCGATGAACATGGGCATTAACAGATCGATCCATACTCCCAGCCTGTCTCTCTCTTTCCTTAGTGGGGAAGGGCTCTGGGGAAGCAGAGCTCCAGGACACATTGGTAGGGTTGTCTGTCCAGGGAAGTCTGGTTGGCATCATGCTAGCATCTGATTCTTGGTGGTTGACAAGAGAGTTAACATACAAAGCCAAACAAATTGTTGAACAATCATGAACCTAAAGGCTGGAATAGTGCAGATGAAGAGTTGGTGGGGGGATCCTCCATTTTGTAGATAGCTAACAGGCATATTTTAGTTATGTTCCAAAGGGCCTGTGGCTATACTAGTTGTTTTTTTTTTTCCCTGAGCCTGAAATCTGATAGGTAATTAGGTAGATCCTAATTATTGTTTGGGCAGATGATGTCATAGCTAGAAAAAGGACCAGAAAGATGGATCAGTGAAGAGAGTAGCTCCCTAATATGGGAAAGGTGTATAAATATTGTTGACTGTAAACCCCATCAGTTTGATCTGATCTGGGGCCCATATTCAGCTTAGGAGCCAATGTGACCTCTGCATCCCTGTAGATCTGAGCTCACATTCTGTGATCATGAGTAGGAACATTCCAGGATGCCCCAATATCAGCCCATCTTCCTCAGGTGTAGCATAGAGTATGTTGTCCAGCCTCCCTTTGGAAGATGGAACATTCTCTACCATTGTTGAGGATCCATCAATTCTGTGTTTATAAGAAAGTCACATCCAAAATAAAAATCTGAACATAGACTCAGCATGAAAACTTGGAGTGGAGCTAGGTCTTAAATGTCAATAGTACAGAAAATAGGTTACTATTCTCATTAAAAAAAAAAAAAAAAAACTTTCAGACAAAAAAAGGAGCTGGGGACAAGGAAGGCAACTGTGGTGATCAAAGGATCAATCCACACTCAGAATATGCACACTCAGAATATGCACCCAAATACACAGAACAAATTTTTAGGTGACCCCAAGGAATCCGTCAACAACACAATAATAATAAGAGATCCTAACACACCAGTTAAAACAAGAGACAGATAATAAGGGCAAAAAAGTCAACAAAGAAAAAGTGACTTTAAATAAAGTCACAGATAACATGGACTTAATCGAGATGTACAGGAGCTTTTCCAAAAGATTACTCAATCTTCTCAACACAGGGAACATTATCAGGGATTGACCATCTGTTGGAGCACAAAACAATCTTACAAAACATATGAGGACTAAAATAATGGTTTTTTCAGGTTATGATGATGTAAGACTAGAAATGAACCATAAAAAGAAAAAAAAAAAAAAACTCAAAAATGTGAAGACTAATCAGCATGCTTCTGGATAATACCTATGTCCGTCAAGAAATAAAATAAATTTCTGGAGGACAGTAGAAATAAAGAGATGAGCTACTAAAGGTTTTCATAAAGAAAATAATTGCCAGGCGGAGGTAGATAGCATAACGGTTATGCAAAGAGACTTTCATGCCTGAGGCTCCAAAGTCCCAGGTTCAGTCCCCCACACCACCATAAGCCAGAGCTGAGCGGTGCTCTGGAGTTTCTCTCTCTCTGTGTCTGTCTCTCTGCATCTCTCTCAAAAATAAAATAAAATAAAATAAATAGAAAAGAATTGTCCTTTAGTTGATATTCTTGTCAAAACTCTTGGTCAATTGTATACATTGTTGTCCTGTAGCTTCAAGGAGCTGGATTCTGCCAACAGTGAGTGAGCTTTATGAAAACATTTATTAGAATCACCAGGGAGTCAGTCGGTAGCGCAGCGGGTTAAGTGCATGTGGCGCCAAGCACAAGGACCGGCGGAAGGATCCTGGTTCGAGCCCCCGGCTCCCCACCTGCAGGGGAGTCGCTTCACAGGCAGTGAAGCAGGTCTGCAGGTGTCTATCTTTCTCTCCCCCTCTCTGTCTTCCCCTCCTCTCTCCATTTCTCTCTGTCCTATCCCAACAACGATGACATCAATAACAACAACAATAATAACTACAACAACAATAAAAACAACAAGGGCAACAAAAGGGAAAATAAATAAATATTTTAAAAATTAAATTAAATTAAAAAAGAATCACCAAACAAGTAAATGCAGATAACTCAAGGTTAGCTTAGACCCCACTAAAATCCTAGGTGTATTTCCTCCCTAACTTGAGGCCAGACCTGATAAATCTCATACCAGTATGGGTACAACAAATGACACTCAATGCTTTAGCAATTGGGAGAAAGCCTAAGCTTGTCAGGTAAAGAAGGAACTACAAAAACTGAAAAAGGAGCAAGAGACTGGCTCACTTAATGATGGCCTTCTTGGTCACTGCCAAGCCACCCCATCACCTGGGTCTATTCAGTGAGCCTAGACCTCTCCACCGTCACTGGTTATTTCCATCAGGAACGTCATTGGAAGCCTTCTTGTGGGCTTCTTCAGGACTGTACCCTGACTATAAATTAGCAATGGTAGGGACTTCCCCACTTTCCAAAGAGAGACTGTGTTATCCTACTCTGTCACTGAAGGAAAACTGGTCCTGAAATGAGTGCAACTTAGAATGTTCTCAGCTGTGGTCATGGACTGCTGATTCGGACTAACGGACTCAGAGGTTATCCAGCCGCCTGTGCTAAATATGAATAGCTATGGGCCCTGGGTCAGATCGATGTGGTAAATAGTTCACTGTACTTATATATTTTCTCCAAGTTTGGGAGTTACTTTCTATCTGGATCCAGCTTTCTAATCCTATTCTCAACTCTGACACCATCTACCCAGACAATATTTTTACTCCACCTGAAAGTTAGCTATCAAGCTCCAGCAAAAATTACCACAGTCGTGGGCCCCTAAGGACATGCCTAAAATAGATTTCCTAGCTTCTATCCACCCTAAAATCCCTATTCTCATCTGCACTATTCCTACTTTATGGTTCTTGTTCATTAAATATTTTGTTCTGCTTCTTATCTTAACTTGGTGCTGCGTTTCAGCCACCAAGTTGTAGGTGCTACTATGATTTCATCCCGACTTCCCTGGCCAGATGACCTCAACAATGTGTCCTAGAACCTCACCTCTCCAGAGCCCTACCCCACTAGGGAAAGATAGAAACAGGCTGGGAGTCCATGCCCAGTGGAAAAACAATTATAGAAGCTAGAATTCTCACATTTCTGCACCCCATAAAGAATTTTGGTCCATTCTCCCAGAAATGTTAGGAGAAGATGATCAGAGGGCTTAGAACTCAGTTCCATCAAGACTTGGAGAGATAGGGGTGGGGGAAGGAAGGGCACTCCTAAGTGGAAGGTGTGACAAAATAGAAGGGAAAGCAGAACCAAAGGAAAAAAATTGGATGAATATATATAGATATAAATAGATAGTTATAGAAATAATAGCCAATATCTGTGATTTTGGGAGAACTACTGCAGTTTCCAATGGAGGGAATGAGGACACAGAAGTTTGGTGATCAGAAAAGTGTAGAATTATACCCCTATTATAATTTTGTAAACAATATTAAATCACTAATAATTTTTTTTCAAAATTTCAATGTATAAAAATAGCATTAATTGATAAATACATTCTAAAATCCTCATAATGTTATCACTGAAAGGGTTCAAAATCATCTCGTCCAAATCCCTCACACTGCAGATGAGGAGAGCTTGTATAGGCTCAGCTTCAAGGACACCCAGTAAACCCAGCTCTGCTTGCGAAACAGATAAATCAGGAGGTGGATGTTACTTGTGCAAAACAACTCAATACCATATGCTTCCAAATGTACTCCCCGTACTTCGGACACATGATTCATATTATAAGAATGGAATTCGCACACAGTCTTGAAGAAATCATCTAAATTTCACAAACAGACTCTCCATCAATGTCTTCTTTGTACAAAAGTCTGTACTAAGCATCAGGGTATTGTAGAAGCAGACCCCAGCTCCTTGGTGACATGATATATGAACTTGAGGAAAACTCCATTTAGCCTGTCAACTGGTGATCCCTTGTAAACATTTATACCAGCATGACAGTTTTCAGAAAACCATCAGAGTCCAGCAGCAAGCAAGAAAAACCCTGGTTTACATCTCCCTGCCATCACCTGGTGCCTTCATCTTTCTTCTCCTCTTCCCTTTCCCTTCCCTTCCCCTTGTCCATCCCTTCCCTCCTCCTTCTCCTTCCCTCTTCTCTCTTCCCCATTCCCTTCCTTTCCCTTCCCTTCCCTTCTCATCCTTTCCCTTTCCACCCACCCTTCTTTCTCCCTCTCCCTCCTCCCCACCTCTCTCTTTACCCTCCATGGTTATCACTGGGGCTCAGTGTCAGCACTACGAATCTACAGGCCAGTAATCTGGGTGAATTATAATATTAAGATGCACATCGACCATATGGTACATTAAAAAATGTACCCCTCTTTTTTCCCCTCTTTTCCATTTTATTCGATAGGATAGAAGGGAATTGAGAAGGGAGGAGACAGAGAGAGATAGACACCTGCAGACCCAATTCCCCACTCGCTCAAGAAACGTCTCCACTTCAGGTGGGGAGCATGGGTTCAAACCCAAGTTTTTCTGTGCATAGTACAATGTGCTTAGCCCAGTGCACCAGCGCCCACTCCCCCTTCTTTTCCTATCATTATTTTCCTGTGTACCAGGCCAAGAGCCTAGAAGTGTCTGGCTAACACAAATCAAGTGTTCACATGTAGATTTCCTAGACAACATACCAACCAAAACAGAAATGAACTTTTTTTTTTTTTTTTTTTTTTGCTCATGGAGAAAATATTCAACTGTCTCTAAGTCCTCTACTCCTCAGTTGGCCTCTTTATTTTTTTTTTAATGCACCATATGGTCGATGTGCATCTTAATATTATAATTCACCCAGATTACTGGCCTGTAGATTTCAAGAAATTGCACTTTGTGGATTTTGACATGGCTCTGTTGATCTTCTCAGAAGGAAAATTTTAAGATCTTACCAAGGAGTGTGTTATCAGGAAGCATTCCTTCCTCTCCCTCTCTCTCTCTCTCTCTCTCTCTCTCTCTACCACTCTGGAGCAGGTAATTGCATGTAAACATTACAGGCTGTCAAAGTTCTTGGCAAATTAAAAAAATTAACAAAAAAGAAGATCCACTCTAGGAGTAAGAATAAAATGAAAAAGAAGTATCATGTAGGGAGTTGGGAGAGCACAGCAGGTTAAGCGCACGTGGTGCAAAGCGCAAAGGCCGGCTTAAAGATCCCCCGGCTCCCTATATGCAGAGGAGTCGCTTCACAGGCAGTGAAGCAAGTCTGCAGGTGTTTGTCTTTCTCTCCCTCTCTCTATCTTCCCCTCCTCTTTCCATTTCTCTCTGCCCTATCCAACAACAACATCCATAATAAATACAACAATAAAAAACAACAAGGGTAACAAAAGTATCATGTAACCTTTTTTATATAGCAGCAGTCTAAGTTTGATTTTTTGTAAAGGGGTTGCTAGGAGAGATAGTAAAAGTAATATTCTTGTTACACCACTCAGGCACTATCCTGAAGCTGTCATGGTAGGTGAAAACTCCATGCCGTTCCAAAGGAGTTTCATGGAGATTAAATTCAAATGTATGCAAAACACCTAGATCCCTTTTTAAATATTAGCACGTTTCCGGTTCTCCTGCATCTTACAGTTCCTGTCTTCCAGCCTCAAGAAACTGCAGGGGTAGCATTTTCCTTGTTGCAGCTGCATCCAAGTTGTACATTTCAAGTAGTTCTGAAGAAAGTCTGACTGGAAGAACAAAGTCCAATAACAGAAACGGCTTATTAAGAAGGGAGGAAAGTCAAGGTGAATTGAGTTTTCTAAGGATGCTGTCTTTCCGGCCTGGGGAAATAAGACGTTTTGCCAATTGGCTTCATGAAACCCCTGACTGGGCCCAGAGAACAGCTGCAACAGATTTGAGACTTTCTTCCTGGTTTGTGTGGCCAGACTCATGTCCCTTAGTATCCCCAAATGTACTTCTCTGATCACAACTTGTCCACATACCATCAGTTCATCTGAATTCTCATTCAGAAATAGAGGTGCTGAAGCTGTGCTCTCTTCTGGCGTAAAAGGGCTGCTTGGGAAAAAAAAAAAAAACTGAAAACACACCATGTTCCTGACAATTCCTGTGTTCCATAATGTCCTTAGGCATGTCCTGCCTCCTCCAGAAGACCTGTTGCTGGTTTACACTTTAGGCTCTCTGTTCCCTCTCTCCCTCCCTCTTGTCAGCTAGATTGGCTTTGTCACCATGCAGAGAAGTTTCCCTTGGCCTTTTCCAGGTAAGGGTCAGCGCACTCTAGCATTTCTGGGTAAGGGTCAACGCATTCTAACATTTACGGCTTTGGGCATCCACATTTAGGGCATCCACATGCCCTAAGCAAACTAGGGATCTGGATAGTCTTGAGGTTAGAAGCTAATGTGATGTAGGCCAACCACCCTAGAATTTCATCACCTAGAGGGAATCACAGAAACCAAATGTTAATACAAATTAAAAATATCAAGATGGAGAACTTTAAAAAAAATATTTGGGGGCCAGGCAGTAGTGCAGCGGGTTAAGCGCACATGGCTGCAAAGCACAAGGACCAGAGTAAGGGCCGAGGTTTGAGCCCCTCAGCTCCCCACCTGCGGGGGGGAGGGGGGGAGTTGCTTCACAAGCAGTGAAGCAGGCCTGCAGGTGTCTATCTTTCTCTCCCGCCTCTGCCTTCCCCCCCCCTTGATTTCTCTCTGTCCAATGACAGCAACAACAATAATCATAACAAGGGCAATAAAATAGGGGGAAAAATGGTCTCCAGGAGCAGTGGATTCATAGTGCAGGCACGGAGCCCGAGCAATAACCCTGGAGTCAAAAAAAATTTTTTTATGAGAATAAATACTGGCATCCCATATGAAAAGCACTGGAATCTGTTCCAGTTCTCATAGAGAGAGCCCGCAGTCTGTGAGCGATACTCACCTCTCTGAGCAATCTGGGCAACTTTAGCCTCGGAGTCAGGAGAGGAGGGACAGTAAGATGTAAACTCATCTCACAGAGGTGTTCTTGGAAGCAGGTGCATTCTTGAACTCCACAGAAAAGGTATTTCTCTCTCCCCCTTTTAGCATTCCCTGTAAACAAGTGAGCAGCCAAAATCTTCCGGTCACACCCAGTAAGCAGCTTGCGTGCCATGGTGGGGTCAGACTTCTAGGCCAAACTCTGAAATGCTTTCATACCCATCCGTCAGCAGACACAAGACACCAAGTGTTCTCCCTCCACCACTCAGACTCCACATCTGAAACACCCAGACTTCCTCACTACTCATTCTAGTTTGCCTTATCTGCTAGAAAGAACTAAAGTGGAATGAAGATAGATACCTTTTACATAGAAAGAAGACTTGCAAGGGACTGAAGAACTACATTGGAGAGCAGAGGAGACCTTGATAACCCTCTGAATCTTTTTATATATATATTTATTTATCCCCTTTTGTTGCCCTTGTTGTTTTATTGTTGTAGTTATTACTGTTGTTGTTATTGATGTCATTGTTGTTGGATAGGACAGAGAGAAATGGAGAGAGGAGGGGAAGACAGAGAGAAGGAGAGAAAGACAGACACCTGCAGACCTGGTTCACCACCTGTGAAGTGACTCCCCTGCAGGTGGGGAGCCGGGGGCTCGAACTGGGATTCTTACACTGGTCCTTGTGCTTTGCGCCACATGCGCTTAACCCACTGCACCACTGCCCAACTCCCAACCCTCTGAATCTTAAGCAGAAGATCTCAGCCATGCAATCTTGTAAACCACGTACACTTTCTTCGAAATTCACAATATAATACTAGGACAAAATTTCCCAGTACATCCTGACTGTTTATCAAGGGTTTTCCTCACTTTTTACTACCAAATGTCTCAACACAAAGCATTTTTCATCTTTTTATTATAATAGAAAAGAATTGACAGTATAACACATGCACATCACTCCACAACTTTAAAAACCATTAGGATCGAAGACAAGATATTTGAGGGAGGGTGCCAGGCATAGGGGAAGGGTACTCTTGGAACTTTTCAGTCAGGGTCTTCAGCAGTTCCCTAGACCAGGAGTTTTCAGGATAGTTTAACAAGAACAGTTCTTTTTTAATTTGTTTATTATCTATAGTAATTTATTGGATAGAGATAACCAAAAATCAAGAGAGAAGGGGGAGATAAGGAGAGATACACCTGCAGCAATGCCTCACCACTCGTGAAGCTTTCTCCCTGCATGTGAGGGCTGGGGGCTTGAACCCAGGTCTTCATGCATTGTAATGTGCACTCAACTAGGTGTGCCACTGCCCAACCCCAAGAACAGTTCTTTTTAAAAATCTATTTTGAGGGGCTGGGCAATAGTGCAGCAGGTTGAGCGCACATAGTGCGAAGCACAAGAATCTGCATAAGGATCCCGGTTCCAGCCCGCAGCTCCCCACCTGTGGGGGGGGAGGGTCACTTCACAAGCAGTGAAGAAGGCCTGCAGGTCTCTGTCTTTCTCTCAGGGGACGGGCACTAGCGCAGTGGGTTAAGCACACATGGCACAAAGCCAAGGGCAGGCTCAAGGGTCCCAGTTCAAGCCCCCGGCTCCCCACCGAGGAGGGGGGCCAATAACAACAACAATAGTAAACAGCAACAAAAAGGGAAAAAATAGCCTCCAGGAGCAGTGGATTCATAGTGCAGTCACTAAGCCCCAGGGATAACCCTGGAGGGAGAATATATATATATATATATATTTTTTTTTTTAAATCTATTTTGGATAAGACAGACGTACTCTACAGCATTAAAAAAAATTGTAAGTCTCTGATATTCTGACACCCTCATAGCCAGAGATGAGAAGTATGATACTCCAAAAGGTCTGGGCCTTCTTGGGACACCTTTCTGAGAATGATGGATGGAAATTCAAGTGAGTTATTTCTTAGCCCAGTGCTCCTGCTTCCATACCTTTCCATCTCTGCTTCTGGTACTGGGTCTTTAATTCAAGTAAGGAGTCCTGGTTGCATATTCTGACTTTCCTGGCCAGACAACCTCACCAAAGTGTCCCAGAACCTCACTGCTCCAGAGCCCTATTACACTAGGGAAAGATAGAAAGAGGCTGCAGGTATGGACCCACCTGCCAATACCCATTTCCATTGGAGAAGCAATTACAGAAGCTAGAACTCCCATACTCCCAGAGAGATAAAGAATGAGGAAGTTTCCAATGGAGAGGATGGGACATGAAACTGTGGTGGTGAGAGCTGTGTGAAATTGTGTCCCTGTTATGTTATCATCTCAATCATTATGAAATCACTAATAAAAAATCTTTTAAAAGAGGACCAGCAAGACATATGAAAAAAAATGCTCAACGTCACTGACAATCAGAGAAATACAAATAAAGACAACAATGAGATTAAAAAAAAAAAAAGTACATGGAGTCCAAAGTGAGAAGACATTTAAGTTCTCTGCCTTGGCACAGTGACAGCCTGAAGTTTCTTGAGTTCGTGTTATTGATGAAGTTGATGTTTCCTTAATGTTGAAGGTTTGGGTAAGGGGTAGGAGATAAAGATATAGTAGAATTTAAGACTTCTAAGTCTTATGAGGTTGTGATGAGTCCTGCCTTGGATCTCGTGGGTCTGTTCATCCCTAGAGTATAGACACCTCACTTTTGGTTTAAGAGTAGCATAGTAGGTTCTAACCAATTGAAAATAATCAGATGCCCCAGGGGCTCATGGTATCTGAAGGTGTGCTGGGGTATTCTGGGAGTATAACATCAGTGGACACAAACAGGCTGTTCTGCTCTTCTCCAGTGATGGACACTAACTCCTTTCAAGGATCACCATACCAGCACTTCTCTCTTCAACTACAACACCGCTCATTATCTTCAGGTTGAAAAGGGAGAAAAGACACACACACTTAATCTACAGTCAGTGACTCACTCCGTATCATACATGCATATGCCAATCACAGATCACCTTCTGAACTATGAGTGGCACTTGAAAATAAGCCCTGTGCCCAGGAGGCCCTATTTGTTGCATCACATTGGTCTGATGATTATCTATTTGGAATTGTAAATCATCGGGCTTGGTAGAATAGACTTCAGTTTGCATTTGGCTCCAGTTCCACCACGGCCCCAAGGAATTCCACATAAAGGCACGTCTGAAAGTGCTCTTGTAGGTGTGTCAGAGAACAGATGTTCACTGAACAATGGGAGCAATGTTTCAGATAGGACACCAGATACCAGATGAAGGTTAGGCTATAGACATATTTCTTGCTTATCTTCTTGAGTTTCCCTTCTGTTAAAGAGCATAAGCCTAGTTACTAGTTCTAGTATTCTGAGTGAGAGGGCAAATTATGTATCTCCCTAGACTCTTAATTTCTTGGTTAGAGTAAAAAGGCAAAGGACTAGGACACATTTCCATGCACTGAAGCTCTGATTACCAGAGAGAAAGAGAGAGAGATAAAAGGGCCAGACTGGAATCTTAATTTTCCCCTTACTGGATAGGGAGTTAGTCTGGGGAGTCTCGAAGAACCATAAGCACCAACCATTACTTGTGACTCGGCTTGTTGTTGTTGTTGTTACATATTGAGTTTTAAATATTTTACTTATTTAGGAGAACGACAGAGAGAAATTGAGAAGGAAGAGGGAGATAGGGAGAGGGGGAAACAGCCGAATGGTTCTGCAAAAAGACTCTCATGCCTGAGGCTCAGCGGTCCCAAGTTCAATCCCCTGCACTACCACAAGCCAGAGCTAAGCAGTTTTTTGGTTAAGAAAAAAATGAGATATATATATACAGAGAGAGAGAGAGAAAGAGAGAGATGACTGCAACAATTCTTTACCACTTGTGAAGCTGCCCTTCTTGCAGGTAGGGATGGGGGCTTGAACCCAGGTCTTCCTGCATTGTAACAGGTGAGCTCAATCAGGTGTATCACCACCTGGTTCTCATGTTGAGTTGTTATTTGAGATATCTAAACCTAGAGACCAAAAAGCCCTAGCTAGGATTTCTCAAAGAGCAGAGTCTAAGGAGAAAGCTGATATACTGTAACTTTGTTATATAGAGTGTAGTCCCAAGGAAGTAGGAGAGAAGGGAGAAAAAGCAACAAAATTATGTGTTACCAGCTTCATACCCGGGGTCAAAGCTCATAGGATTGGCTTGCAAAGGAAGGGCAGAAGAACTTGTATTCTGCCTCCTATTGGTCAACAGATCATCAAAAAGAACTTGAGCTGCCTACCTTCTGAACACCTTCCTCCCTATTCTGGGGTGTACTGAACAGAGCCACCCCTTGCCTCATCGGTATTGAGGAAGTTAAGGCCCAAGGCAGGAGGATCAAGCTGCACGGATCCAGACCTGTCAGATTGTGTAGAGATTCCCAGGTCGGCCATTGTAGTGACGCTGGAAAGAGACAGATGAGTACAATATCTTCCCAATTCCAAGACTCTTGAGATTTGGTCTGTAGGAGCCTCCAGACTGCTCACTTCTTAGTTTCTCATCACACCACCACCACCACTCCTGCACCTCTGGTTTGGTCTAACCATTTCCTGTGGTGCCTTTATACACAACTGACATCTCTTTTCAGGGAAGACTTTGCCAGCCAGTGATGAGAAGTGTGTGCGACAGACAGCCTCTCGCTGTCAGCCCACCATGTTGTCTACCTTGGCTTCACATACTCCCCCCTCCCTTGCCACCAGGGATATTGCTGGAGGTTAGTGTTAGAACTATAGATCCATGGCTCCCTGCCACCGTTGTTTCCTTTTGGGGTTTATTTGTTTGCTTGATGTTTTTCTTTCTCATTATTATTATTACTAGATAGGATGGAGAGAAATTGAGAGAGGAGGGGAAGCAGGGAGAGAGCAAGAGAGACACCTGCAGACCTACTTCACAGCTCATAAAACATCCCCCCTGCAGGTAGGGAGCAGAAGCTGGGGTCCGTGCATATGGTAATGTGTGTGCTTAACCTGGTGCACCACCACCTCCCCTCCCACCCCCGGCTTCACATATGTTGCTAGAACAGCCTGCATTTAGTAACTGAACAGTATGTCAGGCCATTAATTTCAGGGATATAAAGTTCCAGAAAAAAAAAAAAACTGCTTCAAGTCAATGACTGACAGAGACATGCAAATAAAGACAACAATGAGACACCTCTTCACTCCTATGAGAATGTCATACATCAGAAAAGGTAACAGCAACAAATGCTGAAGAGGTTGTGGGGACAAAGGAACCCTCCTGCACTGCTGGTGGGAATGTAAATTGGTCCAACCCTTGTGGAGAGTAGTCTAGGGAACTCTCACGAAGCTAGAAATGGACCTACCCTACAATTCTTCTTCTGGGGGTATATCCTAAGGAAACAAACACATCCATCTAAAAAGATCTGTGTACACCTATGTTCACTGCAGCACAATTTGTAATAGACCAAACCTGGAAGCAACCCAGGTGTCCAACAACAGATGAGTGGCTGAGAGAGTTGTGGTCTATATACACAGTGGACTACTACTCAGCTATTTCACCTTCTTCACCTCATCTTGGATGGAGCTTAAAAGAATCATATTAAGTAAGATAAGGCAGAAAGAAAAAGATGGTATGATCTCACTAAAAGAAGTTGAAAAATCAGGACAGAAGGGAAAACACAAAGCAGAACTTGGACTGGAGTTGGTATATTTCACCAAGGTAAAAGACTTGGGTGAGGGGGTCCGGGAACACGATGGCAGAGGAGGAGGGGGTGGGGGTAGAGTATTGTGTGGGAAACTGAAAAATATTACACATGTACAAACTATTTTCCTGTCAGCCATAGTAAACTATTAATACCTCCCCCCAATAAAGAAAAATAAAGTTCCAGAGGTTTGTTTTGGGAACAACTTCACTGGGTGATAAAATTAGAGACCCCAGAGCTCTCTACTGGGTTGGTCTGTCTCATCGTCTGACTCCTTCTTCAACTCAGTCTTGCTTTGTCTCCCTTCCTGCCACAGAGATCTTGCTCCCCACACACAATTCAGTCTCTGCTTTTGGAGAACCCACCCTGCAACACTTAGCTTACAGTACTGCACCACCACCCCCCACAAGTGTCCAACCTGTAGAATGGACTGGAAAGGTTGATGCCATTCAAAAATGTACGTCTTGTCTCTTGCATCCCACCTTTGACTCCCACAAACCTCAAAGGACCAAGCCCTGAATCTGTTCCAGGAGCACCAGTATCAGTGACAGAAGTTACTTTCTAGTGCCCATGGATCACACCTCTGGGAAAACAGGTGGGTACAGAGAACCCCTAGACAGAAGGCACTAAAGTATCCACTACAAACCAGTGTCATTGTGGCACTGTCGTACTTGACATCATTATATCCAACCACTGGATATATGAAAATGTAAGAACATACGGGCACATTTATAGTCAATACTTTGGTGTTAGTTGAGTTTCTGATTCCCCGTCTTTCCTCTCTAGTTAAATCTACCACTGCCCCAACTTCCATAGTTATTACAGATGATGAGTATGGCATGATGGGAGGTGTGGAGATAGTCCCATCATCTGTCCTTCCTGTTCCTTCTCTGCCTTTTCAAGGCTGTTCGATTTAGCATTACAGTGACTAAGGGTGTGGCCATGGGGTGGCACTGGATGGAGCATGCCCCACTGTGCTACACTGTGGCCTCCTTCCAAAATCTGAATAATGAGACCTGCATGTGAAAGGTACCTTGTGCTCTGAGACTCGTGCACACGCTTTGAGAGACTCTTCTAAGACAGTCTTCCCTCCCACTAACAATAACATGTCCTTGAAAAGAAATGGAACAGGATCCCAATGGAAAACCCATGAGAACCATTTCCTCTCACCTTCCATGTTACTTGATGGAGATACAGTATAAATGGTGCAGAGACACTGAAAAGAAGTTTCCTCTTTCCTCTGTATTCTAACTCAAGCTCAGTGTGTGTTATCAGAAACTCTGTTCTGCTGTAATTGTTGATAACATTTTATAGAGTTGACTTATCAAGAAGCTAAGCCAAAGGGTACAAGCAAAAGGAGTGGAAAGCTTATGAATGAAAAGGTTGGAGCTCCTTGTACCTTCTCTTACATTTCCCGGTCTCTTTTACAGTTAAGTTGAGCACGTGACTGGAGTATGGGCAGAAGACATGTCTGGCATCCTAGGTTAGGGTAGCTAGGAGCTCCTGTGTCTTCATCATCACCTTTTTTTTTTTTTTTTTTTTTTAGTTCCCCTCCAGGGTTACCACAGGGGCTTGGTGTCTACACTACGAATCCACTGCTCCTTCCATATGGCCATTTTTTCCATAACTGGATAGGACAGAGAGGAATTGAGAGGGCTGGGGGAGACAGAGAGAAAGATAGACAGCTGCAAACCTGCTTCACCGCTTATGAAGTGACCTCCCTGCAGGTGGGGAGCCAGGGCTTGATCCTGGATCCTTGAACAGATCCTTAGCAATATGTGTGCTTAACCGGGTGTGCCGCTGCTCAGCCCCCTTCACCATCACTACTTTCTCTTATTCCAGTGAACTGGAAGACAGCAGTTTTTTGTTTGTTTGTTTGTTTTGTTTTAAGGAGAGAGATACAGAGTGAGAGAGAGCCACCAAGCATGGCTCGTGGTGCTGGGACTGAATCTGGGACCTCAGAATCTCAGGAATGAAGATCTTTTGCATAACCATTATTCTATCTCCCCTGCCCAAGACCAGACTTCCTTTTTTTAAATTTTTTTTATTTAAAAAAGGAGACACTAACAAAACCATAAGAGAAGAGGGGTACAACTCCACACAATTCCCACCACCAGAACTCCGTATCCCATCCCCTCCCCTGATAGCTTTCCTATTCTTTATCCCTCTGGGCGTATGGACACAAGGTCACTGTGTGATGCAGAAGGTGGAAGGTCTGGCTTCTGTAACTGCTTCCCTCCTGAACATGGGTGTCGATGAACATGGTCGATTCATACTCCCAGCCTGCCTCTCTGTTTCCCTAGTGGGGTGGGGCTCTGGGGAAGCAGAGCTCCAGGACATATTGGTGGGATTGTCTGTCCAGGGAAGTCTAAGACCAGACTTTCTAAGTGGCAAAGCAGCAAAGGGGAATAAGATCACTCAAGTCACAAGAGACATCGTTTTCTCCTCCTGTATTCCTCAGTTCCCAGAGCACTTTTGGACTTTCTTTTCTCCTATCCCTCTGTTACACGTTTCCTTAGTAAGAGGTCAGGAACTGCACTTGACAGAGATAAGTATTAACTGGGAGGCACAGGGATACTAATCAACGTGGAATTTCATGAGACACCAGCTGCATGTCCTGTGTTGCCTCTGTCTCTGTGAAGCCCTTATGGTCACAGAGGAACCCTGACATGCAAGCCCTTTCTGTGACTTCCATATAAAGACCTTCAGCTAGGAGTGATTTCATTTAAGCAATCCAGGAGCTGGAAGCGGAATTATGTCATTATAATCTCTCTCCAGAATTCCCATCTGATGAGTACTTTGGTCTCCAACATCTATACATTTTTTTCTTTTCTTTATGGGGTGTAGGGGAATTAGTGGTTTACAGTCGACAGTAAAATATTATAGTGGTTACATGTGTAATATTTCTTAGGTTTCCCCATAACACTATCATCCCCCACCTAGATCCTTCTCCATCATCTATAATTAATGATTGGAAATATTTAATTTCAATAATTTGAGAGAACATTAATTCACTTCTATTTTTTTTCAAGGTCATCAGATTTTATTTCCTTTAGTGGGAGGTTTACTACAACTGAGAATACCCACATCCTATCTAAATTATTGTGGGACTATGTGGAAGTTTGGTAGAGCTTAGGGAAGCTCCCCCCATCTTCACAGATGGAGGTCTGAAAAGACACCTCTCTTGTTAGCCTCTCTCCATAGAGATGAGCCAAGAAAAAAAAAGTCTATCAGACTCAGCTTGCCCTTTGTAAGACTCCTGAAATTCACAAAGAGCCTACACCCTCTCTCACTTAAGTTCCCCTGCTGTCAGCCAAATGGTTGCGTGCTTTAGAATTCACTCGATCAAAGTTCACACATTCCACTTCACCTTTTGATCACAAAGGAAGAGCACATCCTGTCACACACTCCTAACACCCCCACCAGACAAGTGAAAAGCCCCCCAAGACCTTATTTCCTGGAGCCCTTTTGATGTCCTTAAAGCCTTGTTCTTCCTTCTCTATCTCACCTTACTGGTTTAGCCACTATTCTTCTCTCAAATGCCTTTAGATAATTAAATGCCTAATTGAGACTAATTGTTTCGATATTTATGTATCAACTCTTGTCGTACCAGCCCCTGCCATAGGGGCATGCTGACCTTTAAGAAACCTGTGAATTCTGACGTATGTGAAAACGGTTCTTTGTCTAGCCTTCTATATCAACCCAAACCCACCCCCCAATAAAGGAGTGTGTGCGTACCAGAATCCTCCCCGAGTTTCTTTTTCACGTAGTCTCTTGAACTAGTGATGAGAACTTGGTAAGTTTACCTTCCTGGCTGAGAGCCAACCCATGTGAGTGCCAGCAAATTATGATCAAAATAAATATATATATTTTTGGAGTAGGGCACAAAAGTAAAAAAAACCCTGGGTTGAGGGTGAGGGGGGATGTTCAGCTTCACGGGGCTGGGGGGGGGGGAGAGGGGATAGGACACAGTCTTTTGGTGGTGGGAATGGTGTTTATGTACACTCCTATCAATTTGTAATAATATAAATCACTATTTAATTAATATGAGAGGAAAAAATTGGTTGACTGTCTCAAACCTTTTAAAGCACAGACTGAGTCTTTTTAATACATAGGCTGAGTCTTTGATATGTTGACTCTCTTAAAACCTTAGACTAGGGAGAACAGAAGCAACTGGTGGCACAGCTATATACAAATAATGTCAAAGGGCATAAATTATGGTGATGTTGTGTTTGATACAGCAAATCCTAACAAATGTCTATTTCAAAGTTAACCCAATTGCCAAATAATGTGATTATAGCAATAATTATCTATTGTCTTCTTAAACCCTAAGATAGCAGGAACCTCCCGCTTCCTCTTTAAAGCCTATATTTCTCCCAGTCCTGGAACCTCTAGGGTGGGGCTCACTTTCCTGCATGCTTCTCTCAATTCATACCAAATGATATTGCATCCACCGATCCCAACCTAATCAACGCCTCAACCTAATCAACCACCTCAGCATGCTTCACTTCAGATTGTGTCCAGAGATGTCAGGCATGGAATGTCAACCCTTCACCCTCATTACTCAGGTGAGACCTTTCCTTTCATAATATTCTCTAATTCCATTCCAGAAGGTTCACTTCCTAATAAAATCCCAAAACCTAGATATAGACCAGGTCCCGTAAGATAGAGCATATGTTCACACATATCCATAAATTAGGGCAAAGTATATATCTGAAAGCAAAAATACACAATAGTCTGTAGTGAGTCAGTATAAAGTTCATAATGAAATAGTGTCTACTTAGACTTAGATACCCTCCTCACCTACTTCCTATTACAGTTCTCTAACTCACTCCAAAGCTAACCTCATCAAAGCAAGGACTGCAAAACCTGAATAAGGACAAGAGACTGGCACACTTTAATGATGACTCTTTAGTCACTATCAGACCACCTCATCACCTGGGTCCCTATTCGGGGAGTCCTGATATTCCCAAACAGACATGATGGGCCTAGACCTCGAATAAATCCCTCTCTCCAGTGTTACAGGTCATTCCTAGCAGAAACAACACAATAGATCCCTTTGTGGGCCCCCATAGGACCTTGCCCTCAACTTGGATAAACAACGGTAGAGAATGTTCCATCCTCCAGAGGGAGGCTGGACAACATACTCTATGCTACACCTGAGGAAAATGGGTCCTGATATTGGGGCAGCTTGGAATGTTCCTACTTATGACCACAGAATGTGAGCTCAGATCTACAGGGATGCAGAAATCACATAGGTTCCTAAGCTGAATATGGACCCCAGATCACATCAAATCAATGGGGTTTACAGTCAACAATATTTATACATCTTTCCCATATTGGGGAGCTATTCTCTTCCCTGATCCAGCTTTCTGGTCCTTCTGCCAGCCATGACACCACCTCCCCAGACAATAATTAGGATCTACCTGCATATCAGATTTCAAGCTCAGGCAAAAAAAGAAAAAAAAACAAAAAACACTAGTATAGGCACAGGCCCTTTGGAATATAACTAAAATATGCCTACTAGCTATCTACAAAATGAAGGGCCCCCTCACTATTCATCTGCACTATTCCAACCTTTAGGTCCATGATTGTTCAACAATTTGTTTGGCTTTTTATGTTAACTCTTTTTTCAGCCACTGGGTTCCACATGCTAGCATGATGCCGACCAGACTTCCCTGGACAGACAACCCTACCAATGTGTCCTGGAGCTCTGATTCCCCAGAGCCCTTCCCCACTGGGAACGGAAAAGACAGTCTGGGAGTATGGATCCACCAGTCAATGCCCATGTTCAGCAGGGAAGCAATTACAGAAGCCAGTCCTTCCACCTTCTACATCCCACTATGACCTTGGGTCCATACTCCCAGAAGGATAAAGAATAGGAAAGCTACCAGGGGAGGGGATAGGATACAGAGTTCTGGTGGTGGGAATTGTGTGAAGTTGTACCCCTCTTATCCTTTGGTTTAGTCAATGTTTATTTTTATAAATAAAAAATTAAAAATACATATATATATATTATGGGACAAATGTCTCATGAAGGATGCTATATAGTCTGTCTACTGACTGTGAGAAAGCATATAGCTTTCTATACTTTTGATACTTTTCATTCATTCATTCATTCAATTATGAGAGAGAGAGACCAGAGCACTGCACAGCTCTGGCTTATGGTAATGCTGAGAGTAGAACTTGGGGCCTCAGAGCCTCAGACATGAAAGTCTTTTGCAGAACCATTATGCAGAACCATCTCCCCAGCCCAGCCTCCTATACGCTTATCTGCACACCTGCCACCTACAAGCAGAAGTAGACATTTCAGTAGCTAAGAGACCCTAGGCCCTATCACAGATTTTCAGTATTATGTAAAACATGGATCTGAATCTGTTTACAACCATTAATTCCCTGCTGGCTCTCAGTGTGTTCTTCTGGCTGTTGCTGCCATTGTTGACTTCACAACAAGAACATCGGGACTCCAAGGACACTATGTCTCCTGGATTCATCAAGGGACCCTGGACTGGCCTGACTTCCTCATGGCATCCACACCAGTCATTGTCCTCTCTTCTCACTCCACTGCACAACACCCACCCCCACTTCCCTTTTCCAGCTTCTCGTAAATGAGTACTTGTCAGAGCCTCACTATTATTGCTCTTTGGGGAACCCTTTCAAAATAAGGAGTGGGCAAGTTTGCAATTTAAACCTTATGGGTTTGAGTTTTCAAGTTATGAACTTAAACCTTTGAGTGATTGTTCTTGCTCAAGTGCAACTTCCTGTCCTCATTGGGGGAAAAAATCATCTCCAAAGACATTTGGAGATCTAGTAGCTGTTGCAAAAGAACATCTTCTGGGTGAGCTAAGTGTCAGGAACCAGAAACATATGGGTTACATTGCCTTCTGTTTGAGCACGATCTTCAAAACAAAGGGAGGAGATGAATTGTTTAGCAATTCAGTTGAGAGGTGGTCAGTGTTCAAGGATTTGAAAGTGAAGGTGAACTCTCAAGTCTGCCTGCAGCACCCCAACCCCTTCCCCAACTGCTGAATGGCAGAACCTCCCATGCTCAATTGGGTTGAGACCCTGCTGTGTTGTGAAGCCTGCTGTGCAATTTAATGGTCAGCATGGATCGGGAAGTGGATGCTGTCTGAAGGCATTACTGAATGGTGACTCGTTCCTCAAAGGCATGTAACACTGATGAATCTGGATCCAGGGGCTGGGCAGTGGTGTACCTGGATTAGTATATATAATACTGAGCGCAAGAACCCAATGCTAGGATCCAGCTGAAGTCCCTGCTCCCCACCACAGGGGGGAAGCTTCACAAGCAGTGAAGCAGATCTGCAGGTGTCTGTCTTTCTCTTCTATGTGCCCCTCCTCTCAATTTCACTCTGTCCTATTCAATAATATGGTCGCTGGGAGCAGTGGATTCATAGTGCTGGCATCAAGCCCAAGCACTGGAGGCAAAAACAAACAAACAAACAAACATCTGGATCAAATACGCAGAACACAACACTAATGAGGGTCCTAAACATTTGAAACCACTGCTGTGTATCATTTTCTAGCATTGCCATTGTTAAGAGAAAGACCTGTTTGCAAATCCTAACCAGCCAACTCCATTGCTTTTTTGGGGTCTTGCTTCTTCAACCTAAAAAAAAAAAAATTATTATCTTCATTTATTGGCTAGAGATAGTCAGAAATTGAGAGGAAGGGGGAGATACGAAGGGAAAGAGACAAAGAGGCATCATGAAGCCCTGCAAGCAGGGATCCGGGGCTTGGACCCAAGTCCTTGTGCACTGTAACATGTGTGCTCAACCAGGTGTGCCACCAGCCAGCCTCTGCTTCTTCATTTGTGAGAACATTAAACAAGACAGTGTCTATAAACCGTCAGGTATGGATGCTGAAACATTCATTGCTGTGCATATTTGTTTGATTCTTCCATGGAAAGAAATGTGAGTTTTTGCTATGCTCTCCAGAAAAATGACCTATGAGACACACATATGTGGTTTCCAAGTTTTACCCTGGTCAGTGATCTGATTTGACAAGCATTTCAGATTATCAAGAAGGATTTACCACCTCTCTGTTTTAGCATCTTCAATTTCCCTTGGATTTTAAGATATTTTATTACTGACTTAGTAGTGATTAACAAGATTGTAAAATAACAGGGTTACAACTCCATGCAGTTCCCACCACCAGAATTCCATGTCCCATCCCGTTCACTGGAAGCTCCCCTATTCTTTATCCCTCTGGGAGGATGGACCAAAATTTTTTATGGGGTAAAGAAGGCAAGAGGCCTGGCTTCTGTAATTGCTTCTCTGCTGGACATGGGCGTTGGCAGGTGGAGCCATGCACCCAAACTGTTTCTGTCTTTCCCTAGTGAGACAGAGTTCTGGAGAGGTGAGACTTGGGGACACACTGGTGATGTTTTCTGCCTGTTCCCTTGTATTTTTTTTGTCACACAGAAAAATAGGTAAATTGGAAGCAGGGGGTCAAAATGAAATAAACGTAAATATCTCAGAATAAGAAAGAATAATCTCATAGAGAATGCAGACAGACACACACACACACACACACACACACACTCATCTTACACACACACACACACACACACATCCAAAATTTCTGCAGAGTTGTAAAGCCTCTTCATCTCACAGATAGTGTGGCCTAGTGGTATAAAACACGTTTGCACTTCAAACATTGAGTAGATTAACAGAAATATCAATAGAAACTTGGAGTTACTAAGAATTATTGAAGATTAGAGACTTTTTTGGGGGGGGGTATTACTGAGTAGTCCTTATGTGTAAAACAGCAAGTGATTGAGGGAATTCAGTCATTGAGGTAATCTAGCCAACCCTAGAAACCAGCACACAGAGTTCCAGAAAGTACTATAACAGCAACCACATTCTGTTACGAATATCCTGCCATCTAGCCTGTAAAGAAAATGAAAATTCTACTTATAAACTTGTGTGGGATTATCATCTTTTTAAAAATGTTTAATCTGATCTGATACATTACATTGTTGAGAAAAACAAAACCAAGAGTGTTCTCAAATCGTGCATTTCTTGGTTACTACTATAATAGCCCACATGATTCCTTCAGTCACTGTACACTTAACATGGGTAGCAGTAGTTCTCACTGCTACCAGCCATGTTCCTCCTGTTTTTTTTAATATTTTTTAATATTTATTTCTTTATTTCCTTTTGGTTGCCCTTGTTTTTTATTGTTGTAGTTATTACTGTTGTTGGTGTCGTCGTTGTTGGATAGGACAGAGAGAAATGGAGAGAGGAAGGGAAGACATAGAGGAAGAGAAAAAGATAGACACCTGCAGACCTGCTTCACTGCTTGTGAAGTGACTACTCTGCAGGTGGGGAGCCGGGGGCTAGAACCGGGGTCCTCACACCGGTCTTTGCGCCTTGCACCACGTGCGCTTAACCTGCTGTGCTACCGCCCGACTCCCCGTGTTCCTCTTGTCTTCCTTCTCTCTGTCATTGTGTTACCCACCCCTACTGACCTAAGTTGCCTTGGACTCATCTACATTTTCCATTGTGCTGAATTGTACCATTTTCCTGACATTTAAAAAAAATACAGAATTATTAAGGTACATAGTTTTTCCTCCAGGGTTATCACTGGGGCTTGGTGGCAGCAGTATGAATCTACTGATCTTGGCAGCCATTTATTCCATTTTATTGGATAAGACAGAGAAACTGAGAGAGGTCAGGCAGATAAAGAGGGAGAGATAAAGACAGACACCTGCAGACCTACTTCATCACTTATGAAGCATCCCTGCTGTATGTGGGGAGCTGGGGGCTTGATCCTGGATCCTTACACTTAGTACGATGTGTGCTTAACTGGCTGTGCCATTTGCCTGATCCCTAAGGTATAATTCATTTATCACAGGGCTTGCTCATAGTCCCAGACTACAGTGGTGTAGCACCACTAGAGTTTCAGAACCTTTTCATCACCTCAAAAAGAAGCTGTTCCCATTAGCCATCACACCCGGACTCTCCACTCTATCCCAGTCCTACGTAACCACTGCTCTACTATATTATCATTCTAGAGATTTACCTGTTCTTGTTCTTAGAAGAAAAAAACAATGCAATCTGTGGATATTTTTTATTTCCTTCTTTCAATTAGCCTAATGTTTTCAAGGCTTATCTATGTTGTATCATGTATTAGTACCTTATTCCATTATTGTTTTGTTTTGCCACCAGAATTATTATTGGTTTTCAATGATAGTACTACAAATCAGTCTACCACTCCTAGAAGCCATCTCCCCCTTTTTTTTATTTCATTTGACAGGACAGAGAGAAATTGAGAAAGGAGGGGAGATAGAGAGGTAAGGAGAGAGAGGGAAGAGAGGAGAGAGAGGGGAGAGAGAGAGGAGAGGGAGGGAGAGAAAGAGAGAAAGAGAGAGGGAGAGGGAGAGAAAGAGAACTGCAGACCTGCTTCACTGCTAGTGAAATGTCCCTGGTGCAGGTGGGGAGCAGAGATTTAAACCCAGGTCCTTGTGTATAGTGATATTTATGCCTGCCCCTCTCCCCCCGCCATTATTCCGTTTTATAACCAAGTAACACTCCATTGTGACCTACCACACCTTATTTAACCACTCGTATATTAATGGATGTTTTAATTGTTGCTACTTTTCCATTGTCATAAGTATATTGATGGATGTTTTTATTGTCACTGCTTTTCGATTGTCATAATTAACACTGGTGAAAACATTCACGTATACTTGTTTGTGTGGTCACATGTTTTCGTTTTTCTTAGCTATAAACTTAGGAGTGCAATTACGGGGTCATGTGACAATCCTACATTTAATCCTTTGAGGAGCCACCAGGCTGTTTACCAAGTGACTAGACCATGTTCTGTTTTCACCAGCAGTATATGAGGTTTCCAGTTTCTTTTCAATATTTATTTATTTATTTGATAGAAACAGAAAGAAATTGAGAAGGGAGGGGATGATAGGGAAAGAGACAGAGAGACACCTGCAGACCTGTTTGACCATTCATGAAGCTTTCCCTCTGCAGGGGCTTCAACCCAGGTCCTTGTGCATTGTGATGTGTGCACTTAACCTCTTGGCCCTCCAATCTCTTTATATCCTCCCCAACATTTTTTAGCATCTTGCATTTTGATTCTAGTTATTATGTTGTTGTTTTAAAAACCTTTTCTTTAAAAAAAAAACAGGGGTGTTATCTGGGAAGATGGCCTCCAGGAGCAGTGGATTCGCATTGCAGGCACCGAGCCCCAGTGATAACCCTGGAGGCAAAAATTAAAAAAAAAAAAACCTCATGCCTGAGGCTCACATTGGGAGCCGAGCAGTGGCTCAGCGGGTTAACCTTGCACATGGCACAAAGCACAAGGACCAGCTTAAGGATCCCGGTTCAAGTCCCTGGCTCCCCACCTGCAGGGGGTTCGCTTCACAGGTGGTGAAGCAGGTCTACAGGTGTCTTTCTCTCCCCCTCCCTGTCTTCCCCTCCTCTCTCCACTTCTCTCTGTCCTATCCAATAACAACGACAGCAATAACAACAATAATTACCACAACAATGATAAAAGAACAAGGGCAACAAAAGGGACAAAAATTAAAAACAAACGAACAAAAAAACTAAAGCACACTATCCAAGTGAGCTGTTCACTGGCCCATACATTCCCCTTCATTTAATTTTTTTTTCAGATACTTATAATTGCTCCTGTATTTTTTTTTTTTTTTACCAGAGCACTGCTCAGCTCTGGATTATGGTGGTGCAGGGGATTGAACCTGAGACTTCAGTGCCTCAGGCATGAGAGTCTCTTTTGCATAACCATTATGCTATTTACCCCCTCCCGCTCCTGTATTTCTATCCCACTGTTGTTTTCGATGGGTTATGTTGTTTTTGCTGGGCTGGCTTCACGGGCGGGTAACAGACGACCAGGGACTCATGGTTGAGCTGTAGGCAGTATCTCTTTATTCATGCAGGACGCAGCACAATCTAAGACGAGCTAAGTTAAACTCAAAGTACAGTACTGTAAAACTCACAATGCTGTCTTTATATATACTTGCCAAGTAAGGTGGAAACAGGATGTGACATAGAGAGGGTGGAGAGAAAAGTGACTGGTGAAAATCAGAGTGTGACAAAGAGGGGGCAGAGCAGGCGAGAATCCTATCACTGAACCACAAATGCCCTGGAGGGAGGGTGGAACTTGTTAACAGTGGTTATGTAAATAGAATGAAGTGGTTATGTAAATAGAATAGTGTTAAGTAGGAGGGATTTAAACCAAATGAAACAGAAGGGGTCTCATGCATACCAACATCCCACCAGTTCTGATCTCTTTTTCTCAACATTCAAGATACCCCTTTGGAAATGAATTTACCCATCATCTCCCATGGATCTTCCTTCTCCCGGACCCAATTCCTAGATAGCTGTCACCCTCATACTAGTAGTGATGCCACCTGCTCATTTCACTCCCTAAATCTTAGACATCTGGTGGTTTTTAATTTCCCCTTTTCTCTTCCCTTTGACTGAAAGGTGTCACAACTTCCAAAAAGAGTTCTCTTGTTACCTCTGACTTTCCCTGCCCTAGAGGAGGGTGTGACCAATCGTGTCCAAAATGTAGGTCAAACTTGTCTTCAACACCCTGAATGGTGAATGAGTCAAGTGATAGAAAGATTGAAAAACAGTGACCGTGGATTTCTAAAAACAAACAAACAAAACAACTCCCTAATTCATTTGTAATATACAGATTCCTGGTTTCACCTTGAATTCCTCTCTCTTCATCAACTTAATTTTTTAAAGATGTATTTGTTTATTTATTTATTTAAGAAGGAAAGAGAGGGAGTCAGGGGGTAGTGCAGCAGGTTAAGTGCACATGCAAGGATCCAGGTTCGAGCCCCTGGCTCCCCACCTGCAGGGTGAAGCTTCAAAAGCAATAGTGCTGCAGGTGTCACTCCTTTTCTCTCCCTCTCTCTCTCCCTCTCTCTCTCCCCATTTTCCTCCTGATTTCTCTATGTCTCTAGCCAACAAATAAAAATAAATAAAACTATGAGAGAGAGAACTAGAGTATCACTCTGGCACATGTGATCAGAGATCAAATGAGGACTTCATGTTTAGAGAGTTCAATGCTTTGTCCTCTCCACCACCTCTGACCCACCCATGACTTGATTCTTTAACTTTCTTTAAGTCCATAGCTATTTCCCTGAAACTCTCAATACAGTGCTTATGTACTTTTTTTAAAAAAAGAATAACTGATATTTATTGAGTGTAGAAATAACTACACTAAGTGTGGAATATAATATCTAACTTAATTTTCATAATGAACTTGAGACAGACTTTACAAGATGGAAGAACTGAGGATAAGGCTCCGTAAACTACTCGACAAAAGGACAGATAATAACTCTACAGAGGGACTTGTACAAAGTCTCACAAGAAAACATATTTTCTTACAAGGTAATGTAAAATTCTCAGAAGTATACTTTACTTGTTGAATTTTTTTTATTTCCAGGATTATTGTTGGGGCTCAGTGCTTGCTCTATGAATCCACTGCTCCTGAAGGCCATTTTTCCCATTTTTGTTGCCCTTGTTATTGCTGTTGTTGTACAGAACAGAGAGAAATCTAGAGAGGGAAGACAAGGGTGAGAAAGACACCTGCAGACTGCTTCAACGCTTGTGAAAGGGACCTCCCCCCACACTTCCGCAGATGGGTATCAGTGGCTCAAAGCAGGATCATTACTCTGGTCCTTATGCTTCGTGCTACTTGCTCTTAACCCGCCACGCTACCGCCCGACCCTCACATGTTGGATTGTAGTGCCCTGGGTTAAGCGCACGTGACCCGAAGTGCAAGGATCCCGGTTCGAGCCCCGGCTCCCCACCTACAGGGGCATGTTTCACAGGCGGTGAAGCAGGTCTGCAGGTGTCTATCTTTCTCTCCCCCTCTCTGTCTTCCCCTCCTCTTTCCATTTCTCTCTGTCCTAACAACGACGACATCAGTAATAATAGCTACAACAACAATAAAAAAGGCAACGAAAAGGGAAAAATAAATAAAATAAATATTTAAAAAAAGAAAACTCAGTTGCGTTGTCTTTTTTCTTTTTTATCTTAGATGTTAATTGTTTTCTGTTTTACACCTATATAGTCTGGGTAACAATTTACGCTCTGAGGAATAATAAAGTTTCACCCAATGTTCCTTTATTGATTACTGATATTAATGATTTCACCATTGCTTTTTCTTTTTCAATTCATTTATTTCTTTTATTTGATAGGACAGAGAGAAATTAAGAGAGGAAGAGGAGATAGAAAGAAACAAAGAGAGAAAGAGAGGGATCTGCATCTCTATTTCTTCACTTGTGAAGTTCCCTCCCCACCACCAGTAGGGACTAGGGGCTTGAACCTAGACCCTCGTGCATAGTAACATGTGCTCAAATGAATATGCCACTACTCAGTCCCACCACTGTCTTTTATATAAAAACAACACATTACATTAAATCTCTTTACTCAAGCCTGGTACTCATTTTCATACAGACACTGATTACCTTAGTAGGCACTAAAATTAGACACCAAAGCTGCTATCTCATATAAAATGAGGAGTCATGACTTATTATTGGCATATTATTATTATTATTATAAGACACTACCACCCCCCCACATGCCCATACCCCCACACAATTGACCATCAAAAAAGAAAATTGTCCTAAAGTTCACCGCAGACATCTGTCTTTATAATTTATAAACCCTGTGGCAATAAAAAATAGTAATAATAATAATAATAATAGAGAAGAACAAAAATTCCACACAGATAAAATGGTAATCAGCCATTGCTAGATGATATTTCACATCGCATATCTAACAAGGGACAAAATATATTTTTTAAAAAACAGCTAAACAATACAGAACAAGAAACCCTATAAAATGTGGACTGAAGGGAGTCAGGCAATAGTGCAGCGGGTTAAAGTGCATGTGAAGTAAAGCACAACCCGCATAAGGATCCTGGTTCGAGCCCCCGGCTCCCCACCTGCAGGGAAGTCACTTCACAAGCGATGAAGCAGATCTGTAGGTGTCTATCTTTCTCTCCTCCCAAAATTCGGACGGCTCTTGCTGTGCGGGTTAGCTTCACGGGCGGGTAACAGAGATGCGGAGACAACGGCTGGGCAGGAAAGCTGTATTTCTTTATTCAGGAACAACGATTCACAAACTAAGACAAACTAATCACCAAACAGAACTCTGCTGTCTCTTTGCAGCAGCGCAAGCACTCTCTCTCTTCCTCTCGAACTCAGGAACTCTCGAACTCTCGTACTCGGGAACCCTCTGAAACTCTGGCACACTGGAACTCTCTCTTACTCTGTAACCCTGAAACTCTCGAACTCAGGAACTCAGGAACTCTGTCACTGGGGAACTCGGGAACCCTCTGAAACTCTGGCACTCTGGAACTCTCACTCTGTAACCCTGAAACTCTCGAACTCAGGAACTCAGGAACTCTGTCACTCTCGAACTCAGGAACCCTCTCCCGGGGTTCCTTGGGGCGGGGCCAAGCAGGCCCGCGAAATTAACAGGACTCATCCAATTCTCTTGGCGGGGGAGGGCTAGAACAAACCAATGTAAAGCATACAATTCCCCCTTTTCTTTTTAACTAAATGACTATAGTATCAAGGGTGTGGGGTGAACAGAAACATATATAACAAAAACCAGCATGTTGCCAAGGGAAGGCCTGAGGGGGCCATATCTGAAAAAAAAAATTTCTTGCCTCTGGGGGGCTACTTGCCTCGGGCAATTGCATGGGGGCAGGGAACGGCCTAGAGTCCCACAGGCAGCTGGCTGCAACTTACTTACTATGAAACAAAACTTGTTATTAGCATATCTACTGCACGATCTAACGTTTCTAATAGAGAAGGAATTTGAGACTTTTACATATCAACAACGTCTTTTAACCTTTTGTTACACCCATTCAAGATGGAGACACACCCTAGGTGTGGGCCGGAGAGGAAACCTCAGGCATGAGAATAATTAGCATAGCCATTGTGCGATCTACCATTTCTAATAGAGAAGGTAGTGTTTTACATATCAACAAGTCTATTTAACCTTTTGTTTAGACTAACTTAGTTAAAATATATTGATTGTTAACTAATTTTTACCTTAGACTTTAAATGTAAGTTAATTTTATCTTTATGAGAATTACATTGAAAACCTTTTTCATTTAACTTTGACTAGTAAGAATTTAGCCTTAAAGCTACTGTTTACCAAACTTTAAACATACACATAAACATGGTCATTAATACACAAGGAGGGAAACCTTTGTTACGAAGACATGTCATTTTAAACACGAATTTAAATCTGTACTGTCTTAGTGGTTGGGGGGGGGTCACCATTCGGAGGTGGCTTCCGGCGCAGCTCCATTCCCGAGCAGCTCCACTTCTAGGAATTGCAGGTTGCGATCTCTGCACAAGTCTCTGCGTACTCCAGCTTGTCTGCCTTCAGACCGGACCGGCGGCTGGAGATCTCGTGTGCCCAGTTTCAGCAGGGAGCCCGGGGGTCCGGGAGGCCCGGGATGGTTCCAGAATTCATAGAAAGAGGGCAGGCAGGCCATCTTTGTAGAAGGCGTGGGCCTAGGTGCCCAGGGGTGGCGGCCATGATAGGCCGCCGCGGCCCTGCCCCATGGCCCTGCCATGTCTGCTGCCCTGCTCGCAGTGGCCGAGCAGTGTGGAGGGATCACGCGTCCAGTGCCCTGCGCCACGCGGTGGAGATCTGGCTCCTGTGGGCTGGCCTCGGGCTCTAGAGTGTTGGCATCGGGCTCTAGCATGTTGGCATCGGGCTCTAGCGTGTTGACTTCGGGCTCCAGCGTGTTGGCTTCGGGCTCCAGCGTGTTGGCATTGGGCTCCTGCGTGCTGGCGTCGGGCTCCTGCGGGCTGGCGTCAGTCTCCTGTGGGCTGCGGGGCTGCGGGCGTGGTGCGCGGGGTTGTCTGGGCGCAGCCGGCTGGCTGGCTGTTTAACCAGGTGGAAACAGCAGCTCTGTGCCTCGCCTCCCGCCCGCTGGCTCTTTCCGCTGGCTGTTCTGAGTTCGCCCGAGCGAGTGGAAACCACAGAGTGGTCCAGAGATAAATGTTCCAGAAACAGCAAAACAGTCTCGTGAAGAAAGAGCAGAGGCCTTTGGAGATCTCTTCATAAGCAGAAGAGAAGGCCATAGTGCATAGGAAGCCAAATTGTCTTTACTTATCTGAGAGATGCGCAGGTCAGGTCCATGTGGGCGCCATTTGTTGTTAAAATTCGGAGGCTCTGGCCGGCCGGGCTAGCTTCACGGGCGGGTAACAGAGACGTGGAGACAACGGCTGGGCAGGGAAGCTGTATTTCTTTATTCAGGAACAGCGATTCATAAACTAAGACAAACTAATCACCAAACAGAACTCGGCTGTCTCTTTGCAGCGGCGCAAGCACTCTCTCTCTTACTCTGGAACTCAGGAACCCTCTCCCTTACTCTCGAACTCAGGAACTCTCGAACTCTCGTACTCGGGAACCCTCTGAAACTCTGGCACACTGGAACTCTCCCTTACTCTGTAACCCTGAAACTCTCGAACTCAGGAACTCTGTCACTCTCGAACTCAGGAACCATCTCCCGGGGTTCCTTGGGGCGGGGCCAAGCAGGCCCGCGAAATTAACAGGACTCATCCAATTCTCTTGGCGGGGGAGGGCTAGAACAAACCAATGTAAAGCATACGACACCTAAAGTTCACTGCAGACAGCTGTCTTTATAATTTATAAACCCTGTGGCAATAAAAAATAGTAATAATAATAATAATAATAGAGAAGAACAAAAATTCCACACAGATAAAATGGTAATCAGCCATTGCTAGATGATATTTCACATCGCATATCTAACAAGGGACAAAATATATTTTTTAAAAAACAGCTAAACAATACAGAACAAGAAACCCTATAAAATGTGGACTGAAGGGAGTCAGGCAATAGTGCAGCGGGTTAAAGTGCATGTGAAGTAAAGCACAACCCGCATAAGGATCCTGGTTCGAGCCCCCGGTTCCCCACCTGCAGGGAAGTCACTTCACAAGCGATGAAGCAGATCTGTAGGTGTCTATCTTTCTCTCCTCCTCTCTGTCTTCCCCTACTCTCTCCATTTCTCTCTGTCCTATCCAACAACAACATCAATAATAACTAAAATAAATAAATAAATGAATTTTTAAAAATGTGGACTAAATAGTTCTCGAATGAAGACATTTGGATAACTCACAGACATACAGAAATACTTCATCTTACTTACCATGAGAGATATGCAAATAAAAAGTCACATGTGAGCACAGCCTACATCAACTAACCGGGAAAAGACAAATGTTGGTGTGGATATGGGGAAAGGAGATCTGGTCCACTGCTGGTGAATATGTGAACTGGAGCCGTCCCTGTGAAAAGTGGTATAGAGACTCCTTAAGTCAATAAGAACTGGAGTGCCTCACACTCTGCCAATACCAGGCCCAGGCATACATCTAAGGACTATGAAACACTAATTCAAAAGGATATATGCAACCCTATGCTCATAGCTATACTGTTTATAATAATCAAAATATGGAAGCAACCTAAATGTCTATATGGACAGAGGACTGGATGCTTATGTATTTCTTTAATATTTATTTATTATCTTTTGTTGCCCTTGTTTTATTGTTGTAGTTATTACTGTTGTCGTTGTTGTTGGATAGGACAGAGAGAAATGGAGAGAGGAGGGGAAGACAGAGAGGGGGAGAGAAAGATAGACACCTGAAGACCTGCTTCACCGCTTGTGAAGTGACTCCCCTGCAGGTGGGGAGCCTGGGGCTCTAACTGGGATCCTTTAGCTGGTCCTTGCGCTTTCTGCCACGTGAGCTTAACCGCGTTACTGCCAGACTCCCTAAATGTATGTTGTTTTCTAATTCTCTCTCTCTCCCTCTCCCTCTCCCCTCCCCCATCTCCCCTCTCCCCTCTCCCATCTCCCCTCTCCCTCTCCTTTCCCCCATCTCCCCTCTCCCCTCCCCTATCTCCCCTCCCCATCTCCCCTCTCCCCTCCCCCATCTCCCCTCTCCCTCTCTCCTCCCCCATTTCCCCTCTCCCTCTCTCTCTCCCCTCTCTCCTCCCCCATTTCCCCTCTCCCTCTCTCTCTCCCCTCCCCCCTCTCCCCTCTCCCTCTCCCTTCCCCCCATCTCCCCTCTCTCCTCTCCCTCTCCCCTCCCCCATTTCCCCTCTTCCTCTCCCTCTCTCTCTCTCCTCCCCCTCTCCCTTCCTCCCATCTCCCCTCTCCCTTCCTCCCTTCTCCCCTCTCCCCTCCCCCCATCTCCCCTCTCCCCTCTCCCTCTCCCCTCCCCCATTTCCCCTCTCCCTCTCCCCTCCCCCATTTCCCCTCTCCCTCTCTCTCCTCCCCCCTCTCCCTCTCCCTTCCCCCCATCTCCCCTCTCTCCTCTCCCTCTCCCCTCCCCCATTTCCCCTCTCCCTCTCTCTCTCCCCTCCCCCTCTCCCCTCTCCCCTCTCCCTTCCTCCCATCTCCCTTCTCCCCTCTCCCATCTCCCTTCTCCCCTCTCCCTCTCCCCTCTCCCCTCTCACCTCTCCCCTCTCCCTCTTCCTCCTTCTCCCCCTCTCCCTCCTCCCCCTCTCTTTTTTGTGGATTATTAGTTTAGATTCCCCTGTGGTCTGCAGAGATAATCAGCTCCTGAGCACTTAAGCAGATTTTATTTTGTATGTTTTATAATTGTGCACATGTTTTAACTTCCTAAGCCCAAAACCTAGTGTATAGAGAAAAAAAAAATCAATAAGGATTTCTAGACCTGGGAGATAACTCAGAGGTAGAGCACAGAACCTGCATGTATGGGTTCTTAAGTTTGACCCTTAGCTCCCTATGTGCTGGAGTTAAAAAGTGCACTGGTCTCTCTCTCAGTGTTTTTAATATAAATGCAATCCATAGGGGCTATATGGTGGCTCACCTGATTGAGCACACATCACTGTGCACTAGGACCCAGGTTCAAGCCCTCAGTCCCCACCTGCAAAGGGGAAACAGTACTGCGGGTCTCTATCCTCCTCTGTCTCCCCCTTCCTTCTCAATTTCTCTCTGTCTCCATCAATCAATCCATGAATAAATAAATATAGACAAGAAAAAAACATATTTCTGAGTAGCCGAGGCCATAGAAAACGTCCAGTTTCAATAGATGTAAAGGGTTTCCGCTGAGCAAATAGCACCACCTCACCCTGGCAAAGGTGGAGGCTGTCACCCTTCACCCCCCCCCCAAATATTTATGACTTCCTCCATAAAAAACGCCTCACAGGGGGTCGGTCGGTGGCGCAGTGGGTTAAGCGCATGTGGCGCAAAGCGCAGGGACCGGCGGAAGGATCCCGGTTCGAGCCCCCGGCTCCCCACCTGCAGGGGAGTCGCTTCACAGGCGGTGAAGCAGGTCTGCAGGTGTCTGTCTTTCTCTCCCCTTCTCTGTCTTCCCCTCCTCTCTCCATTTCTCTCTGTCCTATCCAGCAACGAATTGTGTCAACAAGGGCAATAATAATAACCACAACGAAGCTACAACAAGGGCAACAAAAGGGGGGAAAAATGGCCTCCAGGAGCGGTGGATTCATGGTGCAGGCACCGAGCCCAGCAATAACCCTGGAGAAGGAAAAAAAAAAACAAAAAAAAAAACGCCTCACACATTATTACAAAATGAGGATCTTTTTTTCCCCAGTTCTTAACACGCAAACCTTTTATCGTGGCTTATGGTTTCGGTGACCAAAATTACTTTCATCAAATTCACTAGTTAGCAGATGCTTGAGGCAAAATTGCTCCCGAGTTACATCAATGGCCAGTGGAACAGAGTGCTTTTTTAACTAAGGTCTCCCTGCTGGGATGTTTTCTTTTTCTTCTTTTAAATATGTATTTTTGTTGTTGTTGTTATTGTTTGTTCTTTTCTTCTGGCTTCCCTGACAATACTTATTATCACCCAGATAAACCAGCTGCTCTGTCCTTGCACTCTGGAAGGCATTAGAGGAGGAACAGCTTCCAAGTGGAGACTGTTAAGTAGGGTAAGAGCAGAACCCTGTTGGCATGGCCCGTGTCAGAGGGGCCGGCTGACCTTAAGCAGAATAAAGCACAGATGATGACAGTAACAATGCTGTAACCTTCCCACAGATGTAGTGAGCTGTCTAATTGGTGAAATACAAAAAAAAAAAAAATCAATGAATCAACTTTCATGGGAAAGATGCAAAATCCAATTCTTCCTTTTAAATATTTCCAGCTGGGACCATTAACTCTCTAGGCTCAGTGTCCTTCTTATAAAGAGCATGGTCCACCCCATTTGTATAGCCCCTGTGCTAAAATAGGAGGATGCTTTTTGTTTTATTTTTTGTTTAATATTTCTTTTAAATATTTTGTTTATTTATTTTGGAAAAAGAAAGGGCAACAAAATGGGAAAAAATGGCCTCCAGGAGAGGTGAATTTATAGTGCAGGCACTGAGACCCAGCAATAACCCTGGAGGCAAAAAAAAAAATTTCTACAGTAGGTACACCCTAGTCTTCTTGTTGTTTGTTTGTTTGTTTTTACTACTATATTTATTTTTTTATTGACTGGATAGAGACAGCCAGAAATTGAGAGGGGAGGGGGTGATAGGGAGAGAGTCAGAGAATCACCCGCAACTCTGCTTCACCACTTGCAAAGCTTTCCCCCTGCAGGTGGGGACCAGAGCTCAAACCTGGGTCCTTATACATTGTAACATGTGTGTTCAACCAGTTGCACCACCACCCAGCCCCCATACCATAGTTCTTTTTTTTTTTTAATTTTATTTATAAAAAGGAAACACTGACAAAACCATAAGATAAGATGGGTACAACTCCACACAATTCCCACCACCAGAACTCCATATCCCATCCTATCCCTTGATAGCTTTCCTATTTTTTATCCCTCTGGGAGTATGGACCCAGGGTCATTGTTATTACTAGGGTTTGACTATTATTTATATAACCATCTATGTCCCTTCCTATATTTTTGCCTATTTTTTCTATAGTCCTACCTTCCCTTCCTTCCTTCCTTCCTTCCTTCCTTTTTAAATAAATCTATTAGTGATTTAACATTGATTTACAAAATTACAAGATAATGGGGACAGCTCCATACCGTTTCCACCACCAGAATTCTGGATCCCCAATCCCTTCATTGTAAGCTACAGCAATTCTCTTAAGATTATAGATATGGGTTAACTATTATTTCTACAACTCTCTGTGTAGAAATTATATGTACATATAACTTGTATAATTTGCCCATTTTTAGATAAAGAATGTTTGAAGCATTGGTATGTTTATACTGTGTTGAAAATAAAAAGGGGCCAGATAAATAATTTTACTGATTAAACCAATGAGATTTAATAGGCTACAACATAAGTCAATAGTTATATAATTCAAATTATGAAGTCATGAGTAGGATTTGGGGAACTGATCACAAATTCCTAGCCAGAAGGCACAGGAAATCATAGATCTTCGATTTTATCTTAAAAATTTGATTTGAATTTGAACACGTAAATTATTTGCCATAATTTCTTCTTCCTCAGTACTCTAGTTTTTGGAAATGATTCTTGGCCTTAGTATTGACATTCTTGAAGCTAATTCTATCCTAGCAGATGTAACTCCCATGGAAACAATTAGAGTTAGAACATAAAGGAAAGTGGAGAACTGTTTAAAATTGTTTAGCGGGTTTACAACTTTTTAAAAGTGATGACTTAGACTGTACTGGGTATTATGGAAAAAACAAACAAATGAGTTACCACTTTTGTAGACAAGAACCAAAAGAGAGTTTTAGAAAATTGTAACTATTTCTAGGGAGTTATTTATTACATTCTCAGCTTCTTCTTTTCTTTCTTTCTTTCTTTCTTTCTTTCTTTCATTTATTTATTTTAAAAAGGAGACACTAACAAAACTGTAGGATAGGAGGGGTACAACTCCACACAATTCCCACCACCAGATCTCTATATCCCAAGCCCTCCCCTGATAGATTTCCTATTCCTTATCCCTCTGGGAGTATGGACCCAAGGTCATTGTGGGGTGCAGAAGGTGGGAGGTCTGGCTTCTGTAATTGCTTCCCCACTGGACATGGGCATTGACAGGTCGATCCATACTCCCAGCCTGCCTCTCTCTTTCCCTAGTAGGGTGGGTGTTTGTGGAAGTGGAGCTCCAGGACACATTGGTGGGATGGTCTGTCCAGGGAAGTCTGGTTGGCACCCTGCTGGCATCTGGAACCCGGTGGCTGAAAAATCTCATCCTTTCAACAACACTTAACAAGGCTGATCACTCCATCCCTCTAAATACTTCCTCTGCTTCTCTACTTGTGTTCTACACATCTGAACTCCTCTGGTTTTCTTCTTCAGAGGACTCTTCTTTTCTGTGTCCTTTGTTGAGTCCTCTTCATCTTCCCAAAGTCCAAAGATTAAAACTTCCCTTTCCCTCTCCCCCTCTCCTCCCCCCTCCTCCTCCCACCCCTCTACCCCGCTTTCTCCTGGCACTATGAATCCACTGCTCCTAGAGGCCATTTTTTTTTCCATTTTATTGGATAGGACAGACAGAAATTGAGAGACAGAAAGAGAGACACCTGCAGACTTGTGAAGCATCCCCACTGCAGGTTTGGAGCAGGAGCTTGAACTAGGTAGGATCTTTGAGTAAGTCCTTGCACTTAGTAGAGGGACTGAACATCTGGCTTAATATGAAACCGAAGTGGAACATATCATTATTACAATTTCTTTTTCTCTGGTGAGGCTAATTAAAATCTAGTCTCTTTCTAAGTTTGATGTTAGTAATTTAATACTGTCATTCAATAGCCTTATATTATGCATTAGATCCCTAGGACTTAATTTATTTCTTGTTTACGAATATACACCTAAGATATCATCTCTCCAAACACCCCCATCCCATAGTCCATAGTATTCACCATCTTACAGCTTACGAGAGGTTGGCATTTTTTTTTTTTTTGGCCCTCCATATATGAGAGCCAGGAGCTCAAATCTGGATCTTTGTGCACTTAGTACTGTGTGTACTTAACCAGGTGTGCCCCTGCCCAGCCCCTTCACTTCCTTTCTAAATCGCTTTTACACCTAATACTACCTCCAGCTGTTTTTTCTATTCTCTCTCAAATAAGAAAAATAGTGCCTGGCTTCCTCCAGTGTTTTCCAGATTTGTTTCACTCTTACTGAACACTCCCACTTTCTTAAACTCTGTTGCCCCTCATGAACAAAGAATTTCCCAAAGGGAAGGAAGCTAGATAAATCAGTTTTTTGCAATGATAAAATTAATTTCATATATAATGCTTCACTGTTAGGTCTTCATGAAAATAAGGGGGTGCTGGCACTCCTGTGGAGTGGCTCCAGCTAGGAGGTAACTCACCGATCCTCTCTCACTGGCTCTCAGGGACCGCATGATACAGAAAAGAGGACTCGAGGAGCATTCTGGTACAAACACTCATTTATTTGAAGGTGGGTTTGGGTTAATATAGAAAGTTAAACAAAGACCAAAATACATCAGAATTCACAGGTTTCTTAAAGGTCAGCTTTCCCCTATGGTAGGGGGTTGGTATGACAAGAGTTGATAACGATACATAAAGGTCAAAACAATTAGTCTCCTGATGCAGGCATTTAATTATCCAAAGGCATCTGAGAGAAGCATAAAGGTTAAACCAGTAAGGTGAGATAGAGAAGGAATAACAAGGCTTGATGTAAATTAAGGACAACAAAGGGCACCAGGAAATAAGATTTTGGGGGCTTCTCACTGTCTGGTGTTAGGACTGTGTGATAGGGTGTGTTCTCCTTTGTGATCAAAAGGTGAAGTGGATTAGTGAACTTTGAGTGAGTGAACCTTAAATCAGGCAACCATTTGGCCTGACAGCAGGGGGAACTAAGTGTGAGAGGCCTGTAGGATTTCTGTGAGCTTGAGAGACTAACAAGGAGAAACTGAGTCTGGGAGACTTTTCCCTCTCTGTAAGGAGAGAGGCTAACAAGTGGGGTGTCTTTCAAGACCTCCATCTGAGGCTGGGGGGAGCTTCCCTAAGCTCTACCAAGCTTTCACATAGTTCCACAAGGGGGGCATCTAGAATGGTTCTAGCTCATTCTAGATGCTCTCCAGAAGCCTGGAGTTCTAGTTGTTCTTCTACAAACCAGCTGTGCGATGAAGGTGAGTCTTATGGTCTCCTTTCCCCTCCTTGGTCTTGACTCAATCTTCGTATAAATGCTGTTAAGCCAGGTGTCAATTGTGAGATCCATTTCCTTCACTACTTTGGAATTTCTTCTTATTTGGGGGTCTTGGACTGAGTAAAAGGATTTTTTTGGGGGGTGGGGTTGAGTGCACCCAGTTGGATACACATGTTATAATGCACAAGGACCCAAGTTCAAGTCCCTGGTCCCCACCTGCAGAGGGAAAGCTTCATGAACAGTGAAGTAGTGCTGCAATCAGTGACTTGTAGCTTTTTTAAATATATTTCTTGGCCTTTTGGATCTCTTCTGTGGTGAATAATTCTTTTTTTTTTTTTTTTCCTCCAGGGTTATTGCTGGGCTCGGTGCCTGCACCATGAATCCACCGCTCCTGGAGGCCATTTTTCCCCCTTTTTGTTGCCCTAGTTGTTGCAGCCTCGCTGCGGTTATTATTGCCATCGTTGATGTTGCTTTGTTGTTGGACAGGACAGAGAGAAATGGAGAGAGGAGGGGAAGACAGAGAGAGGGGGAGAGAAAGATAGACACCTGCAGACCTGCTTCACCGCCTGTGAAGCGACTCCCCTGCAGGTGGGGAGCCGGGGGCTCGAACCGGGATCCTTACGCCGGTCCCTGCGCTTTGCGCCACATGCGCTCAACCCACTGCGCCACCGCCCGACCCCCTTGTGGTGAATAATTCTGTCGATGTCCTCTCCCCATTTTTGGGTGGGGTCATTTGTTTTCTTCCTGTTGAGTTTGGCAAGCTCTTTATATATTTTGGTTACTAGCCTCTTGTCTGATGTATGCTATGTAAAGATCTCCCATTCTGTGAGGGGTCTCTTTGGGTATTGCTGTGCAGAAGCTTTTTTTTAAAAGAAATGTTTTCTTCTTTTTTTAAAAATTATTTTATTTTTGAGAGAGGGGCAGAGAAAGAAAGACACAGAGAGAAAGACCAGAGCACTGCTCAGCTCTGGTTTATGGTGGTGCAGGGGATTGAACCTGGGACTTGGGAATGCAGAAGCTTTTTAATTTGATGTAGTCCCATTGGTTTATGCTTGCCTGTCGTTTTCTCTGGGCTGGCTTCACAGGCGGGTAACAGATGACCAGAAACTCGTCGCTGAGCTGAGAACGCAGTTAATTTATTCACGAGTGGGCAAACAGTCCAACACCTAATCACCACACCATGTGCTCCTCCATCTTTTTCCTCTGGCAGCAGCAGCAGGAACTCAGGAAGTACGTAGGGTAGGGGGCGGGGAGAAGGAAGAAGTGCGAAACTAGCAAGGGCTAAACCAAATCTCCCGGAGATGGGGAGAGTGAGACCAAACCAATGTAACAGAAAAGACCATGTAAATAGACCACAATGTTAAGCAATGTAACAGAAGCAGAACTAGATCCCAGAAGCAGAACTAGAAGCATACCAACAATTCCCCCCCATTTTTTTTTAACTAATTGACCATAGTATCAGGAGTGTGGGGTGAACAGAAACCTGTATTGTACAGGCATTTTCAAAAAAGAAACTGGCACAAACATGGAGAAACAAGTAAGCGAGCAACAAGAACCAGTGTGCTGCCAAGGGAAGGCCTGAGGGGGGCATTTCTTGCCTCTGTGGGCAAGGCTTTATCAAGCTAATGGACCTTTCTTTCCTCTGTGGGCTTTTTTGCCGTGACAGGCCTTTCCTACCTCTGTGGGCATTACCTAGCATGGGGGGTATGGTCTATAGAGTCCCATGGCAGCTGGCTGCCGTCAGTCTTAGAGAAACCCAGCAGCATAAAGGGAAGCTGTTAGTTTTGTGCAAAGTGTCCAAGAGGTGTACTAGTGAGTCTGATAGAATTGCCAGTCCAAAGCAGATGTCCATGGAAGAATGCCAGGGGGTGGAACGTTGTATGAGGAAGGTCAGCTGCTGGAATTTCACTTTTCTGTAGAGAACTTGACAGCTGCAATTCACTTACTTATGAAACAAAACTTGTAGCAGGTTAGAAGTTTACCACAATAGATAACTCAATGATTATAATTGGTTTAAGTATCTTTATAAATTTGGAAGGTCTTCTTCATTTCATTTGAAGGCTCCTAACCAATCTAAGCACAATAGAATGTGGTAAGTCAAAGAACCACTTCTAGAGCCTCAGGCATGAGAATCATTAGCATAACCGGGATCCTTACGCTGGTCCTTGCGTTTTGAGCCACCTGCGCTTAACCTGCTGCGCTACAGCCCGACTCCCTTCCTGTATTTTTTTTGAAGTATCTCATCTACTTATTTATTTATTTCCTTATTTGATAGGACAGAGAAATTGAGAGGAGAGGGGCAGGAAGAGAGGGAGAGAGAGCCAGAGACAGCCAGAGCACTCCTTTACTGCTCGTGAACCTTTGCCCCTTTGGGTGAGGACTCAGGGACTTGACCCTGGATCCATGTGCATTGGAACTTGTATGCTCAACTGAGTGCAGTATTACTTGACCCCTTCTTTTTTTTTCTGTATTCTTTATTTACATTGTTAAAAATATCTAAATTTTTTTTGGGGGGGCAGGCGGTAGCGCACATGGCACGAAGCGCAAAGGACCAGCTCAAGGATCCTGGTTCGAGTTCCCCCCCGCCCCCCCCTCGCTCCCCACCTGCAGTAGGGTCACTTCACAAGTGGTGAAGCAGGTCTGCAGGTGTTTATCTTCTCTCCCCCTTTCTGTCTTCCCCTGCTCTCTCCATTTCTCTCTGTCCTGTCCAACACTAACAACAGCAGCAACAACAATAACAGTAACAACAGTAGAAAACAGATGGTTACCAAGAGTAGTGGATTCGTAGTGCAGGCACTGAGCCCCAGTGATAACCCTGGAAACCTGGAAACAAAGAAAAAAAGTCTGAATTTTTCAATCTTTATTGGATAGAGACAGCCAGAAACCGAGAGGGAAGGGGAAATAGAGAGGGAGAGAGACAGAAAGACACCTGCAGTCCTGCGTCACCACTTGCAAAGCTTTCCTCCTAGAGTTGGGGGTGGGGGACCAGGGGCTTGAATCTAGGGCCTTGGGCATTGTAACATGTGCATTCAACCAGATGCGCCACCACCCGGCCCCTAGTGTCTAAAGTTTTCATTTTCTCTTTTCCTCCCAATTCCAGTGTCATTTTATTGAAAGAAATGTTGGTTTACAACATTAATGTTGAAAAAAAAATGTACTCTTTGGCGTCAACTTTGTCCTAAATCTAATTCATTCTCCTCCTTTATTATTGTCGTTGCTAGCCCTGAGCTCTCACAAATGTATGGTTTCATCTCTGTTGGGCCGATGTCATCAATCTTTTTGCTCAAATACATCAGGGCTCAGACCTGGGGCTTCACACATTGGAAGGTGTGTGCTCTACCAGGTGGACTCTCTCCCTGCCCCCTCTAGGTGTTTTTTTTTTTTTTTTAGAAGTTTAATTTCTCTCTCTCTCTCTTTAAAATAGTTTTTGTTTGTTGGTTGGCTAGTTTTTACCAGAACAGTGCTCAGCTCTGGTTTACGGTGCTGAGGGGTGGGGAGGGAGGTTTGAACCTGGGACTTTGGAGCCACAGGCATGAGAGTCTCTTTGCATAGCCATTATGCTATCTGCCCCTGCTCAGTTTTTCTCTCTAATTGGAGTTCCAATGCATTGTCACAGGTTTTCAGGTGTGTGTCATTGAATGTATTGTGCATTCCATTTTATTGGTACTATCAATTAATTAACTTATTAATTATTGCCACTAGGGTTATTGCTGGGACTCAGTGCCTGAACAACTAATGCACCACTCCTGGAGGCTGTTTTTTTTCCCCCCCTTTATAGAATAGGGAAGAGAGAAATTGAGAGAGGAGGGGAAGACAGAGAAGGAGAAACTAACTTGCAGTGTTTCCCATTCCCTGAAGGTGGGGAACAGACCCTTGAATCCAGATTCTTGCGCATGGTAATACCTGCAGTTAACCAGATGTGCTAGCACCCAGCCCCCTGTACTTCTGTCTTTTATTTTCAATGTTCATCTGATGATTTATTTTGTAAAATTCATTTATTATTCTTACCATTAGTATTTGGAAATGGACAGATTTGATTAATGCATTATTGTATGTCTCTCTTGTTTACTTTCATCAAGAATGTCATCGTAAGTTCTCTCATCAGCCACTCCAGGACCATGCCCTCCCCATATGGTTGGGGCTGCCCCACTTTCTGAAGGGAAGCTGGGTCAGCCCACTCTGACACTCGAGGAGGACGGGTCCTGTAATGAGTGCAGCCTAGAATGTTCCCAGCTGTGACAATGGGCTGTGAGCTCAGACTGTCAGGAGCTGAGAGACGATACACTGTGTTAAATGTGAATATACACAGACCCTAGCTCAGATTGATGGGGCAAACAGCTCACTGCACTTAAATACTTTCTGCCAATTTGAGAGCTACACTCTGCCCTAATCCAGCTTTCAAGCCCTATTCCCAACTCTGACACCATCTTCCCAGATATTTTTAGTTCACCTGCATGTTAACCATCAAGCTCAAGCAAAAATTACTAAAATCATGGGCCTCTCTCTCAGTGTAGGGGCCTAGGTTTTTGAGTCAAGACCTCAGCTAGAGCTCAATGAGCAAAGCAGCCGGGCTCTGAGTCATGAACAAACTCACTGGGGCATGCAGGGCATGCTCTGTAGCTGGGTCCGCAGACAATAAGAACTAAAGACAGCATTGTGAGTTTTAGAGTACTTTACCTTTAGTTTAGCTCAGCTCGGCTTAGATTGTGCTGCATCCTGCATGAATAAAGAGATACTGCCTACAGCTCAACTATGAGTCCCTGGTCGTCTGTTACCTGCCCGTGAAGCCAGCCCGGCGAAAACAACCTAACCCGTCGAAAACGACATATGGCGCAACAACGTGGGACCAGACCTGCGCAACTCCCAGATAAGTGAAGACTTTGCCTACCTATGCACTATGGTTTTCTCTTCTACTTACGAAGAGGTTTGCCAAAGCCTCTACTGTTTCATTATGAGACAGTTTCTCTGTCTCTGGAACATTTTACTCTGGGCCACACTTCGGTTCCCTCACCGGGAACTTTGGTTTCTTATGACCGGGATCATAGAGCTTGGGAGATGCACGGAGATTTCTCCTTGGACTTTCTGGATTCCCTCTCCCATGTTTCCTGAGGAAAAGGACTACATTTTGCTCCGGGCCACAGTTTGGTTCTTTATGACCGTGATCGTAGACCTTGGGATATGCATGGGGATTTCCCCTGGAACTTTCTGGACTTCTTCTCGAATGTTTCCCATGGAGAAGTAACCATGTTTCCCATGGTTACTCTAATTTGAAGAACATTCTCGAGTACCCTGGCAGTTCCCAAGTATGGAGACATGTGGTTAGTTCTACTCTCCTGATTGGATACTTTCTTCGATGGGAAGACACTTTTAAAAATGGGTGCCTGAAGCAATCCAGCAGGAACAGTCAGAAACACCCTAAATGGAATTTCGAGGACCTTTTTGGACTAGGTCGCCCTCCGGGGATTCTTAATCCTACATGGTGAGATCTTGATAATCTGGTTCAAGTTGCGTTTCATAAGAGAATGATTTGAATGACTGAATTTTTGTTTGACATTGACTTAAAAAAAAAATGCTGGACGCAGCCATGATTTCTAGAGACATCCAGAAACAATCCAAAAAATTGTTTTTTTTCCTCCTCTGATTTCTCTTTTACGTCTTGACATGAATCTGAAACGTTTAATCCTGAAAACTGTATGAGTTATGGGTGGGGCAGATAGTGCAATGATTATGTTAATTATTCTCATGCCTAAGGCTTTTAACCGTGGTTCTTCTGTTTACCTTTCCACATTTTATTGAGTTTAAAGTGTTTTAACAACCTTGAAATGATACTAGAAAGGACTTCCAATTATAATGGAGTTATCAATGATAGTAAACTTCTAATCTGCTACAAGTTTTGTTTGACAAGTAAGTGAATTTCAGCTGTCAAATCTTCACATGAAAAAGCATCTACTCAAATGGAATTCCCGGAAATCCATTTGGACCCCTGTTCTCTGACATCGCCCCCGGAAACCAATAATGTGACCTGGCACGACCTGAAGAAACAGATTCACAGACTCGAAAGCTCACTCTCTACAGAAAAGCAGAATTCTGGTGGCCAACATTCCCCATCGAGACAGACTTGCAGCGTTTCATCCTCCGGCATTTTCTTCTGTGGTCAGCTACTTTGGACTGACACCTCCATCGGACTTACTGGTACACACAGCTGTGTTTCTCAAAGACTAACTTCAGCCAATTGCCTTGAGACTTTATAGACCATGTCCCCTCGCCTGCAGGCTCTGTCCCAGAGGCAGAAAACTCCCCCTCCTTATTAGGTTATGCCCACAGAGGTATGAAGCGCCCCAAGAGGCAAGAGATGCCCACAGAGGCAGGAAATGCCCTTTGAGGCAAGAGATGCCCCCAGAGGCATGAAGCGTTCCCAGAGGCAAGAAATGCCCTTTCGCCTGCTAGGCCTTGCCCTTTGAGGCAAGAAAAGCTCCACTTGGCATCACACTGGTTATTGCTGCTCGCCTATTTTGTTTTCCATGTCTTATGCCAGTTCTTTTGAAAACGCCTGTAGGATATACGTTTCTGTTCACCCCACAATGGCCATTAGTTAAAAAGAAAGGGGGAATTGTTGGTATGCATGAGACCCCTTCTGTTTCATTTGGTTTAAATCCCCCCTGCTTAACACTATTCTATTTACATAACCACTTCATTCTATTTATATAACCGCTGTTAACAAGCACCTCCCTCCAGGGCATTGGTTCAATCCCCACTGTTTCATGATATGTTTTTGCTCCACCCCCCCTCCTTGTCACACTCTGATTGTCACCAGTCACTTTTCTCTCCACCCTCTCTATGTCACACCCTGTTTCCACCCTACTTGTCAAGTATATATAAAGACAGCATTGTGAGTTTTAGAGTACTTTACCTTTAGTTTAGCTCAGCTCGGCTTAGATTGTGCTGCGTCCTGCATGAATAAAGAGATACTGCCTACAGCTCAACTATGAGTCCCTGGTCGTCTGTTACCTGCCCGTGAAGCCAGCCCGGCGAAAACAACCTAACCGGTCGAAAACGACAAAGAACTTATCAGTCCATCAGTCAATGGAAAATTTTGATATAATGTACCTAAGATGTGCCTGATGATTACTGAGAACACAACGCATGCTGTACTCACTAACAATGTATGTTACTAATCACTAGGCGCATAGAGACCCCGAGATTGTGAGCAGAGCTGACCTTGCATAAGGATTCTTTCTGCCTGGCCCTAGCTTTGTAAGTAATCTTACCTTTCCTTAAGGGTCTCGAATACTGACTGAGATAGCCCCGGCACTTAAGAACATATCTGGGGGCCAGGTGGTCGCACAATGGGTCAAACACACATAGTGTGAAGTGCAAGGACCCTCACAAGGATCCCGGTTCCAGCCCCCGGCTCTCCACCTGCCTGTGGGGGCAGGAGGAAGTCGATTCACAAGCAGTGAAGCAGGTCTGCAGGTGCCTATCTCCCCCCCCTCTATTTTCCCCTCCTTTCTCAATTTCTCTCTGTCCTATCCAACAAGAACAGCAGTAACAACAATAATGGGAAAAAGATGGCCGCCAGGAGCAGTGAATTCATAGTGCAGGGAAGGAGCCCTAGCAATAACCCTGGAGGAAAAAAAAAAAAAAGAACATATCTAAAATAGACTTCCTAGCTTCTTTTCACCCTACTATCCCTTTTCTCATATTTTTTTTTGGTTCCTGTTTATTAAACTGTTTATCCTGCTTTATTTTTTTTTTATTTATTCATTTTCCCTTTTTGTTGCCCTTGTTGTTTTATTGTTGTAGTTATTATTGTTGTTCTTATTGATGTCTTCGTTGTTGGATAGGACAGAGAGAAATGGAGAGAGGAGGGGGAGACAGAGAAAGGGAGAGAAAGACAGACACCTGCAGACCTGCTTCACCACTTGTGAAGCGACTGCCCTGCAGGTGGGGAGCCGGGAGGAGGGGGCTCGAACCGGGATCCTTACGTCGGTCCTTGTGTTTTGTGCCACCTGCACTTAACTACTGTGCTACTGCCCGACTCCCTGTCCTGCTTTATACCTTATGATTTCATCCTGAACTTTCTGGGCAGATGACCTCACCAGTGTATCCAGAATCTCACTTCTCCAGATCCATACCCCAAAGGGAAAGATAGAAATAGGCTAGGAAGGAATGGTTGGTGGTGCAACTGGTTGAATGCACATGTTACAATGCATAAGGACCCAGGTTTGAGTCCCCAGTCCCCACCTGCAAGGAGGGAAGCTTCCTGAGTGGTGAAGCAGGGCTGCAGGTGTCTCACTGTCTCTTTCCCGCTCTATCATCTCCTCTCCTCTCAATATCTGGCTATCTCTATCCAATAAATAATTACAGATAATACCAAAACAAATAGGCTGGGAATATGGACCAACCAGCTGTTGGGACTATGTGTAAGCCTGATAGAGCTTAGGGAGAACTACCCCCATCCTTGGATGGAGGTCTGAGAAGATAACCTCTTGGTGAGTCTTCTCTCAACCAAGGTGAACATAAGGGGGGAAACTCAGACTTGGTTCTTTCCTTCTTGACTCTCAGGCCTACAGAAACCCCAATATTTCCCTCCATTAACTGCAGGCCACATGGCTGAAGATTCACTTATTCAAAGTCACCTTCTGATCACAGAAGAACACACCTTATCACACACTCCATCACACACCTCAGATCCCAGACAAGAGAAATTCCAAACTATATGGCCTTTTGATATCCATCTTCTCTCTGTCTCACCCTTCTGGTTTAATCCCTATGCTTCTCTCAAATACCTTTGGATAATTAAGTTGCTTGTGTCGTGGAGAATAACTGTCTTGTATCTCATCAATTCCTGTCATACCAACCCCCTACCATAGGGGCATGCTGACTGTTAAGAGACCTGTAATTTCTGACATATTTCAATAATAATTCCCTTTGTTTGGTTTTCTATTTAACTCATGTCCACCTTGCTAATAAAGGAGTTCTGAGCACGCTGAAGAGCTCCCTGGTGTCGTTACTCTAAAAAGAACCAGTCTGTTACCTTTCCCCTGGAGATCACCCTGCCAGAGACCCTGACAACCAGCCAATGTTCATGTCCAGTAGAGAAGCAGTTACAAAAGCCAGACCTCTCACCTTCTGCACTCCTTTAAGAATTTTAGTCCATATTCTCAGGGTGGGGGAATGTTAGGGAAAGATGACCAGAGAGCTCTTAACTCCAATTCCATCAAGACTCAGAAAGAGAAAAGGACAAAAGGAAAGAAATTTGGAGGCAACAATAGGTGTAGGTGCGATTTAGAAAGAAAAGGAAGGCAGGACCATAGGGAAAAATGGGCACATAAATATAAATATAAGTAGTTATAGAAATAGTAATTAACCCATATCTGTGACCTTGGCAGAGGTACTGCAGTTTTCAGTAGAGGGAATGGGGCCACAGAGCTCTGGTGATGGGGATGGTGTGGAATTAAACCCTTGTTATCTCATAATTTTGTAAATCACTTTAAAAAAAGGTTTATGAAAGCAAATACACATATATATTTGCCACCAAAGCGTCCCTGGGGCTTTGTGTCTGTATGATTCCCTGCTCCTCATGAATTCTTTTTATTTTTCAACAGGTGGAATAAAAGACACAGAGAGAGTGTCAGG